>NC_074707.1:25301202-25629295 GCF_024334085.1 Lutzomyia longipalpis
GAACGAAATGTAAAGTGCCGCACACACGGTGGGAATACAGAAGAAGGAAAAGCAAAAAAAAGCGGAAGGAGTAGCTGTGGAAAATGAATTTCCACTCTTTCAGTTGGAGTGACAGTCAGTATGTGAATAACTCGCGTTCGGTGATGTTCAAACCCAGAGAATACAAACAATAAGCGCGTATACAGGGAGCATCTTCTCTCTATTCCACTGAGACAGTGAATGATATATTGAGGGGTGTGTTAGTTATTTTTTCTGCCTATTCACGATTTTCTGCGTGTTAAAAAGTGTTTAAAAAAAAAAAGTTGGAAAACCACCCAAGACATTAAATTGCCATCAAATGTCCAAATAGGCTTTAACTTATTCAATGTTCGTTCATGAATGGAAAGGGGTAAATAGTATGTGACCCTAATGGGTGGAATTCGATGCTAGGAGATACCAATTAATAAGCTCACGTCGCATCAAATTTCTGAAATTGTAATGCTGCCCAAGCATGAGTTTGGTAATTATCTATGATCAAAATTATATCATGAGCAATAACCTCTTGGGTCACTCAAATAGCGAGCAATGAGGTATTCCCAGAATTCCACACGTGTTATTAAGTATAGCTACTTAACTTACGTGAAATGGTTCATAAGCTTGTTATAAATTTGCATAAATATATAGGTCTCATTTTACATTGTTCTTATTAGTAATAGAATGTATTAATTTTATTGAAAGAAAGCAGTGCAGCAAAAAAAATTCATTCGTTTAAAGAAAAACAGAAACATTGAACAGGATCAAATTTGGAAAATTTTCCCCTAGAGTTTTATTAAATAAGAAAAATTAGGTAAGAAAGGGATTTAATTAAATTTGGTACTCAAGAAACAGGAAAGTCTACCAGCTCTTGCACTGCAATTCTCTGTCTTATGCAAAATTAAAAACTTTCCTTTTTATGTTAGGTAACTTAATAAGCAAAATTTAAAAAAAACTAATTTCCTTGTTGCATAAGTTCTTTAAGATTCCAATTATGTAAAATAAACTTTTTGAATCCTAACTATTTTTTTAATTATGATTTTTCTATTCATTTAATTGAATTAATTTACCTAACATTATCTTGATATTTTTAGTAAAATAATTTGACGTTTTTGTTTGAAAATTCTCAGTGGTTGTTATTAATGTGATAGATCACATACTGTCATTATTTGATGGTGTTTTGGATTACTAATCGTCTTCTCTTCTGGTTACAACATGCTGTGAAATGAAGTTTTGTGGATGAGTGAAATATTTAGGGCTTCGCTTCTATATTTATCTAGATAGTATATATGTCGAAATCCTTAATTACCTGAAAATTGAGTATTTTCTGAGGGTTATATACCTGATTATCTTGGATTGGTATCACTACACACAATCATATGTCAAATGCCATGATTGAAATTGAAGCCCCAAGCATTTGGCTATATGGAAGTTAAGAGCACCTTTTTCCTCCCAATCATTGGACCATACCTAACCTTAAGCTATATTTCGCTGGAACATCATCATGTAGGTAGGCTAAAGTGTTCTGAGAAGGGCAAAGTAGTATGGAATATCTCTCAGGATTTGGGGTATAAGTTACCCATATTACAGCATGAAAAAGTGGAAATGTCAAGTTTTCCACATCAACAATCAAGAAAAGAAACTTCTTGCTTGGGTGTTGTGAATGGAACATCATATTCGGTATTAATGTCCCAGCCCAGCATATACAGGGTGGCGCATTTATCATGGTAGCATTTTGTTTGCTAATAACTTCTCACAGAAACAATATTATGTGGCGAAATGGGTATTGGAGGAAAGGTAATTTCCTTAAGATTTGTTCTGGATTTGTACGAAGGTGATTCGTGCAGAAATTGGTCTCATATTGGCCAAAACAAAAAAAGATGCACTTTTTTAGATGAAGAAAATTCCACTATGTAATGATTTAAATTGAGAAATTATTCGGACTTTTTCTAAAAAATTAAATGATCTCCCATGCGAATTCTTCTCAAGAGGGCGATGTGAAAAGTGATGAGTGCGTGATGCAATGGGGGTCATCAGCACCATTGGGGTGGGTGTCAAAGAAGTGGAGGATTTTTTCTTGCTGTTTTTTTTTTTAAATGAAAATTCAGTTGAAACATTGGGGAAATTCCTCCAGTGTTGTTGGGTAAAAAAGAAGTTGAGGAAAATTCAAAAAATGCAATTTCATTGCTGATTTCCATTTTCCTCGCTTTCTCTAAGGTTTTTTAATTGAAAAATCTCAAAAGGAAAATCCTCCAGTGTTGTGGTGCAAAAAAGAAGTTGAGGAAAATTCAAAAAATGCAATTTCATTGCTGATTTCGATTTTCCTCACTTTCTTTAGGGTTTTCCCAATGAAAAATCTCAAAAGGAAAATCCTCCAGTGTTGTGGTGCAAAAAAGAAGTTGAGGAAAATTCAAAAAATGCAATTTCATTGCTGATTTCCATTTTCCTCGCTTTCTCTAAGGTTTTTTAATTGAAAAATCAACAGTGGAAATTCCTCCAGTGTTGTGGTGCGGTAAAAAAGAAGTTGAGGAAAATTCAAAAAATGCAATTTCATTGCTGATTTCCATTTTCCTCACTTTCTTTAAGGTTTTTTAGTTGAAAAATCAACAGTGGAAATTCCTCCAGTGTTGTTGGGTAAAAAAGAAGTTGAGGAAAATTCAAAAAATGCATTTTTTGTGATTTTCGAGGCATTTTTACAATGTTTTCAAAAGTTTGTAATGCCATTTCTGCTTTCTCAGATATTGGTGAGTGTTGAAGATGGTAATTTTTAACATCTGACAAAAAAGTATTTTTTAAGTTCCTTGGGTGTTAGTTTGACGATCTACTGCTTCTTCATTGTTGTTTAACCATTCTTTGAATTGCAGATGGAAGAGTTAAATTTTTTCAGCAATGATTTTAAGGGTTTCAACATCTCTGAATGTGCTGCAAATGACCTTAGGGTGGTTCTTTCTTATGATGGTACAATAGCTGATGGTTGAAGATGGCACTTTTTTATCATTTCTTTTTTTTTGTAAAATGAGAAAATTTATGGACATTTGTTCATTTCAATAGAGATTTACTCAACAAACATTTGGAAATCAATTTTTTTTTATTACAAACATTTAGGAAAAATTATTTCGTGAGTTAAAAGAAAATAATAAAATCTTTTTGTGGACTCCACATTAAGAACACAGAAAAAAATTAAAAAAAACTTCTTTTGCAAAAATTAACATATCACCTAATTTATCAACTGTGGTTGTCCATGATACGAAATTTTATATTGTATTAACCCAGAAAAGCATTTTAATATTGTTTAAAAGACTAAAAAACACATTGCTGACAATAATTTAACATTTTACCATCTGCAACACTCCTAAAAAAAATACCATGCACGACATTTTGGGATAAGAAGAAAATCCCCCAAACCACCAAAAATGTCCTCTAGAAAATAATTAAAATTCAATTTAATTTTTTCTGCATTTTTTGTTGTTATTGGTAAGAACGCAGAGTACTTCAACACCAACCAAAGATATCCATGACCATAGTAACCCTCGACCTCGACACACATGCCTAGAGTGTCTTAAATGCAATTCAAACCAAATGCCATGATCATTTCCTATACAAACCATTTAATTTGCAAGCGCTTGGGAAGATTAAGTTCAATTTGTGATCGGAAAACATTAGTTGATTTAATAGCCTAGTCGGGAGGCGACTGGGACTAATGTTTTACAGTCCAGGGATCGAATCTGACCGTTTGAATTCCTTTTTCTCCCACAAATCCCCTTTTTACCACAAAATTCACATTGATTTGTTTCCCATTAGCCATTGGGTGTCATGTGGCGTTTGACAACGGATACAGGCACAATGGATGATGGTCAATTTCTTTGATTTAACACCTCATGCATGAGTTTTTGGCTTTTTATTTGAAAAATAATCCAATTGAGGGTAAATTGAAGATGTTCATGTGCCCATATGTTTGTGTTGGGAATTTTTAGCATTCATGGTAAACACCATGTTCCTCCGGAGTCAAATTGTGTTAAAGAAGTCTCAATTTAACATAAATTCATTTATAAGAGACATCAATCACTAACATTTAAATTTAATCATTTTTTTATTGGAGCCACGATAGTAAGAGTGTCAAAGAAATTTTTTCATTTGTTTTCTGAAAGTTTTGTATCCCAAATTGATTCAAATTAATTGGGATGTCCTTCAATTTAATTGGGGGTAGGGGGGGTGGCCACAAGGGAGGAAGCTGTTGCGGCAAAAGAAGACCCTTCAAGGGTACTGCTACCACTGCCGGGGTCAACACCTGACTTGTTACTCACAACAACCATGACAAACTAAAACAACTTTAAGGGGAGTTGTGTCCACGGAACCCCACGTCACAAAAATTTACTTTTCACCCCACCGTCTTCTGTGTCTCAATCGCAACACAAGGAGTTCACTGGCACAATCTCGTCGTCTTCCTATGATGGGCTTCCTGGCTAATTTTTTTGAGCTTGGGGGATTTTTTTATCTTAGTTCCGCCCCTTCCGACCATAAGACAAGTGCGCTTCCCGGGGGATGCGAAAACCTTAAAGAAAGTGAGGAAAATGGAAATCAGCAATGAAATTGCATTTTTTGAATTTTCCTCAACTTCTTTTCCGCACCATAACACTGGAGGAATTTCCACTGTTGATTTTTCAATTAAAAAACCTTAGAGAAAGCGAGGAAAATGGAAATCAGCAATGAAATTGCATTTTTTGAATTTTCCTCAACTTCTTTTTTGCACCACAACACTGGAGGATTTTCCTTTTGAGATTTTTCATTGGGAAAACCCTAAAGAAAGTGAGGAAAATCGAAATCAGCAATGAAATTGCATTTTTTGAATTTTCCTCAACTTCTTTTTTACCCAACAACACTGGAGGAATTTCCACTGTTGATTTTTCAACTAAAAAACCTTAAAGAAAGTGAGGAAAATCGAAATCAGCAATGAAATTGCATTTTTTGAATTTTCCTCAACTTCTTTTTTACCCAACAACACTGGAGGAATTTCCACTGTTGATTTTTCAACTAAAAAACCTTAAAGAAAGTGAGGAAAATCGAAATCAGCAATGAAATTGCATTTTTTGAATTTTCCTCAACTTCTTTTCCGCACCATAACACTGGAGGAATTTCCACTGTTGATTTTTCAATTAAAAAACCTTAGAGAAAGCGAGGAAAATGGAAATCAGCAATGAAATTGCATTTTTTGAATTTTCCTCAACTTCTTTTTTGCACCACAACACTGGAGGATTTTCCTTTTGAGATTTTTCATTGGGAAAACCCTAAAGAAAGTGAGGAAAATCGAAATCAGCAATGAAATTGCATTTTTTGAATTTTCCTCAACTTCTTTTTTACCCAACAACACTGGAGGAATTTCCACTGTTGATTTTTCAACTAAAAAACCTTAAAGAAAGTGAGGAAAATCGAAATCAGCAATGAAATTGCATTTTTTGAATTTTCCTCAACTTCTTTTTTACCCAACAACACTGGAGGAATTTCCACTGTTGATTTTTCAACTAAAAAACCTTAAAGAAAGTGAGGAAAATCGAAATCAGCAATGAAATTGCATTTTTTGAATTTTCCTCAACTTCTTTTCCGCACCATAACACTGGAGGAATTTCCACTGTTGATTTTTCAACTAAAAAACCTTAAAGAAAGTGAGGAAAATCGAAATCAGCAATGAAATTGCATTTTTTGAATTTTCCTCAACTTCTTTTTTGCACCACAACACTGGAGGATTTTCCTTTTGAGATTTTTCATTGGGAAAACCCTAAAGAAAGTGAGGAAAATCGAAATCAGCAATGAAATTGCATTTTTTGAATTTTCCTCAACTTCTTTTTTACCCAACAACACTGGAGGAATTTCCACTGTTGATTTTTCAACTAAAAAACCTTAAAGAAAGTGAGGAAAATCGAAATCAGCAATGAAATTGCATTTTTTGAATTTTCCTCAACTTCTTTTCCGCACCATAACACTGGAGGAGAGGTGAAATTGGACTTTTGAATGTGTTCCACCTTGGGATACACCAATGAATTAATTTTTAAAACAAAATTTCAAATAAAAAAAAATCCTCCACTTCTTTGTTACTCTTACCATCATGGCTGATGACCACAGAGAGTTGTCAACTGATTTGAGGTCATCCCAATGTTTCAACTGAATTTTCATTTAAAAAAAAACAGCAAGAAAAAATCCTCCACTTCTTTGACACCCACCCCAATGGTGCTGATGACCCCCATTGCATCACATAACATGCACTCATCACTTTTCACATCGCCCTCTTGAGAAGAATTCGCATGGGAGATCATTTAATTTTTTAGAAAAAGTCCGAATAATTTCTCAATTTAAATCATTACATAGTGGAATTTTCTTCAACTAAAAAGTGCATCTTTTTTTGTTTTGGCCAATATGAGACCAATTTCTGCACGAATCACCTTCGTACAAATCCAGAACAAATCTTAAGGAAATTACCTTTCCTCCAATACCCATTTCGCCACATAATATTGTTTCTGTGAGAAGTTATTAGCAAACAAAATGCTACCATGATAAATGCGCCACCCTGTACTTACATATATATGAGATTTAGGATGATGGCGTGAGAAAATATATAGGAGACATACCAAAATATACAGTGGAGTGTTCTCTGTAAATTGATTTAAACAGACATAAACAAATTATTATTAACTCTTCATTCGGCGAGAATGAATATTTCATCCGTATTGTGTGTTTACGTAAAAGTTCATATACATACGTGTTCTGTAGCGCAAACAAAAAACTTACCAAGATTTACCACATCTTTCCCTAAAATTAAATTTCACCTCATACTTTGAAGCGGTCTGTGAACCTTTTACCAACAACGTGAATGTAACAGCTTAGCGAAAGTCAGTGTTTCACAAATATTTCACCGTGTGTGCGTGGTGTCAGGAATACATGGGGTCGGTGGGGACGCACACACAGTAAGAAGGAGCATTGATTTGTGGAATGAGGAACAGAAAATTAATTCTTCACACATCACATAGTAAATCAGGCGAGGGATCTCGCGGCAATAAAATTGTCGGCTCGTAAGAAAACATCCTGCATTTATTAGTTTGACTTTGAAATTTTTATTAACCACCATAATATTATTTTTTTTCTATTTTATTGGTATGTTGGTGTTAAAAAGCCCGCATAAAATACGTATGATGGAAAACAAATAGGTCGCAGAAAAATATCATCTTCATGTAATATTCCTGAATATGCTGCATAAGAATTTTTCATTAAATTGCCTACCACCTAGTTTTTGTCCGACTTCCCCAGGCTGATTCTCACACCCGTAACACCTTGAAGGTGTAACAAAATTAATTAAGCTGTGAATAAGGTCAAAGTGTGACGCATTGTATCATGACAGTATCTCAGACACACAGGCTGCATTTGATTGTTTCCTAGAATTTGTTGACAAATTATTTACGAGAAATTCCTGAGAAGATCAAATTCCTCATTTAATTTTTCGTATCACATCCTAGAACAGCTTTCGATTTATGTACAGTATTATGACACATTCCTCGAATTTCATGCAGATTTAATATGCCAGAAAAACGATGTAAAAAAAAACCACTATTCAAATATTCGTATATATACCTAGATGCTTCAGGAATTAAAATCGAAAATATGTTTATCTAATGTGGGCTGGGCTTAAATACATAGAATGAAGTAAAAAAAAATCTATTAACAAATAATTATAATTTTGTTAGTTTAAAAAAACGTTTGAACGTAAAACAATTTATATTAAAGATATTTAGGTATGCAGTACAGAAGAATGTTCGACATATTAGTTAGTGATCCAGAACGTGGTGTATTATGTAGATTGAGATGGTACGACATTAGACGCCAGAATGTAAAAATTATTGAGTTCATGTTCATGATAATTATCTCATAATTTATTTCACATTAAGTAGTGAAACAAATTACACAAAAATTCCTAACAGGAGGTGAAGAGGATGATTTTAGTGAAATGTTACAAAGTTTCTATATTCTCAAAAGAATACCTATAGGTACTCGAAAATAATCTAATTTAGTTTTCTTCCGATTGATCAGTTAAACTACATACATACCATAGCGATGACAATTCATTTCATCGCTCTTTTGACTTGCTCTTTGACAAAAAAAAGAGAAATAGAATGAAATTGTTTGAGAGCGTGTTCAGACATAAAATGAACTTTGCACACTGAAAGCGACACTTTAGAAATTTCATTAAATTTTGAACTCAGACACTATGTATTACGAATAGTTGGAGAGAGTATTCAGGAGTCAATCTTTTATAAATCAACTCTTTTATCCACGGTATGTGTTGATGGTAGTGAGATAAGGGAATATAACCCTATTAAGTTTTCTGCACATAATCCAATTTTTGGAATACAATTTGTTATTTCCATTATGACATTGTTCAAGTAGAATTTTCAAGTCAAAAGCTCAAAGTTTTTATATAGGTACCTAAATCATATTTACTTGACTCGACTTTACTCTGACCCCACCTTTATATGCTATGACACGAAGAATATTTTTTTATAGATTATCCCACTGCAAAGGCATTTCTTTTCACAAAAATAGTAATGGATTTATTTTGTTTTTTTTTTTAATATAAATGAAATTTACAAAATTCAAGAAACCTTACTTTAAAATCATCCATTTGAATATTATTTGCTGCAGTTGCATTTTACACCTCTTGAATTTTCAAGAGGTTTGATAAATAAAACTAATTAATTATTTCTCTGTAATAAATAAATACCAGAATAATGAAGGTGAGAGAGCTAGAGAGCTCACTTAATTAGATGATGGTACGTACTATTTGTAAATTTGCTCTCGGCATAGTTCACAAAAAAAGTGTCCGAAGCGCGCTGCGCGGCAAAAAAAAATCTCCAGTGTCTCCCTTTTTTCGTCCTTATCGCATATTCCCATGGAATATTGGTATGTAAAACGACACATAAGTATGTACCGTGAAAGCTCATTTTACGATCGCGTAAAAATTTGAATACGAAAATGTAAACATGTACATTTCCAATGGCATGAAAAAATACGAAAGATGGCCTTTTTTGTGCCCTGGCTGCAAACCACATGACAGAATACTCGCAAGAATTTTATTTTAATTCCTGTAATACAAATTCCTATAAATTTTTTCCTTGGCTCCCCGACCTCTTCTCGAGAACACACGCACGCATTTCTTTAGTATTTTGCATGTGCGACGGGAAAAATTAAATTACATTGTGCTACTGGGAGGTGATATTGTAGGAATTTTCGGGGGCCATTGGGGAAGAGCAAATTTGTCATTTTGCATGAATTTGTAAGGGCGATAAAATTTCTTGTCATGCATCCGTGCTATGCCATCGCACGTACACACGGCGGTGATAACGTGATGAATGTGATATACTCTGGAAAAGCTTTAAAGCACACTGTGGGCCATCGACAGTCTCACCCCGAAAGTGATTATATCCATCTCCTTGGTGTTGGTAATTAAATTTGTCTTTTGTCACTTTCAGCATGATTGACAATCGAGTTGAAACAGACTGTTGTGAAAGTTCTCCTTTCGAAAACTCAAGATGATGCACAAACACAACCCCTCATCAATAATTAGCACTCTATTGTGTACATACGAAACTTTTCCCACTCTCATGTCTCCTCTCCACATCAATTAACTCAATTTTCGCTTTATCTCTTCCATCGAAAATATCATCTTTATTCCAAAGATACATTTCTATTGTCGAAGCGCTAACACGCTTCCATTTAGCAGAAGAAGAATCGCAAACAATTTGCCGATACATCTTTCATAAATATATGGAATCCATTGAATAGAGGAGCACAAGGGTGTAAAGAATTATATTAACATGTAATATGTCTTAAGGGGTTTGTCAGGTTTCTTCAAAATGTACAACAATTTCCCACCAAATAGGCGTTATCGAGACAATTTACTGTTTCCTGGCTGAATTCTGTTACATAAAACTATTGTCTTTATTGCAAACACATATTCACTTAAGCTTAGTGAAAGAAGCTTTAAATGGAAAAGCTTAACCAATATACATATAGGGCTACGCAATATATTTAGAAGCACTCACAGAAGACACTTTACCGAAGTTAAAATTTCTTTTATAGAATCTCTAAAGAAGTCATATCCGAAATAGATTTTAAGATATCTGAGAGATGATAAAGTTTAATAATATTATGAATGGATACTTTGCCTAGCTAATTCATCGTTGATGATGTACCCCTTGAAGCTATGATTTTGTCTCTCTATCTCACAGAAATAAATAAAGCTCATTCAACGCACTTCATTAGCCATGGAATAAATCAATAAAGTTTGCCAATCGAAGTGAGCTTATTGTTCCATATTAGCCTGAGAATTGACATTCATGCTTGAAAGCTTCTAGATGCTTAGAAAAGAAAAATTTCAATAAAACGTTATGATATTGGTGAAACGATTTTCATATTGTATTGGCCTTTATTGAGATTATTTGTTCTCAAGCACTTATTCAATGCTCAATGGAAAAAAAATCATGCTACCCCTGACAAAATGTCTCACCGAAATGTGCAAGAAGGAGGAGTAAATCAATTGACGCCGCGTAAGTTGTTTCGTCTTCACAGATACATCTCATTCAAATTTGTTTGTTTATTGACAAGCAAAATGGGAAATTCAATTAGATTAAATGGGAGCTTCGGAGAAATTACGATGTAAAGTCAGAAAAATCCAATTATTGTCAAGTTGGGATACATTATGTGGCACAATACATATTAAATTTATCTTCATTACAAATTAATATAATTCCATTTGTGATTATTTTAAGTACAATCTAATGATATATTTATGAATCAATATCTTATCCAGTCCTCAATTTAAGTAAAAATTCAACATTTTATAATATATTATTATAATACCACAAATAAAGAAGTTCGAGCTGTTTAGTTTAAATTAAATTAGTTCAATGGAGACTTTAAGATATAAAATTACTACACTGAAATTAAATAAAGAAAATTAGTACCTAATATTAATTTTGATTAGATTTGCAAAATTTAATACCCTATTTACGGCAATACAAAACATTTTGTATCTTTACATTCGATCCAATTGTTTAAATATTGACACGGAAAATCAAATAAAAAAGAATTTAATGTTATTCCTGTCAGGCAAACATTTTTGTTTAACTTGCTCGGATGTTCTATTTTTTCTCTTTTCTTATTTATCACTTTTGAGAAAAAATTAAAACACAGTTCATTTTACTAGAAATCTTATGCTACAAGCAAGACACAGTATTTGTATTTAATTTGTGTCAAAAGTTGGTGTTTGTTTAATTCAAAATGATAACATCAATACTGGGCTGTGTGAATAAATTATACATTAAACCAAAATGTAATAAAGTTCATAAAACATTTTAAACAACACTTCCATTTTAACAGATGACGTGATGAAATAGAGGAAATAGAACATTTACGAGTTTCTTACAATGAATATATGTACCAATATAAAAATCATCTAGAGAAGTATTCACAAATGCGGGTTCAACCCTTAGCGGTCCCTTGAGAATCCAAAGCGTTAGAATTAACTACAAAACGCAATTTATGCTCCATATAATCGCCATAAAGAAACGCAAAAGATGGTAGAAAGATTTACAAGTTAAGGGAAGTTTTTAACTCAACACCAGCTGACAAACTTCTTTTACCATGACAGTATCTGACGAGGGTGGATTTTCTAGGCAGACCCTTGCGAAGCTCCACAAACCGAAATGTGGTGTGAAAGTTCAAAATGATAAGGATAATTTAGAAGGAAGCATATTTGAGACAAAATGTATTCATCTATGTGTACTAGTTGAATTAAGAATAACTGTAAGTTATACCAAAGTGTACCACATAGTGCAATAACTCCGTAAGTTTTATCTCAATATTTGCACTTTATACAATTTCTTAAGAAGTACAATACTCCATGTCACAAAGTATATCTTTTGAAGAAAGTTTCTTAACACAGGAAGGGGATTGAATGTTTTTCTAAGACATGACAAGGGGGTAGCTCCTTATGGGGCAGAAAACCATGTCGAAAGCTCAAAAGCTTTCTGCACGCCCAGGCGAGAACTGAAACGCACGGTTGGGTTGGTGAATTTGAATTTAATATTTTAATAGAAAAGTTTCCGGGTGGCCTTGTACGCCAGAGGTGGCTGTTAGAAAGGAAAACAGCACACACATTCAGCGTTGGACGATGAAAATGCTCTATATAATGAGTGCAGGATTATATTTAAGTAGCTAATTGTAATTAGGGAAATTCAGTTGATATTCAACTAACGTAGAAAGTGTGCCAACATTTACACTGACTTTATGGAATTTCACTCAAAAGATGCAGGGTGGTGAGGGGTAGGTTGAGTGAAAATTCTTCTTTTAATTTTTATTCTCTTTTTTCTGTCACTTGGGGTTTTTCACATAATTATTTTAGTACCAGAGAATACACAAAGTTGTTGAAACTTTAAGTGATGTTTTACAGTGTGAATACCTATATAAGATGTAAAAGCTTCGTGGGTCCAAGTGAAGAGCTTTAATATTATCTTAATTGATTCTAAGGAAACTTGAGATAATGAAATGAAATCAACAATGAGATACTTCAAATGGAAAACTGGGTTAATAGAGTTGATGATTGAGTTTACCAAATCTGATATGATGTATACGAATTTCACAGTTCAACTTACCGCAAAATTGGTGAGCATTAAACATTTACGACAAACTTCGTTTAGGATATCTAGAAAACGTATGTAGGTATACGCATTATAACAATTAGAAGGAATTTTGGTTACTCAAAAGTAAAATCCAATTTATTACACCCACAGGCACCTGAATTATCGTTCAGTGATTGTAGTGTAGGTATAAATTAAATTAATTTGAACATTTCTAATATAATTATATTAAATAATTCAACTACATGGCTAAATAATATTCCTTTGAAGATTGACACAATTAGTTAACGTTCCATTCTTACTTTGTGACATCTCAAAAGAACTCGATCTGTCTCCGATAAATATGAAGCATACATGTTATTAGATGAGCATCAGAACTTTTAAAATTCTTAAATCAGAAATTCTAAAATTACACATAGATAAAATTGATTAAATTCAAATTCTTCAATAATAATTCTTAAAGCATCATTTTTGATCTTTCTCAATATGGGATATGACGTTATCTAACATTTTCACTTTGTATTTGTTCCGTTTCAGAATCTGTTTGTCATATGGGTCCTCCAGAAAGGATATCATGTTACGCTGCACCTGCACATTTTTACACCAGGCACGTAACCTGGAGATTACTTAGAGCTGCCTGCCGTGATACTCGTGTGAGCTTCTTGCATCAACATGACCATAACGACAGTGATGATGAACATTAGCCTGAATTCTTCGGACGAAGGATGTCCGAAAGTGGTGCAAGTGTGGTATCCAACAGTGTTGGGTATCGATCTAGCCGTACCCCAATGGGAGGCAATTTCCACCGCATTGGTGCTCTCCCTCATCATAATCCTCACCATCATCGGCAATATCCTCGTCATTCTCAGTGTCTTTACGTACAAACCCCTCCGGATTGTCCAAAACTTCTTTATCGTTTCACTAGCTGTGGCAGATCTCACTGTAGCTGTCCTTGTGCTGCCATTCAATGTGGCCTATTCGATACTTGGGAGATGGGAATTTGGAATACATCTCTGTAAAATGTGGCTCACGTGCGATGTGCTTTGCTGCACTTCGTCTATCCTCAATTTGTGCGCCATTGCACTAGATCGCTACTGGGCCATTACGGATCCCATCAATTACGCACAGAAACGAACGGTGGAACGGGTACTCCTTCTGATTGCGGGGGTGTGGGTGCTATCGCTTATAATTAGCTCACCCCCACTAATCGGATGGAATGACTGGCCAGAGGAGTTCAGTAGTGAATACCCCTGCCAGTTGACATCCAACCGTGGCTATGTGATCTACTCGTCCCTAGGTTCATTTTTCATACCCCTAGTTATTATGACAATTGTATACATCGAAATTTACATTGCCACTCGGCGACGACTCCGCGAACGCGCCAGAGCTTCAAAGATTAACGCAATGGCTCTTCGAAGTACGGCCGGTAAGGAGACTACACCCCCGCATCCAGATCAGGAGTCAGTGAGCAGTGAAACGAATCACAACGAACATCCTAATGTTTCGGATAGTGCATCCAATGCCAAGAGTTTGGAAAAGAGACGAAAACGTGAGAAAAAGAAGCATGAAAAGCGTGAAAAGACCAAGAAAACCGATTGCCTGCTTGAGGCACCAGTTGTCCACGAAGATTCGGTTACGGAACATAACCAGGAAGCTTCGTCGGAGAGTGCGAAGCCCAATGGAGATGGTGGGACAATTACCGCAGACAACGACATGAGTACAGGTAGGAAGGGTGATACCAAAAAGCAATCAATGCGTCGCGCAGGTGGCATGTACCAATTCATCGAGGAGAAGCAGAAAATTTCTCTGTCAAAGGAACGTCGAGCGGCGCGAACGCTTGGCATAATTATGGGTGTTTTCGTTGTATGTTGGCTTCCATTTTTTATTATGTACGTCACCCTTCCCTTCTGCCGATCATGCTGTCCCTCCGACAAGTTAATCAATTTCATTACATGGTTGGGGTACATCAATTCAGCCCTCAACCCCATTATATATACCATTTTCAATTTAGACTATAGAAGGGCTTTTAAGAAACTCTTAGGCATTAAGACGTAATAATCGGTGTTATAGAGATGGTACAATATATAATAATAAAGAATCATACTTATATACATACATATATAGCACGGACACAAGGATTTCATTACATAAAATTGCACGGGTATACCCCGAAAAAAAATCTTTAGAGCCTTGATGGGGCTAATTGGGAAATTGGCAGCAGGATCTTTAAAGCTGAAGAGATATAACATAATTTATATCGTTTATCCCTTCGTCTTAGCCCTTCTTAGTACTCATGCTAAGGATAACGAAACAAAGACTTGCACCTCGTTATCTTACATTTAAATTAATAGCGTAATAATTCACTTAGAATGATTTAGAAAGTGAATTTAATGAATATAATTTAAGAAAAGAGAGCATTATTATAAATTTGGAAAAAATGTCGCTCTAAAATATTTTAATACAAAAAGAAAGAATTTAAGGCATGCAGTGTAGTTTGCCATTCTTTTAATGAAATTAAACTTTTTTATTTTAATTCTGTTTTCGAGCTGACTAACTAACTTTCTGTATTAGAGGTACTACCTATATTTAATTTTCCAAATGTAAATAAAAAACTTCAAATTCAAAGAATTCATTCATTTTATATGTATACACGTGGGTACAATATGGACAAACATGTCTTTTATTTTAATTCCGAATTTAAATTCAACAACAATATCTATGATATTCCTTTTTTACATATACATATGTATATACGTACGTATTTCACAAACCACACTGCACCCGATGCACTCTTCAAATAGAAAAATGCAGAAATGTGTTGAAAGAATTTGAAAAGTGAAGTATGTATACAGTATACTCAACTGTGAATAAAATTAGAATTATTCAGGCATGCAAATTGAGAAAAACTTTATTTAAAAAAATCAACTCGATTCATGTATGCTCATCATATCCTATTCATTTAAAAAAAATATATATATAATAGGTATATATCTTCACTATAGTAAATTTGCCATTGATTTATAAGAGTTTAAGTTTTAATAAAGACTGATTATTTATAGTTAAATAATTTTAAAGAAACGTAAAGAGAGAAAATTTGTGTGAACAGTGTTGAATGAATTTACAAAAAAAAATATATTAAGTAAAATCCAGAAATGTTGTGGTATAGATACCGCATATAATCAATAATTTGTAATGTTAGTATGAATTTCTTGACCAAAAAGAGAAATATTAATAACAAATTGATAAATATATTGATATAATTAATTAGGTAAAATAATGACCATTGTGAATGTAAATAATAAAATATATAACTATTGAAATACAATTAAAATTAGACCAGATAATATTGAGGAATGTAGTATGTGTTACTAACTTAATCACATAAAAAAATATTTAAATGGAGAGCACTAATTATTCTAGATCAAACACCATAATATAGGGTATAATAGTTCATAAAGCATGCGAAAATGACCAGAGAATACCAAATGCAATTTCAATAATATTAATATACCTACAAAGAGCCCCAAAGTATATGTATTATTGAAAGAGCAATCTCTTAATTTTTTATGAGCATTTAAAATTATAATATCATCCACTCTTCATCTTATCTCAATCATCTAAATAAGTGTTAACTTTAAAAAAAATTATGTAGAAAATTTTTTGATGATGCAAAAAAACGTCATTATTTACGTTTATTCATATTTTATCTGTTTCAGATAAAATAAAAAGAGTTTAAAAAGTGAAACAATTGTGAGTTTATGTGAAATTAAAGTTAGAGATTAAAGAAATTTATTTTACAAAAAAATCTTTAATGTGAGAATTTCGCAGTCATCACGTGACACATCTGAAAGGATTTTGAACATAATGGATATCCCACAGCTAATTTATTCAATAGGCAATAAATCATTTTGCAATTAATTAATCTTACGATATTATGTCGACATTCGCATTCAGGGCCTTTCAATCACTTTGTTCTCTTAAATAAATTAAATTAAATCTATATTTGCCTTTTCGAAATACTAGAACTCAGTAATTCTTTAATGCGATATTAATATCGCTTACCGAAGAACGTATACACTACATATACATCTTACTTAAAAGCAACATTTTACGCCCCCATCCATTTGACTTTAAGACATATGAACAAGTCAAAATTTCTCACCTTTGACTTCGTTCAGTGATTTAGAGCATTTAGATCATTAGGCAATACAAGTATACAAATTCTTAGACCGCGTTGTTGTCATGACTTCACAGAAAAAATTATTTTCCAACACATTTTTATCTATTTTTAACTGAAAAGAAAAAAAATTGTGTATAACCCAAAAAAGTTCCTTCTTATACACAAAAATTTCAACAAAACAATTTCCCAATTCACCCAAAAGCTCTGCAAATACTTGGAATTCTTATTGGTTGTAGAATCGAAACCCCTATTTCTCCGTCCTACAAAAATATGCCTTCCCCGTATTGCCAATATGATAAAAAGGGCTCGAAAATACTTCGTTTGAATGCCTCGTATGAGCCAGCCAATTTTCACCTCAGTAATAAGCCGTACGTAGGCATCACTTTCCAGATTTAAGATTTTATTTTATATATTTTTATTCGATAAACACAAAAAAATAAATGTGCAAAATTGGGTAAATATGGTAAATATTTTATATTCACGAAAATACAGTAGAAGTCCACATCAACGAACAATCGGATGTACTACTCTCGCGTATTAAAAATAATGCGCGCGAGTAGTACATCCGATTGTTCGTAGATGTGGACTTCTACTGTAATGCAAAAAAGTCAAAAGCTTTAGCGAATTTCTTTTACATTTAGTCGTTTTATTATTCGGAAAATTCGTAAAATCAATATCCTAGAATTCTCTTAACAGTAAGACTCTTCGAGTTATCTCGAAATTTTCTCATTTAATTAAATGGGAGCTTGTTTTAGTCATCCAACTAGATAGTCTAAAAGAGCACTCACTCACAATAGTTGAAAATTCCTCAATACTGCTTTGATGCTTGGAAAATACCACTCCTCCTTTTTAATTTCTCTGAAGAGAAAATATTATAATAAATGCAGAGAAATTATTATAAGTGGCTGTAAAAAAAGCAGCTGCCGATAAGGATAAGCTCTTCTGACTTCTGAGTTCATTTAGAGAAATTTCTTTCATATAATACTTAGAAAAAGATTTCTTACAACTTGCCCTTGGAAATACGCAGGAATTTGTTGTGGAATGTCCATAGTGGGTACTTAAAACAAGCAATTATGCCAAGCTCATTGACTCTGTACTTTGAAGGATAACAGCCAAAAGTGTCATTATATGAGCTACCATACTAACAGGCTGTTTCATAAAAAAAGGTTATTGCAAACCATTTCATTACGCTGTTTTTCCTCCCAACTAGTATTCGTATCATGCATGATGTTTTCGAAACTGCTGGTAAGATTTTTCATATTGAATTTCCAAGCACAAATGCGATGGGGGTGTTTTTTTCTTGTCTTTTTTCACAAGTCATTTACACAGAGTATGCATCGAAATTGCAAATGAGACACGCTGCATGGGAAAATCCCCAATCTTGGCAAATATGCTGATGGTTAAATTGTGAATCAACATTCATAATCTTGATTAAATGGTAACACAATGTAGGTCTTATGGGTGTAAATGCGTGTATACATAGAAAATTGGGGAAGTTGTGTTGTCGCGTGCAAGTTAAATCCGGCATTTCACAATCATAAAATTGTATTGATTTTCGTATAAGGAACCACAAAAACCAGAGTCACATGGATTTGGATGCGCCACCACCCACTGTCGATATTGGAAAGTGACGGAGGGCAAGAGTAAACTATCGAGAAGGGTAATCCTATATCGGAAAGTCTATATTGAGGGAAATGGGTGTTTGAAAGGCTAAAGAACTCACTCTCTTTAACATTTTCATCCTTCCTTCTTTTTTTCTTCGTTCTGAAAAAGGCGAAAGTCTCGAGTTTTACATTTTCTTCCTTGACTCAAATTTCTTAAGGTTATTTTTCTCTGTGTTAGTTTTCTTCCCTCTCTCGGTGCTGAAGAAAAACTTATATGTAAAAAAAATAATTGGATATTTTCATGGTATTAAGCCATGTTAGGTGCTTTAATGAATATTTATCAATAGGAAGTAGTTATTGTTTAGCAGCCTTTTAAGACGAATTAATCACTTTAATATTAAATAATTATTACATATTAATAAAGATTATAAAAATATTAGGAAAATTTAATTTATCAATAAAATATGTGGATGGAATCAATTTAACCCACATATATTATTCATTGCAGATAATATCAAAAAATTATTGAATTCGAAAATTCAATTTAAATCTTGTTGATATTAAATTTATTCTACCTCATTTAGAACATATTTGCATCGGGAGGTGTTCCACATTTTGCATCTATTATGTATGTTCTGATGATGTTATCTCATTGAAAATGGTTTATCGTATTGCATAATTCGTGTCATAGATAATTCACTGAATAGCCCATATTTTACATTAATCCTAGGTGAAATACCCGTACATCCACAAATTCACTCCACCGTATAGATAAATCGGGTAATTTTGCTAAATTATTTAGAGCAGTATTACGCTAATTTATGTACATAATTTTAACAATTTGGACTTTCACCCTAATTAAAATAATTAGTGGTGTGCAAAACGTACAATATTTCAAATTTCCTTTAATCCTAAGACAAATACGGTTTGTACCACAAAACAATTTCCCAAAAGCACTGAATTAATTTAAATTCAACCTCAATAATTTAATGAAAAACTTTTCCGCAACATTGATTTCAAAATATACAATAAGTAATAAATTAAATAGGATATTTAGCATAAATTAATTTCCTTTTTCACATAAAATTAAATTTTTAATTTATTGCTTTTATGTGGCTTTTTAAATATTTATGAATATAAGAAAAAATCCCTCCCACTTAATGGGCTTATTTATATGATGAATTATGTATTAAGCTTTAGGAGAGGAAAATTTTTTATAACAAGATTTTCATGCAGAATTTTTTGATTTTTTTATTATTTTTTGGGAACTTTTAAGAATTTAAAAATGACTCTTTTCCTTCTGTCTTCGTACACCACAAGTATCAGATAAAAAAATATTTTTATAAAAATCCATCAATTTTTTTCAGATATTGATAATTAATTTACAAACTGAATTTTTCTCAATATTAGCTTTTTATATTATTTTTGGCAATTGTCAATACATTTTCATTTCTATATGTTTGAATACTGTACCGCTCTTAATCCAATGTACTTGAATTATTAGTCATTTACAGAAGGAATAGCTAAAGTTTGGGTGAAAAAGGTCAAGTAATGAGGAAGCTTCATTGTACTATGTCATTTTATTGGAATATACACAGAAGAGGAAAATCCAAAGTCCCAAAAGCCATGAGATCACTCTGCCAACAATAACAAAACTGTCAGGAAGGGAAGCAATTCATGATACTGTCGTACCAAACCGTGTTACATTGAAATTCATATCGACGCCGTGGATCAATATTTACGACAGCAATCTGTTCAGATTCACGCAAAAATATATGTAAAACTCTCAATGTTATTTCCCTGTCTTCCCCAACAAAATACCATTTGATTTCCCAACAAATCCATGAAATGAGTCCCCTCGCGCCAGTACCAATTCTTCCTTCACAATTATGATGTTTTCATCGCAACATTCATGACTCTGTGGTTCATTTGAATAACTTTTCATATTGAATTATGGCGCGGAAATGTGGGGTGTAGAGAAATCTCAATGGATCCCTCACCTCGTTGAATTCAAAATCAACCAAAAAAAAATTGTGTAAAAGTTTGTTTTATTCGTCAAAATTGAACTTTAATCAGAAAACCGCTCATCAATATTCAACATTGTTCCTGGGCGAAGGCAATCACACCCCTCAATTGGGAAGCAAGCGAATGGAAGAGAGTTAACTATTGATATGTTAAGCAGATCCACGCTTAGCTGTTTTGTTTTCACAGTCTTATACAAGAAATTTAATCAGAATGACTCTCAGATATGTTTGATTTCAATTTTCTCGTGGATCACCAAATTTGTCTCACTCAGGGACTCATGAATTATTCACGCTTATATAGAGTGGTGGGAGTGTGATGAAAATGCTTCCAGGAAAATGCTGCAACCAGAATCTTTCATTGGCTTTGAGCATCACGAACTTTCTCTCTTGTGCTAATGCTGTCATCAAGCTCAACTATTCAAATGAGTATTCTAAAATTTTGCAACTTGCTCTTTCCACTTATAGTACCCTTGGTGCTTATTTGAGATTCTCCCTCCCTCTCAAGATAGCTTTGCGTCATTAGTGTTTCTGAAACTTTAGATTTCCGTAGAGAATTCTTTGCATCCAATAGCACATACACATGGAGTATTGCAAATCATTTACATTTAGATACCTAACACAAGAGAATTCAAACATTTTAATAAAAATGATGATTATATAAAGAACTCTCACCATATCTATCTTTTATAATTCACCGTATATTCATTGACTTGAACAACTTTTGGCGATCTGAACAAGAACTTTAACTTTAAAAGTTCTTAATGCATTGTTATAAGAAAAACTAAAAATCAATCAAGAATTTTTTTTGGAAAGGTAAAACAGCCAATCACTCTGTTTGAAATGCGGTTTAAAATGTGAGAATAGGGTGGAGAGTCGTGCGATAAATTGTTTTCATGTCTGACATGAATTTCGGGGAATGAGGAAGCTTCTGGCAATGATGTTCTTGTGAAATATTTTGCTTTCTCCCTTATTGAAAAAAAAAGCTGGCAAAATGTTTTGTGAAATGGACCACCAGTAAAACATTCGATTAAACTCCAAACGTTCAATCCCCTGCACATATACCTCCCATCATTTTGGAGCAAGATGAAAAGAAGTAATCGGTAAGCAATAGCCGGGGATGGTATAGCAAATTGCTGATGTCCAGTCAGGTGTTTTAGTGGTTCCTTTTGTGTACAACGCTCGTTCGGCGATATAAGCAATTTGCGGTGCAGGTTTGGTTTATCCTGATTATAGGTAGGTACCTTATATACATATACATACATGTAACTTATATGATGGATTATGGTGTCCACCTATCACAGGACAGGAGAGAAAATGCCTGCGGCGAGAGGTGCTAAATCTCATTGAAAGTGATGTACGTTTATCATGAATTTCATAGGGCGCTAGCAAATAAACACCATAAAACTGGAATGCATAAAGCCAAAATACGTAGCTATTCAAAGGTATATATTTACAACTATCACTGCATTTCCGCACTTGTCCACCGAATACATAATACTGCGTGGTTATCCCATCAAACTGATATATTGGGCTAAATGGATGTTTCCTGTGGTAAAATAAACACAATTGCACCGAGAACGACTCATATCGCATATATCACATCTCATTTCACCCATTTCACCTGAATGTTTATTTTTCATCACTCTTGCAGTTTTTTTTCGTGATTTTTTTGTGCCGCAAAACCCAAGAGTATTCAAACATTAAAAAATCAAGTTTCAAACTCAATTGGATAAATTAACATTTTCGGTAGTACACGTGCTCTTTTGAACAAAAGGTAGTATAATACAAACACGCATAAATGTCACAGTAACTACACGAATTAGTTTATTATTAGTGATTTCGTAAAATGTTCGAATACTTTGAATCGGTACATTAAAAATTAGACTAAAAATTCTCTAAAATATGGCAATAAGAAATACTTTTTTTTAATGATTCTGTGGCACTCAAACACGAGATACTACTATACGATTCAAAGAAGTACTTATGTAACTACATAAATTAAGATATCTGCTTTTGTCAGGTTTCTGAAATCGATTTTGGACAAAAAGCTCTCTCAATGTAATAAAAAGTTTCAAAGTTTATCAACTTGAGATTTCAGTTAGCAATTAAGTAAAAAAAGAGAAGAAAAAAGCAATCAGTCTTTACTTTGAAAGTTCCCTTTTAAAAATCTAACCGTGCATCTGCAAGATGGGAAAACGATCGTAAAAAGCTTTTTTCACAACCCCTTATGGTGAAGCGTGAAAAATGATCCTTCCATATTGCCATTTCAACCGCACAAGAATAGATGTGGTACCTCTTATGCGGTTTTCCACATCCTCACTGTGACTTCGCACCGCAGAAACAGCCATCGAAGAGAGATTTTACATCTCCCACAAGCCATGTTGGCATATAATACACATCTATATCTTATATGGAAAAGCAATCCTTCTTGGGGCTTTTTCATCTTGTGCCAATATAAAAGACGAAGTCATCCATGAGATAATGCAAATTATGAATCGATTTCCGCCATCCGTGCCATACATTCTTGGTGACATACAAAAGGACACTTATCACCAAAGATATTATATTTTGAATGAGATATCATGCCTCGAGTGCACACCCCAACGTGTCATTAAATCTCGTGAATGGGGTCTCGCTGTAACACTAAAGGGGCCTATTTTTCACAAATTAATACCCACATCGCATCTACTGCCATCCCATTTGGTCGCAAAAAAAAGACAATGATGCGATGAATAATGCTTACAATTTACCATTTAAGCAAATACTCAAGCGACTAAACCCTCATCATGACGCAACCATAAAGTACAAAATAAGCTTTTCATGTGGCGCAAAATAAATAAAGTTTCAATTTCATATCTCACATCGTATCTACTTAATGTCTAAGCTATCAATTTTCTCTGACTAAACCCCCTCACATTTTTTCACACTGCGCTGTATAACCCCGTCCAAGTGCTACGAAGCGGCAGCATAGATTTTCGCAGTGCAAACTGAGAGGATACCAGGAAATCCGTGCTCAAAGTCTCATTAAATATACACCTCCAAGTTTATCCACTCGAGGGAAGAGAAAAGTCAAGTTCCTCACCACACCGGATCCTTTCACTGAATACTATGTATGTATATATTGAAAGTAATCCCTAGTTAGTGATTCAAGCACGAAATCATGAGTCCATTGGCATTTAAGTAAGTTCAACATAAAACCTTGATCTTGCAGAAAAGCGTTGGTGGATGCTTGACATTTTTCTTCTCATTTCTGTATTATCTATTATACTCTGTAGTAATTCCTTAAGAATATTCAAAGAGGTTATTCATTTGTATAAAAAAAAATAACACTCACATCTCTTTAAGAAATTTATAGTTAATTTACGACAATTATCCCGTTTATTTCTCCAACTGCAAGGGAAAAACACCTGTTGTACCTATTGTAATGAATTGTGTTTTTATAGAATCCCCCGCACAGACAGACGATTATGAAATAAAATAAAATTTTATTTTATTTAAAACATGTATTTTGTATCGCAATTTGCAAAATGTAAGCCCCTTTCTAAAAAAAACTTCTTCTTTTTTGTTTGCTCTTTGGAAAAACTAATCTCCTGGCACACGGATGCTGTCAATATTTCTTCCTATGGTATTTCTAATTTTGATCATGCATGCCGAAAACTTATGACAATGGCTCACGAGGTATTTATTGAGTTTATCTGGATTAAATAGCATTCCAAAAATATAAACATAATTTAAATTTCTTGGCGCGTGAATGCGTCATATCCAAGTAAATTTATGTTACACGATATTTTTATAGTGAGTTGAAAACACCTTTTATGCGAATTATTAGATAATCTAAATATGATTTTTATGGAAATTCAAAAAAATCATCATTTTTATTATTTCTACCTCAGCGCCAGACACAACTATCAGGCTTATGGGGAATTTTAGTGCTCCACAAGCCCCATTTAACCAAAATATTTCAGCCACCAGCCGAGTTTATTGGCTAATTTTTTTAGTTTAGAATGCCTTTTTTGAGATGAACTGGATTCCTATACTTTTCTTCTGAAAGTTCCTTATGTGTGAACACACTCCTGTTGTTTAAATTGCGAATTAGTACAGCTTCGATGGGTGATATATTGCAAATAGGTCTTTAAAAGTCTTTCATCAAGGGCAACACATGCGCTCCACCTGCCAACATTCCATCTACTCACCTTCATTGAGACACCTCTCTGTCAAAGAGAAGGTAGATGGAATGGGTTGAGAAGATGCCTCAGCAATTTGTCACCAGAGGAAGTAATATGAATAAAAGGAAGTAATATATATTGGACTCATGTATAAATATAGATAGATACATAGAACGATGACAGGAAGAGCAAGTCCCTTTACATCATTTTGAGCCTCATGATCACCCATTTGCTCAGCCCTACGGAGAAACAGCACTAGATGCCGCAATAAATCCATATATACAGGGAATTTTCTGAAGTGATTCACCCTTATTGTCTCTCATGTACCATGAAATGCGTGTCCCCTGGTAAACTTGGCAATTATGTGGTCTCTTACGTTTTGGAACCAATTAATAACGCACCACCCACTGCTTCCGTCACCACACATCTGCGTTCAGCAAATTTAACGCACTAAACGTCTTTTTCGGTCATTTATTGCCTCATTTTTCTTCGCGGTTTCCCCCACTTTTCTATTCTCAAGCTCTGAGATTCCCAAAAATCCGAGCATTTTGCTTTTGTGCGGAATCCAATGAGAAGCACCGAATCATAGGGCAAAATAAAAGACAGCAAGAGTAACAGGTTGATGGTAAATTTATTAATTTTCAATAACATCCATTGTTTCCTTGCGCACATGAATAACTCATTTGCATTCACTGAATTTACCTATATACAAATTTAACCATTTTCCCAAGAAACACCACTAAAGTGTATTGTCTCAGAGATGAAATGACTTCTTAAATTCATCGGATAGCCAATGACATTGTGTAATATTTTTGGCAGAAAGAAGAATGAATCTTGTATACTTATTTCACTCAAAGGAGAGCAAGTCATTTTTCAGTATTGATTTCTTAATATAATTTAGTCGACAGGGAGAGAGGTAAGGAATAAGAAAAAAAGTTCCATCAATTCCTATTAAGAATATTGAACAAAATTTTTGCTGGGAACTGTGGAAAATCTATTTCTAGAATAATTGTAATTTCTTGGAATTGTGAATTTTAGCGATTAATATTAGAGGTGAAACTTTTTAAATTGATTAAATCCTTAATTTTACATTGACGACGAAATTTTGCTCTGAAAAGTCCTTGTATTCTTTTAGGAAAACTCATTAATTCGCTTTTTGTACAACAATACAATGCAACTTGCTTTTCATACATTATTGAGGCTCCCTCATCCAATGTCCGAAACAATTTTATTTAATTTTCTATTAAATATATACATAGGACAGGAGAAATTTTAAATCTATAGTTCAATAATATTATTTTTAATGAGTTTACATCTACTTTCATTCTGGACATTAATTTTTATAGAAAATACATAATTGTACGTACATAAATGAAACGAGATGTATATAAAATTTCGTACTTTAATGGACTAAATGACGCCCACGTAATAGAAATTATCGTTTCTCTCACAAAACGATACGGTTCAAAGAAAAGTCATTTTATTTTAATAACCACCGCTTTTGGAAAATTTCATTCAACCATTTTATTGCCCCGTCGAAAAAATTCTGATTGTCTGATGTTTTTAGAACAATTTCGTGGGCCAATGTTTATTGCCATTCTCGTTTTTTGATCTTTAATTTATTGTTGGTAAATGGTTTTAAATAATAATCAACATCAAGTAAGTACAATAACCTTTTTAAAAAAAAAAAACTTGAGCATATTTTTTTAAACAGGTGGATTTTGAAAGAATAAAAAACACTTCATTATATCTTTCTCACATTTTTTTTTCCTAAATGTAACATGCATATTTCTAGAATTTTATTGTGCACAATATTATATAAACTTCCATTCTGTTATGTGTACATTTATACTTTCCAATAGAATATTCTGAGAAAAAATGCATGTACAACAGCACACCCGCAGAATACACAACATGAAATATGTATTACAACAGGGAGTCTTCTGTCTGGAGAAAATATACAAAAATCCATGTTTTTTTATTAAAAAAAAACAACAACAATGATTGCGATGAAATATTTCCTGAAAGTAATTTAAAATTCTGGCAAGATTATTTTAATCTTCCAACAATAAAATCTTCAAGACTCTTGAATCAATTTGGAAAATAAAAAGAACTCTCAGTGCTGCTTTTCCATCTAGCAAACACAAACTTCTACCTTATACCTAAAATGCGGTTTCAGACACATAAATCCGAGGGGAATTAAATTTACAAACATCCCCTTTAATTTGTACCAGCCTACTCACCAATTAAACAGGTATGTGGTGTAAAAAGGAGCGCAACAGCTTTTATTATATTTTCATTAGTTAGTTGCTTATATTATGCATCTCGTCATTTAGTTAATAAAAAAAATATTAACATATAAAAAATATAACATCAAATATTCTTCTATGTAACATCACTTCGCCACTTCTCATAGAATGATTCAGCTGCATAATTCTTGGTACAGAACTGTATTGTCTGAGAAATGACATTTAAATTTAATGAAAGCTTTAGAAGCTTTTTCAGCACTTTCGTAGACTCTGGAGGCATTTTATGGCAAAAGGAATTTATTGGTGCTGTTTCTAATAAACCACATTTTTGGGAAGCACGTAAATCTGCTGATGGAGACGCCAGTGACTAATCCCTCTGACCAGAGGAGGCCTCTTTTGTGTGCAAAAATTTCACTCTCAGCAAACTGGAATATCTTAAACTTGACATTTACGCAACCTTATGGTACGGCAAGTCCCAAAATGCTCTTCTGACCGCCACCAAATAAATACAAATCCTCCCATGCCCATTTTGACCATATAATGAAAATGAAACTGAATAATTTCCTCTCTGGTGAGACTCTGGGTCTTCTTATTTGATATTTCGGCGATTGTCTCACAACCACGTAACAATACATCGATGATTCGTTTTAAGTGAGAAATGGTAAATTTTCTGATTCTCATTTTTTTTTTCTTTTATTTATTCCACTATAATAACCAAAAATTTCTATGTGTATGCAAATTTCAGCACATTTGCTCCACATATAAAAGTACGATGCTGAGATTTTTCAAGAGCAGTTTTTTGTTATTTCCCCACAAGAGCACATCGTGTGTATTTTGTTGTTTCGGCAACAAAATTAAAAAATTAAAAAAAAAAGTGACAAATCTGCAAAAAAAGGAAGTTATTAAAAATCAATTCATCAATTTCCATTTAATATCCCGTCCGGAACACACGAAGAACAAGGATAAAATATGAAAACGGTATGTTCCTTTTTTTTTAACAAATTAATTATGATCATTTATTATTTTTTATATTGTGCGTTGGGTGGTAAAAAAAAAATTTTCCTATAGATAAAAAGTAATGAACAAAAATATTGCTTTTTTAATTATATACATATTATTAGGTAGAAAAATGTTAAAATGTTGTGAAAATTCTTTGTGGAAAAAATAACACATTCATCACGTTCATCACAATTAATTTGGAATTATATTCTACCATAAAATTATTTTCAGCGTGAATTGATTCTGACAATAATGTTAATAAAGCAATAATTAAGTTGCTTTTTTTGTACCCATTTAAAAAAAAAACATTTGTTTTTGAATTTGAATTTTTATAGACAATTTGACAGTAATTCAAACCTCTTGAGATAATTAAATTTAAATTTTATTTTCTATGATTGGAATCCAAATTAGCTTTTGTACGTAGTATTACATTATTAGGCCTCTTTAAAAGGTCATGGGAATATTTTAAGAAGATGTGAATCTGCTTTGAAAACTCTGAAAACGATTGAGGAAGTAAAAGACAATGAAGATTATGTAAGAATGCGAAATAAAATCAATTGACATTCGAAACTGTAGCAGTAGGAAGGTCACGAATGATCTTTAATCGTGATATTTTGAATTTTCCAGCCATAATGTTGTTTGTATTATGTTGCTTATCAAATAAATTTAGATTAAAATTAACATTTCCAAATACAATTCAGGGGCGCTCATTATTGAGAAATCAGATTAAAGTTGTAGTTATATTAAAATGTATTAATTTGTAGATCCTTAAAATTATCTCTGGCATATAAAATAAACACTTTACTATTCTATCTTAAATCTATTTATACTTTATGGTTAATGCTGTGAAGAGAGCTTTCAATGAAGTAAAAATAGTTTTTCTTTTTTTATAAAAGTTTCTAATAATCATTATTTAAGCTGTTTTTTAAAGGAATTCTCTCGAAATATTATCAAAAGCATTAATACTAATCGAGCACATTACTTCCAAATTGGAGCCTTATTAAGAGAAGTAATTGGAAAAAAATATCACTCTATAGAAGATGACTTACGTTATATAATATCGGGAGATATGTTTCAGTAATACCTTTTCACAGCGTTTCAAATTGACTCATAAATCAACTTCATTTCCTGAAGAATGTTCATTTTGACGGCCAATAAATTCCTTGTGTTGTGTGATCCTCAGTATATCCTTTCACGAGGACCACTTTGGAATTTCATGGCATGTCATAATTGAGATTGTGCTTCTCGTGTTACTTACAACATTACTGCAGGCAGTGTACAGCTAACGAAAAAGCTTTCAGGATGCATTTGAATTGTTAAATATTCATTACATGAGGAGATAGAAGAGCTTTTAGAGAGTATATAATTTTGGAGAGATTTTTTGTTAATTTAAATTTTTCCTCTTCATGACTCTGCTAATCTCTGCGCATTAGACACTGAAGAAAAAAATAAATAATTTTCTAGGTCATTGCAATCCTTTTGCTGGCAATGTGCTCTGTTGCACTTGGCGAGGAGAAGAAGGACACAGAAAAAGCTCGAGATGCTCGCGATGTGAGCCACCTTTTTACGAGCCCATTCAAAAACAACTACTACAACCACTACAACCCATTCCACTACCGCCACCCCCAAGTTTACACTGCTCCCACATTTGAATATCATCCCACTGCCAAGTATGCGTACAAAACTGCCGAGGCTGCTGCTCCAATCCTCAAGATGAACACCGAATCCCATCCCGATGGCAGCTACAACTACGAGTGAGTATATAATATACCAAAAAAAAAGTCATCGCTTTATGATTATATCACAAAGACAGCTATTGTGTTATACTTAAGCTCAAAAGCTTTTAAAAATTAAAAAGAAATGAATAAGAATTCCTGAAGATGGATGGATTTTATCTTCAAAGATTAACTTTTAGTAAAACTGCTGCTTGAGGATTTTTTCTAGACCTAACCAAAATTGTTTGTTTGATGAGAAATTGTCCTTTTTATGGGGAATGAGGGGAAAAAACTTTCCAAGTCGATCCAAATACCTTCCCTCACATTCATATATAACAAGTTAACAAGAATCACAAAACCATACTAAAAGTTTTAGGTTTACCCCGTCTATTTGAGAGTATATTGAATTTTTTAATACACTCAGTTGAGACATGATAACAAATATTCGTGTTTTGCAATTTCTCCTGGACACATAAATTCCAAATATTTTCTAACACAACTCCGCACCATTTTTTTTTGCCCTACCATCTCCCATATACTTATATACAATTTGTTCTAGTAGTTTGAGCAATGACATGCTTGAAATTTCCACTCCACATAATTCAATGGGAAAATCTTTGTCTCTTATTCACCCCTAAAATATCCACGTGCACAAAAAAGCAGGAATTCCACTTTGGGAAAATCCCCCAAGAAAGGCATGTTGATTCTCAAGGAGCTAAAACTCAAAGGAACTCTCCCGTTTGGTCTCTTGTACAATTTAATTTCATGTCAATTTTTTCTACCCTCCCCACGACATGCTTTCACACAACCAAGTATCCCCAAGACTCCTCATCTTACCCACATGGAATCCACCCACAGACACTCCCAGTTTGCTTGCACAAATTGTCACAGTCCGGGGAGATTAACATGGTGACTTTGGGAGCACCTTGGAGACGTAGTAAATGAAAGAAATAATTTTAACTTAAATTTTAATTAAAACCTCCCACTATTTCGGGATGACGCAAAAATGAGACAACAAATCAGTCTTGTAGAAAACTATTTACAGGCGCTTATTTGATTAATATGTGCTCTCTCTCTTTAAAATTTAGGATGATTTAATTAAGATATTCTCTCTGAATCAATATGAGAATGGAGCTAAGAAGTACAAAAACATTTATGATCTAGCATGAGTTTTATCTTATTTTAAAATTTGATAAAAACTTTTCCTAGTTTTCCTCAAACATATGTGGATGAGAAAATAAGATTAACAACTCTTAATTCTTAATTACTCTCATATTGGTTCACTATACATATATATATCGTATGGCACTAGTACGGCACTAATAAATAAACACGAAATCACAATTCTACAATTGCACGTCCAGGTTTTGGAGCCACAAAATAGAGTCTCCTGTCAGGTTGGTTGGTTCACTGAAAACGTTAAAGATGTGAAAAAGACAAAAATCCTGAATAACATTTTGTACAAAAGGAGTAAATAATAACATTTTGTAACGACTTTAAACATTAAAGAAAAGAGCTTATGGAGTTTTTTAATTTTCTCTAACAGTTTTTTCGTAAATTAATTTTTTTAGGTACGAGACTGGAAATGGAATCCGAGCTGTCGAGAGCAGCCTCCAGAATGGTCTTGAGCACATTGTTCGTGGTTCCTACTCCTATGTGGCTCCCGATGGAAAGACCTACACTGTGCACTACATCGCCGACCGCAATGGCTACCGTGCCTATGGTGATCATCTGCCACAGCAGCCTGATGAAGTTGCCCCCCTAGAAGCTTCTCGTCTTGTTTCCCCAACTCTTGTGCCATCAGCTTCTGTGGTTGTTCCAGTTGAGAGCAGCACCGTCCACCCCGTGGTCTCCGTGACACCCACACCAGTTGTCTCATCTACACCTTTTGCAGTCCCCAAGACTGTGGTTGTACCCCCAAGGGCATCGTACTACACACATCCACGCTATTACAACCCCTACCAGACTCACTACGATCACTACAACCCCTACTTTGTGCCAACGTACCAGCAGTACGTCAACCCATACCCATACTTTGTCTCTTCAACAGTCGCTCCATCCGTCCTGGTTAACAAGAAGTAAATCAGAAGATCTTAAAGAAAAAAATCAGGGGGTTGTTGACTTTCAATTATTAAGAATTGTGTGAAGTCTATTAAATGTTCTTTAATGCAACCACATTGTGTTTTCGCATCCCAAATATGTTGTACATAGTATGTAATATAAAATTAATTTAATCTGATTTAGCGGAGGTTCCGGAATCACTGAAGCGGGAATAATCAAAGTTAGGTAGCTGGAGAGGTGGAAGATTTGGTAGTTCTTGGATCTCATTGAGATCCTGCAGAATGTTATCGAGAGACTCAACGGCTTTGTACTCTTGCTTGTCTGGTGAGAGGGATCTCACACTTGAGGCTTCCTTATCATCCGAATCATCATCTTTAGGTGCCATCTCTGCACGAATCTTCTCCCGCAGGACATCAGCATCGATTATACATCCATCCAGTTGTTCTGACAGCGAGTGGGCAAATATGTGGATTTGCTTGTTGATTGATTGCAACTCCCGGAGGGTTTCAGTGATATTTTCCACCTCCATCTGGCCACTTGATGATTTTACAAGGAGCCCCGCAAGGAGGGCATCGGAATTCTCAATAGCCTTAAAAAGCTCAGTCTGATTGGTCCTCGTCTTCTCCTTCTGCTCCCAGAAGTCTGAACCTTTCTCCTGCTCAATTGCCTTCCTGTACTTTTCGAATTGCATCTTCCGCATATTGAGGAATTCAATCTGTTTCACATGGTACTCCCGCTGGAGTTGTAGGGACACCACACTCTTGTCCACTGTGGCCAGGCGGATGGCATTCTGGAGCTGCTCAATGACTTGCTTGTGGCATTCGATTGCTTCGTCAAAGCGTTTGTAGCGAAAATGTGCCTCCGCCCTTCTTGCATAGCGGTGCGCCTATTGGAAAGGAAGTTCTTGGACTGTTCCAGAAGATATTTTTAGGGAAAACTCACCGTATTTAAAGCAGAATTATCCATCATCTATTACAAGTGAGCAAACAACTGATTGTCAAAAAAGTATGGTTAAAGTATGATTGGTTCGATCGCGATAAAATTTGATACAGAGACTACTGATACCAGGCTATTGCCACTAACGATATTTATTTTCCTCCCAGAGCCCCCCTTTGTAGCGCCCCAAATAAATTTCACACATTTTTGGCTACTTTTTGAATTTGGCGCCAAAAATTGTAGTTCCAAAAGCAACCACTCTGATATTTTTTGGCACTGTGTGCTTGAGAAGAAAAAGAGACAAGCACGTCACTGATACTGTCTCCCTCACACGGAAGGTTTTTCGCAATTTTCTCGCGTTTTCCGCCAAATATCCCAACAAAATTGCCATTTTTGTGACCAGGAAGCGACGCCGCGTCGATCGGCGTCCCCAGTTCAAAACACTCAAAATTTCCGCCAAAAAAAGTCTTACAAAATGGTTTTTTTAATCCAGCAAATTGCGCCCCCAAATTTTTACTGAAGCTCCCCGGGGCCCTCCTAAGCATTTCCCGCGTAGGCCCAAATCGCAAAAATGAGTTTTTCCCGGAAAAATAAATAATTTAAAATTTTTCCGCACAATCCCAATAAAGAGCGCAAACAATGGAATTTCTCCGGGGGATTTATCTTATGAGATTCCGTGGACAAATCATCCGTTCAATTAGCCAATGTCGTATTAAAGTTTTTTGCAATTTTCTCCCATTTTCCGCCAAATTTTCACGGGAAAATTGGGTTTTTCGTAATTCTGGTACTCCAGGAAACCCTAAAGACGTGTTTTATGCCTAAAAAATGGGAGAAAAAGAAGTAAATCGCATTTTTGGAAAAGCAAAATGATGAGTTTTATCGAGTTTTATTTGCTTTTCACGATTCAATTTTTGTTTTTCCCCAATGTTTAGACGCAAGACGCATTTTTGAGGCTCCTGGAGCACCACGAATGTTCCGGTGGGGCACAGGAGGGTTTTGTGCAGAAATTGTGACTGAACTCGCAGTATTTCTACTATCTAGTAAGAAGTAGTATTTCTAGTAAGAAATACTATTCTAGTATTTCTTGTGTTCGAGTAAAATTCGAAAATCTTCAGATTAGGCTAAAACTTAGTAGAGCACAAATTAGAACCATCCGGCTGTCTGTCCAGATTTCAGCGCTTAATTGCAAGAGAACGGTGATTGATAGAGACTTGCGGTAAACGGCAAAGCTTAAATATCAACTGGAAGACATTCGATTCGATTATGGGTTCGTAACCGCCATTTTGAATCACCGCCAAATTTTGTATTCTCTACATTTCTGGTTCTACAGCTATCAATGAAATTTTGATGTTATAAAGGCCATCAAAATCTTTCCAACGACACCTCATACTCAAAATCGGCCAAGTGGTTTAGCTAATACGTCCACCAGTTTTTCTTCGAAAATCGATCAAAACTCGAAAACCGTTTGACCGACTGATCAACTCGGACTCAAATAAAAGCTCTCTGGAACATCGAAAGTAAACTAGTAAAAAACTTTCGTAAGGCCGTAAATAATTTTTATTTTCCAATTTCAAAAAATCCATTTCAATAATTAATAGAAATTAAAAAAATATAATCTTCAAAAATGTATAGTTTTTCTTTTCTTTTCATTTGTCACGACTTCAACACTTATACTAATAATATATATTTACTTAATATATATTATGTAAATTTACATAAATCTCTAAACTTAAACTTAGATGGTCTTTTTTTTGTAAAAGATTAATCACAATTCAGGTACGAGCACTTTCATTTTAGTTTTTAATCTACTTTACCCTACTTTTCCTTAAACACAAAAGACTACAAGTGACCTGAAAATGATTAACAAAAAAATATATAATAAAGATTTGGTCGTCGTGGTACTAAAAAATTCTTTTGGATACAAAACTATTCACTAAATGTTATTACTTAAGAGAAAAAAATGTACTGGTAAGCTGACCAAGCTTACGAGAGCTGTGTTTCTTTCAGTGTACCAATTTTGTGAGAGCAAACTAGAACGCGAATTTGTTTAAATACATGCAAAATCGGGAAAAGTTGAAAAGTCATCCCCTAAGAAATCTTTAAAATGCCATATCTCGGGAACGGCTCCATAGATTTTCGAGTTTGAGCTATCGTTGGAAAGGTCTTAACTTCAACTATAACATATTAAAATATGAAGTAAATCGATAATGGCATTTTCGAAATATTCGAGTTCGAAATTTTCGAAAATTTTGATTTTGACTTTAGCGCCTCTCGTGGTCATTTCTCGAACTTGTAATGTTTTAGACATTTGTAGGGCTTCACGAAACCTTTCATTTGCACTTGAGTTGATCAAAATCGGACTTGTAGAACCCGAGATATGACATGCCAACTTTGGAAGGCTATATCTCGAGAACGGAGACATAGATTTTCTTCATTTTTGGCATGAAGCTAGATAATATGGTCAACTATAACATATCAAAAAATGAAGCAAATCGATAATGGCGTTTTCGAGATATTCATCGAAAACTCATCGAAAATTTTGTTTTTGATTTTTGGCCCCCTAGCGGTCACTTTTGAAACTTTGGATGTTCTAGAGAGTTGTAGGGTTTGTTGAGAGCTTTCATTTGACCCCGGGTTGATCAAAATCGGTCAAGCCGTTTTCGAGTTATGGTCGATTTTCGATGAAAAATTGTGGCGGCCATATTGACTAAACGGCTTGACCGATTTTCGAAAATGAGGTATCGTTGGAAAGCTCTTGATGGCCCCTACAACATATCAAAATTTCAGATTTTTAGCTGTTACAGGGACTGAGATATAGCGAAAACAAAATTTTGAGGTTATTCAAAATGGCGGACGCGGGGGTGGGGGGTAAAATTTGACGTCATAATCGGACGTCTTCCGGTCGATATTTAAACTTTGCCGTTTACCGCAAGTCTCTATCTATTACCGTTCTCTTGCAATTTAGCTCTGAACTCCGGACGGACGGCCGGACGGCCGGACGGACGGCCGGACGGACGGCCGGACGGCCGGAAAAAAAAATTTTTGGCGCATACGTTTTTTGGAATGTGGGGACCCTAATTCGTGCTCATCCCAAGTTTGAGCCCGATCTGACGACTTTCGATTTTGCTCGGTACACAAAAGCTGTGTCTGAAAGAAACACAGCTAAAACGTTTGGTAAGGCAATTGATGGGACGAGAGGACATCATCATGGGGATACACTCCATTAGAATTCTTCAAACATTTTGGAATTGTAGAAAATTTTCACTTTCAGCAGACCCGGATTAACTTCTGAGCATCTTTTGGGAGAGAAAAGGAGAAGTTGGTCAGATTAAGCAGGAAAATGAGCTTATTTTTTTAAACTTACTTGAGCCTTCGCTGAGCTAACCGTTGCTTAGCGTTGTTCTTGATTGTTGCTACACCCCTGATGCTGTGTAGTCCCCTCCCTGTGATCACAAAGACAAACTTGTATGGCTTTTTCTGCGTCCGCAGCTGATTGATTTGCCTATCGAGGAAGAGATCGAGGCTCACAAGTGCCTCCGGAACGTGTAAGTAGTGCAAATCCAGCATGTCTGAGTTCTGCTTCAAATTGTGCGCCTCCACTATACAATTTGCCGCCTGATGATTGAACTCCTCAATTTTCTTCTTGTGCAAATTCGCCACTTGAGTGTAGTAGCCCGCAACACCTGGCATATTCTTCCGGATAGCATCTTGTGCCTTCTGGTAGCATTCAGTCTTCAGTTGTGTGTGGTAACTTGCCTTGTTGCGATTCTCCTCAAAGTCCTCCAGGATAATATGTCGCTTCCTCGTCAAGGATTTTTCGTCTCCTTTCACTTCCACTATCTTTGCCTTTTGATTTATCTAAAAAATTTAAACAAAAAAATCCCATCACTGTCCTGTCCCTAGAAAAGGGAATTCTCTCTGTAACTTACTTTGTCATTTTCTTGCTTAATCTCCTCAATAATCTTCAATCCACTCTTCTTCACATTCGTCTCTTCAAGTCCGAGTGAGTGCCTCAGGAGATCCACTGTAGGGGCAAATTTGTAATTATTCGACGCAAGGATTTCATCCAGGAAACCCCTATCTGCCTCTGGAAATGTCTCATACAGCTTATTCCGCGTGAGCTGCGACGCCAGATCCTTTGGCGTTGTATTCTGGCACTGTTCCCTCTTGTAGGCCTCCCATGTGATCTCCATGTCAGCCATATCCCCAAATTCTACTCCATCTTGCAAAAATAAATCCGGATTCTTGCCCAAGTCCTCCATTTGCAGCATCCGAGCATACTTTTCATCCTCCTTGAGATCACGTGCACGTTGCTCATCGAGTTGATTGAAGAGTGATTCTACCCAAAGGGCATGCAATTGCCTCAGCAGAGACATTGGCATGAAAACCGTTGTCTTTAAATCCTTCGGCTTCTCACAGATACTCCCGTCGAAGAAAAGGTTTTCCATGTGATTTATCAGCGTATCCCCCAAATCCACCTCAACCGTCTCCTCGGCATCGGGATCAGACGTCTCCGATGAGGGTGATTGTTCTCGTACACCCCCATAAGCTCCCATCTCCGCATTCTCCTGCAACTCCACCATGACGGCAGATGGGGTGATGTCAGTGCTCGTGGATGCCGTAGGAAAGATTCCACGTCGTATATCACGAATTTTCTTCACATGATCCGATAAATGTTCATCCTTGACGAAAATCATCTCCTCAACACGTCTCTTTGCAGCAACTAAATCCTCCCTCGCAACATTCTTCATCCTCTGATTCCGTTGACGTTGCGGCGTGGAAATGTTTGTCTCCTCCTTCATCTTCTTCTCCACGGGAGTTTTATGTTGCTCCACATCCTCCCACGGTGTCTCCCTGTATTCTATCCCATCGCATGTGCAGGAAAAATCATCTGACGATGTGTTGTCCGTATTTTGAGGTACTTGCGTTTCTTCCTGCAGAATAATATCCACAGTCCACTCGCAATCTCCTTTGCAGTTGACAAATAAATCCCAGAGATACTGAAGGGAGATTGTTGGGTAGATTTGACGCACTTGGACGAAAGCTTCATTCTCATTTCGGCAACCCTTCCTGTGCTTTTCCAGCTTCTTTTCCTGCACGATTGGAAAAGAGAAAAGTAAAAGATTAATATTGAGACAAAAATCAAATATTTAGCTGTTAATTAGTTGGAGCTCTTAATCCGGCCAATTCTGATCAAACTGAAACTTTATGTGAGCACATTTTAAACACCACGGATTATTTAAAAAAAAAAATTATTTTAGCTGCGCAAAACGTCGCTTAAAAAATCTACCTTTAATTCTTTTTTTTTTAAGCACCAAAAGTTGAAAATTTCGAGTTTTAGTTTTTATGATCTCTGTAAAAAAAATTAATTTAATATGGCTGCTATCCACCCTTTTTGATTAACTACTTGGCTTGTAAATAATAGATTGAATTTTTGTGTATTTTATGGCTCAGTGAGATCAATTTACAGATCTTTCATTCTTGATCTCATTTTTGAGATCGTTCTAGCCGTTTAACTAACGTTTAGCTGACCCAAAGACTCGATTTTGAAAATGTTTCATTTTGTATAGTTATTTTATGAATATTAAGCCCAAAGTAGTACAAAACTATGTCTTTACAATCCCTAATCATTTTATGACCACAAAAGGATATCCCCAAGGACTCAAAGGATCAGGAAGGACGAAAAACCGTAAATTTTTGAGTTAGGATTATTTGCTAAAAAAAAATGTCTTATTTGAGCTCAAAGGAACCCACAAAAATTATTTTTAGTTCAATCACCTTGCTGGATTGATCGCGAACCTAAAAAGGTTAAGAATTATGACCGATTAAAGTAAAATTACTTGACCGATTTTGATCCAATTGGGCTCAACTGAAAGGTTACAAGAAACAATACAAATATACTGCATCACTATAAATTACAATCATTTTATACGAATTTAAGGGGGGTCTCTTTTGAAAGCTGGTGAAATTAAATATTTTTATTTTTCTTGGGGTTTTTCTTAAACTTGGTTTTCCAATATTGGTTACATTTGTAGCCTAATTATTGAAGAGTAAGAAAATCACTTTCCGCCATCTTAGGTACGACGCCATCTTGTAATTTTCCTCAAAACACAAAGGTAGGTTTTTCTCAGGATCTACTCGATGGATTTTGATGGGGTAAAAAGCAAATGAAAGAGGAAATACCAATGCATATTTTGATGTAGCAGAATTTTGAATTTACACTCTGGGGCTGAGAAAAATGACAAAATGTCAAAAACTTGTGAACAAAAGTCACATTTTTCTACTTTTCTCAGCCCCAGAGTGTAAATTCAAAATTCTGCTACATCAAAATATACATTGGTATTTCCTCTTTCATTTGCTTTTTACCCCATCAAAATCCATCCAGTAGATCCTGAGAAAAACCTACCTTTGTGTTTTAGAGCAGTTCTGTGGAAAAGTCGGAAAATCACAAGATGGCGTCGCACTTAAAATGGCGAAAAGTGATTTTCTTACACTTCAATAATTAGGCTTCAAATGTAACCAACATCGGAAAACCATCTTTAAGAAAACCCCAAAAAATGACAATATTAATAATGTGTAAATTCTAACAGTTTTCCAAAGAGACCCCCCTTAATTTACTTCAAGATCTCTCCGAAACTAGGCCTAAAACTGTAACTATATAGAACCAGAGATATTTTAATTTTTATAATTCAACAAACAGAAATAATTCAAAAATTAAAAATTGTCGGCTCAAGAAACTCAACAAAAAAATCTTCTAAATGATATTTTACCTTAAGATTTCGTGAGGAACGCACCATCGTAATAATTGAAAGAATTTTTGTTAAATTGTTTATCTTTCGCTAGCTAACACTTGAACTGTACTGTGAGGATTCAGAGCTCGACACTCGTTTATATAGCCTGAGTATCTTAGTAAGAGCCTTATATTGCAACAGGTAGTAGATCGAGTAGATCTTTACTTTCTGTCATTAAAAACCGAGAAGGTAATAAAAAAAGGATCGAAAAATCCCACTTCTAATGACTCAGGTAGCTAATTAGAGGTCATTTAAATCCCAAGTCCCTCATTTTGTCTCTATAACAAATCTAAATGAATTGCAAAAAAATTGCACTCTCAAGCAATTTTTCTTTCTTCTTGAAAGCGCTGAGAGCACATTTTTTTCTATAAACTCTACAGATAAATAATAAATTGATAACACAAATAAAAATAAATAAAACACTCAAAGCACATAAAAAACATACCGTCTTGTTGGATGCGTCATCCTTGTTGAGCACAATGGATTCTTTTAGTACTTGAAGAAGAGAATCTTCTGGAACGCTATTCTTTCTGGGCGCTCTCTGATCCTTCACTGCATTTGCTACCTTGGCGGTAGTTTTAGGTGGTTGATTCATGATGTCTGTGTTCCAGAAGCGATTGGCATCTTCTTCATGTGTGGGCCAGTCAATGGTCATTTGATCGGGACTTATGGTGGTACTACCGTCACTTGTAAAGTCAGATTTGCTCTGATTCGAGCTCAGTTGGGGTTTTTCGACGAAACTAAAGAGTGGCGGGGCTTTGAGATCGTTGTGAATTTCAATGTTCCCAATTAGGGGTTCCTCCACCGCGGCCATGGGGGCATCTACTTTGGCGATGATGGGTGGATGGTGCCGAAATTGTGGCATTGCAACTGCGTAGGTTAGCCCAAAAATTGGGAGAAGCTCATTCTCGCTGTTTAGTTTCTCATACTTGAGGAGCATCCGCTCAATGGAATCCCGTGGCACCTGATGCCTGTTCTTCTGACTCAAAGTAGTCGCATTCCACGCCCATGGGGTGGTTGGCTGCATTACGCGAACAATGTAGCCAAATCTGATGGCGTACTTGCAGTAAACAAGCATCTCCCATAGCCGCATATTCGTGTTATCCACAATAATGGGGCTCCATCCATCGTAGGCTCTCTTGAAGACATTATTCTGGTTGAAGGAGTGCGCATCTGATAGCTTGTCTATGTTGTAATGGTACACCCCATTGACGTCGTAGAAGAAATCATCGGAACTAAAGATGTGTCGCCGATAGTCTCCACCCACTGTGTGATCCACAATTTTCTCAGCCAGATGTGTTTTTCCACTTCCCGGAAGTCCTCGCATGATAATCATGACTTTCACGCCGGAATTGATCTCCTTACAAACTTCCTCCAGCAGTGGATGCTCGGGATTCTTCACAACAGGAGATGCCTTCCTCGGTGTGGTGTCCATAAAGGTATTCTGTCCATTTCGCAGAAAGTCTGCAAAGTTGGGTATCTTTGGTGGAGTCTCCCTGGGTTGCTTTCTTATGGCACCTGTTGATCTCGCCTGAACATCAGGTATTTTATAATTTTCTGACTCAATCAGCACATCCACATCCCTGTCGTTCTCCTGGCACTCGGATACCTTGTACTGGATTCTCGGATTCCCCTCCCGCACCGTCGGTCCTGCATTTTGTTCCTCAATGTACTTTATCAGCTGGTCCACGGTGCTTGTCACTGCGAAAATCAGAGAAAATCAACAAACTGATAATCACAAACGAGACTCTCAGCAGGGAATTACCGTCCCAGGACATTTTATTCCCGATCTCATTGATCACATTTCGTGGCACACAGTCCCCAAACATCTCGTGGAGCTCAAGAAACACTCCGTTGTCGCTTTTTTGATCCATTGCACCTTTATTTTCCAAAAAAGAGCGCCTCAAATTTTCTTTCTGCTAAAGTTTTATCATTTATTTTTATTTTTTGCTGAAACGTCAACTGCACACCATTAAAACATCGGGACGGACTTGTCTGTGGAACAGGACGGTACATGTCCAATGTAGTCTGTGGAAAATTTATAAAACTCTTCTTTTTAGACAGTTTTGGATTTCTTTTAATAATTTTTTTCAGATTTTAAGACAAAAAAAAGAAAATTATTTTAATTCACTTCTTGTTTGTATTACGTAATCAGTACAAGTATACAGAAATATTATTTACAGTACTTTGTCAGCCGGGATGATTTTGAGGTTATGATTAATTTGTTTGATTTCAAACAAATAAACAATTCCCAACTGCTCCCAGAAAAAATAAATGCCGCCTAATCACATTTTACACTTTCGCAATTGATTAATGCCTTAAGGAATGCTTGTCTACTTGTCCTTGGATCTCTTCCTCAGCGGTGAACCTGTCGGTGACTCCGGGCTTATGGCATAAGTTAGGTCGGAACTGTGTTCCAGGAACTTTCGATGCACCATTTTTCGAATTAGAGCTGTGTGCTGATGCTTCCGCGGAGGTGTTTCTAGCAGAATGTCCTCAAAGATCGTCTCAAGGGTGTCCAAACTCTCTCGGGGATTTTGTCCAGGAGTTCCCGGGGGAATGGATTGGGGTGAAATGCACGCGTCCACATCCTCTACTGACACAAAAGTCAAATCACAGTCTTTCTGGAGATTCTCTTTAACTTCCGCCGTTGAGTTCAGGGAGAATGATGAGGTGTTCAGGGAGTTATTTGGTGTGATCTCGATGGGGCTCGGAGAACGCGAGCATTCTCCCTGTTCTCGCATTGAAAATGGAGCCAGTTCGTCTGCGAGGAAACTATCGAAACTCCTATTGTTCACATCCTCCTCACACATCTTTCCGGTTTATAGATTTATTGGTAATTTTTGAGAAAAATCCGGAAAATTGAATGAAAATTGCGTTGTTTTATCCCTCCGCGTAAATGCCGCACTTGTTGACAGTTGAAATGTTTCGATTGTCATTTTATTGCAAAGTAACAGGTTTCTCCGAAGAATTGGTTAAAATGAAAAAAATTAACGTGCATTTATGATGAATTAAATCAAGATTTTTATTACAATTTGCTCAGTAGGTACAACATATTTTTTCAACATTTTTCTGTATCCTATTTGTCGAATTAAAATTAGTTTTGATGGTTTTTTATGCAACTTCCTTAAATACATATTTATATAGCAATTGCTGAAATTCCATTTTAAATTGCATTTTGTCCTGCATTGAGAGGGTTCTAATTGTGGGCAAGAAACTATCCAAAAATAAGGCATCTTCGTCCTTTTTCTCTTTGTGCAAGTCCAGCAATTCGAGTAAAACATTTCGCTTTTGAGTCTGTTTTACATCTGAAGCATTTGGAGTATCCATTATTTCATAGTCTAAATACTCCGGAGTATCTCTATCATCCAAATCATCTTTTGTGCCCGATGGAACTGCAAGGAAATCAGTTTCTTTTTTATAAAAACGAAAATAAGAAAGAAAAGAAAAGATCAAAATAGTGAATTTACCAGGTTTTATCTCTTCCACGACAATTGATTGGCTTTCCATGTCGTCATCGGGGTACAACGCTGCTGTTGCTGCTGCTCTTCTTCCGAATTTGTGAATACTTTTTAAGTGCCGCCGTAGCCCTGTTGTCGATGATCCTTTGCATTTGAGTTCTTTTTTGCAAAGTCTGCATGACGCTGAATCCCGAGTGTCGCGAATAAAATACTTCCACACACTTGAACTCTCCATAAATGCAATTTATTTGTGGTAACAAAAAGTGAGATTTTTCAGGACTTTATTTTGTAAACTGACAAATAAACCCTTCAATTGTTGACAATAAAACCAAAAACGCAAGGGGTGGATTTTTTCTGCGGAAATGTCGTAGGATACGTCTGTCAATATTGTGTGCATTCCTTAGAATTGTCCATTGTACAATTTGTAAGACATTTTTAATGCGTTTATCACGGACTATCCGAAGTCTCCAAAGTAATAAATAAATTCTGAGACCAAAAGTTGATGTGAGTTATTTTCAGTCTTAAAAAACCTTTTTGGATCATTTTTTTAGTAGGTATAATTCGGAAAACTTCTTCGTGCTGGATTTAGATAAAAAATATTAACCTTTGGAATGCGGAGGCCTTGATAGTTACGTAGAATGCGAAGGTGGGGTCGTTGAACGACCCCAAAAAGAAAGCCAATTTTCTCCCAAACTATACAACCTGGAGTTGTCGGGTTAGTGCCTCTAGATTCCTTATATAGTCCTCTTGTACCCTACACCACAAATTCGCCGCCCTAAAATACTTAGAAGGAGATATTAGGGAAAAACATTTTTCACTCATTTTTCACAATTTCTTTTTGAGAAATTTGCCAAGAAACTGCAATTTTTTTTCACTCTTCCCCACATTCCCCTCACTTCCCGCAACGTGATAAATGGCAATATTTCTCGAATATTCTTTATTGTTTTGCACATTTACATGCTTCTAATTATGTTTTATGTTGTTTATGCTCTAAGAAATTTTCCGCAGCATGACCGTTACACCAATTTTTGAATTCCCTTCTTCTACATTTTCCTTAATAACTTTTCTTGTGGTGGTCGGATTGAGCTGAAATTTTTACACAACCTCCTCAGATAACCAAGGAACTTATTTCCAAAAGATGGGAATGGTATCTTTTATATTTATTGAATTATAGCATAAAATATAGCGCTGGGGTCGTTCAACGACCCCACTCCGCATTCCAAGGGTTAAGAAATACGAGGAATACCTAGAAGAGCCGAAAATACTGAATTTTTCATTAAGAAACAAGGAATTTTACATATAAAAAGCGCAAAATAATTATTCTAAAGAAAAGTTTCTACAGCATTTTCCATGGAACTATGAGGAAGTGTCCTACGAAATTACATCAGTTTGTCCCACGACATATTCTAAGGGCTCTCGTAGAGAAATTGCAACTGGACAGCGAATTTGTGCTTTTTTCTGTCCAAAATTCCCCATTTGCAGCCCTATTTTTTCCATAAACTACTCCCTAAATAATAGTGCAAAATTTTAGACTGCAAAACACTTGTTTCGACTGGCTGTGCATTAAAATTCCATCAAAGACAAGAAATCTCAGAAGCAGAAGAAACAACTTGTCAGGTTCTCCTTAGCAGCAAATTTATTATTTATGCAAATACACTTGGTACGTATATCCTTTGAATGCCAATTATCCTTAAATTCTTCCTTACTTTCATGTACTTTGCAAAATTGGGGTGTATTTCCGGGTGGAAGGTGGTTTTGGTTGGCATTTTCTCATTGATCGCTATGCCATAACCTCACATTTAGTTTATTTGCATATTTTCCATAATTTGTGATTTTTTGGCTCCCGTAGAGTAGAAAATGAAATAATTTTACAATTAATCATTGGAATTTGTGACCTTTGTTGCAGTAATTTTGTGCAAAACCCCAAAAAAGTCGTTGCGGACACAGAGAAATCTCCAGGTTGACCATGCCCCGTGCAAAACGTCGTGCAGACGTCCTGCCAATGCCCCCCGCCGATGAAGGACACCGGCAAGCGTCCAAGAGGCAACGTCAGAGTTACACCAGCAGGTACATTGTATGACAATCCCGGAAGATCCGGGGGAGTCCTTTACCCAAGCTCTAGCTGCCGGCAGAGCAAACAAATTGAGTTGATTGCTTGAAGGGACACCATTTCTTTTGTGTCTTCCGGAAATACACATGTAATGGGTTTCTTCCTGGCAAACTCATCCACATTCCGGACAAGCCGGCAGTTGATTGAATGTCTGTGTGCGTCCGAAAGTATTTTTGGGAGAACAATCATTCTTATTTTTAACTCAATCATGCATGAATCTTTCGGGGAGGTATCTAATCGCTCGTCCCATTAAAAAGTAATTTATCACAATACAGTTAAGGTAATATTACCTGCTTTTCATTTATTTACAAAATTAAATCCTCATACAAAAGGATTACGATTCCTTTTTTTTTAATCACGTTAATTGTATTTCATTAAATTCACATTTTGAGCAGGTAATAGACATAGAATAACAAACTTTTTTTCATAAACTCGATATCTTTTCTTAATTTGTATATTTTAATTGCTTTAAAAGAGTTTAATAGATATTTTAACACCCAGAAATCTTAGCCAAAAAAGAATAATTAGTTTATCATTAAAGATTTTGTAATTAATGAATGCAAATGATCGGCACAGAATCCATTCACTTAATCGCTTAATTTATCAACTTTTGCACGAAAATTCGTCCAACATTGACTTCAAGCCAGCAAAATCAGCTTAATTTATCTTTTAGTTTATATTGCAGACCTTTGATAAACTATTTTTGAATTGTAGGAGAACGTAATCTAGGATAGTTTAATTGAGAAATGTTTTCTTTGGAAATGATGATGTTGAGTACTGAATACGCTTTGATTAATTAGATTCATTTAAATTTAGCGAGCTTGCCTATATGTGAGCCAAAATATAGCTTCCTAATTTCGAATTAAATCTAGCTTTTGAATTTCTTTCAACACTTAATTGATGTTTTTCACAAAATCTTTACATTTATTTTAACGTATCTATGACGTAAGAGAAATCAATTAATTTTTTACCTGAATGGTTCAGTCCAGGTAAAATTGGTAGAAATTGAATCGGGACCTTTTAAGGGCTCCAACTAGTAGGATGGGCGTCCCAGGAAGTAAAAGCGAATAAATGTTAGAGCTTTGAACGAGCTACACTTAAAGAATATTCTTTTATATTTCTTTATAATTTCACAGCTGTGCTTTTTTTTTAATTTTACAAACTTAAAAATATATAGGTATCCACACTTTTAAATCAAAAATAATAATATGTAACTTTATTATTCTTCGCCTAGCTTTCAGTCTTTCAGACTCCAAAAATGATTAATTTTCAAAGTTAAGTTGAGTTTGAACCTATAATATTTATCAAAAAACAGCTGAGAAATTATGTTTTTTTCATTTAAATATCAATGATTCATTTAAGATGTCTTAAAAACAATAATTTTTTAATTTTTCACAACATTACAATGACTAAATTCAATGACGCAAAAATTTAAAAAACATTTGTTTTATTAACAAGAAAAATATTCTTCGAAATAATCATAGTTCACAACTAAATAATAAGAAAAGAAAAAGTCAATTATGCGGTGAGTTTGCGTTTTGACGCGATGTTGCAATGTTGAATGGGATGAGCGATAGAATTCTCGTGGGTAAAGGCGAAAAAGTCTTGTTTTCGGGGGGTCTATTATTAAAATGTGTGGTGTGTCGGTCGCGGGTACGAGGAGGGCAAAATTAGTTCATTGCCAGCTGAGGAGCATCAAAAATTGCTGAATTGCAAAATTTTCGCAGTGCACAACATTACAAATCATTTGACGCGCTATCATTTCTCCCAATAAATTTTCTCTGCCACTTCGGGAGAAGATTCTGTGGTTGGGCGGAAGACTTTGGTGGTTATTCGGCGGTGTGGGGAGAAAAAAATTGGGAAACTCAGGAAATTTCTGTGTTGCATGGATGAAGAAAAGTGAGTGACAATACGTGTGCAAAGATATGGATGTGGAAAAGGAGATAATACAATTTTCATTGGCAATGTAAAAAAAATCTTTAGCATGTACAAAAGATTTTTGAGGGGAAAATGTGAATGAATGTGTCTCTCCTCCAACTTAGGTCAGTGTCTATGTGGCTGCTATCAGTGGCTTATCGCTCTCTTTTTTTTTCTCTTCGCTCCTTTTATCAGTAGTTCACGGCGAAACAGCAAGGCTGATGATGCCTTCAGCTCCAAGAGGTGCATCATGTGGTTCAAGAGGTACACCACAATGGATGATCCAGACACCCTTGGCCCAGATGGTATGGAGAGATTCTGCCAGGAGATCGGCGTTGAGCCCGAGAATGTCGTGATGTTGGTGCTGGCGTACAAAATGGGCGCCAGACAAATGGGATTCTTCACACAGAGTGAATGGCTCAAGGGACTCACAGATCTACAGTGTGACACCATTGCCAAGGTGCAATCCAAGCTAGACTATCTCAGGACACTGCTCAATGATTCCAACACCTTCAAGAGCATCTACAGATATGCCTATGATTTTGCCAGGGTAAGCTTTCTTTCTTTTTTTCTTCCCTTCTTTATTTTAGCGCGTCCCTATCACTCCTCGTTCATAAGGTCGTGCCATACAATGTCGTTTTTTTTTTCTTTCTAAAAGCACCACCAACATTATAATTTCGTCAGCTGTGACAGATTTTGGTGTTTCTTTTTTTTTGTCTGCAAAGAAATTTTGCTGAATGGCGCATCTATTTAAAATGTGCTTTATCGATAGTTTTTGCTTTAAACAAGTTTACCCGAAAAAAATTGTGAATTTTGCACTTTATGCCACTTTATATCCAAAACAAAGAAGTTGGAGTTTAAACACAGCTGAATGTCTTGGAACTTTCTTGCTGTAAAATCATTTCTGGGAAAAATGATTAAATTGTTTTTAAATAAGTTTATGATAGTTCTAAATTTGATGAAGTATGATAAAGGATTAAGGCTGATTGATAATTAAAAACAATTTGTTTCTACTCTATTTTTATGCAAGGAATTGTGAGATTTTTTTAAATTAAAATATTACGATAAAGAATTTAAAATCATAGAAATTTTCAAAAATTGGTTATATTGAATCGTTAGAAACAGGCCGTGTACGCGACTCAATTTTTGTATGGAATTCTTTGGTAAAAAATGAAGTTGGACTGCGCTTTTTTACTGACAGCATCAATCTCAAATCCGTTTGTACCATTAAATTCTACAACTAATAACCTACAAAATGACAGATTCTCAGCGTGCGATCAGTATATTCTAAATGTCAAAAAATTAAAATTTTATTACCAAAGGCGAAAAATTCCCATACAAAAAGTAAGCCATTTTTGCTCTTCAACTTCAAAACAAAGTAGACCGTGTACAGGGCCTGGTTAGAAAAGAAAGGGTCACATCTTTTGATCAGAAAATTCTGTTTTTGATCAGAAAAATAATTCAATTTGATCAGGAGAATGTTCCAATTCGAAGAGAAAAGTTCCATTTTGTCAAATAAAAAAATCTGCCATTCTGATCAGAAAATATGACATTTAATCAGGATAGTAAGCAATAAATCAGGATAATAAACGATTGAACAGTGAAATTGGTTCATGATCAAGAGAATAATGCTTTTTGGTCTTCGAATTAAACAGACGTTAAACCAGTTTTGGCAATTTAAGAACTTAATTATGCAAAACTTTAAGATTTTGAGTTTTAGAAATGAAACTTTTAATTTTATAATATTATTGCTTCTCTGTAGGATAAAGATCAGCGCAGTATGGACATAGATACAGCCAAGGCGATGCTGCAGTTACTTCTTGGCAAACATTGGATTCTCTATGCGCATTTTGCACAATTTGTAGATCAGTCCAAGTACAAAGTCATAAACAAAGACCAATGGTCTAATATACTAGAATTCTCCCGCACTATTAATACCGATTTGTCCAACTACGATGTGGATGGAGCATGTAAGTTATTTCTTTTCTTTTTTTTCCTAAATTGCTTAAGATTCCTAATTTATTTTTATTTTTCAATTCTAGGGCCAGTAATGCTAGATGAGTTTGTTGAGTGGCTGAGACATCAACGAAATGGTGGATCTACTAGCTGAAATCAATTCTCCCATGAATACCTCTAAAATACTATAAATTTTAAATTACAAGTAAAAAAAAAAGAAATAAAAGAACCCAACTTAAGTAGACTCGAACAAGTTTAGTCAGTGTGGAGGAGAATATTTATAAGGAGATAACAAATTTCAGTGGATTTGAATATCCATTGCAATGTGAGGGTGGTTACACCTAAAGTAACCACCTTTTAGTCTTGTAGATGAAAGAAAAAAAAACAGATATTGTAAAACAAAATGCCTCTCACTGACTCATGCAAGCAAAAAAAAAACAAAGAGTGAAGAAGAAGAAAATATATAGCATAAGAATGGAGGACTTTTCTATAAAATACCTTTGTGGTAAAAAAAAAACTTGTTCGGCACATTCAAATGATAAAAAAACAAGATGTTTACAATTAATTATACTTAAAAAAAAAGGAAGAAAGAAAATGAAATGATTTTGAAACTATAGATTACTACATTGTATAAGTCTGTATAACTTACATTAATATTTAAAAAAAAAGATGGTGTGAAAAACATTGTACCCACTGCAAAGAATCCAATTTATCTTGGAAAATTTGAGACTTATAAATGTGGAGAATGTGAAGGAGATGAAAACAAGATAACAGACAACCAATTGCTTTACACGATAACTTCGTCAGATAAAATTAATGTATCTATATTATAATTTTAAATATTTAAGTCATATTAATTCTAATGAATATACAAGCCACAATTCTTTAGTTTTAACCCATGTGCGTGCGCTAGATGTGAAAGAAGAAGAAAAAATGAATAATATTCTCGTTGCCGCAAAAGCGCACCGCACTTTCTTGCGAATGTAAATAAATTTTTGTGTTTCCGGATGTCAAAGAATAAAATGGATATTTTTTTATTGTAATGTACATTTTTTGTAAAACAAATTGACTGCCTACTCTTTGTTGGAAGAGAGAAGAAGAATTAATAAAAAAAAAAAGAAGAAGCATGAAGACAGGACTGTGTAGTAGCGATGAAGATATTTAGCCCAAAAAAAAAACGTACCACATTCAAAATTTCATTAAACTCAATGCTATACCTGTTTCGCAATAAAAATTACAAATTCACAAGTTTTGTGTTTTTCTTTTTAGCATTTTTTTATTTGTCTGTTTATTTGCAGTAACGATCGGCTTTCATCTTTGAACGCCTGTCCAGGAGAGCTTCATGTAGGTACCCTTCAGTTTTGGCCCTCTCCAATTCAGAACGATCCTCAGAGTTGACTTTGAGCTTCTTATCCTGGAATTTTTGGAACTTTTTCCTGTTAAAAAAATTAAAAGTTTCTGACATGAAGATTTAAGAGATTTCCCAAAGGATTAAAGTATGAGCAGGTTTAACACTAGAAGGATTTTTGTGGACACATAGATATATAGATTAAAATAAAATTAATCTACGTCATAGATTAAAATGTATTGGATCTATCGTGATAGTTATCACATCTATGTGTAGGGAATTTCAATTACTTTAAGTTAGGTGAAAGAAAATCCGGAAAAAAATTTTCCTTTTAAAAGATAATTAAGGTCAAAATCGAAATTATACGCGGAGGATGAAAATGGTCACCGTGTCCATTCAAATTTTCATACATTTTTGACAGATTTTTGAGGATATTTTTCCTCGTATTTTCCAAATCAGGATCTCTTTTTAACTTTTCCGTAACGAAAATCATTAGTGTGAACTCATTTTTAATGCCGGAAGTAATCAGATAGTCACTTAGAGAATTGAAGGAAGTTATTATTCAGGCGTATTAAGAAAATCGGCAAAATTGTAGCAAAAAATTGATTTAAAATGGCAGTTTTGCATTGATTCTAAGCAACTTTTTTTCATTATCAATTTCTTTGATAAATTATTTAGAAATTGAGTGCAATAATACTTGAAATAGATTAAGAATTAATCAAACTTTCGATCCTCATTCAATAAGCAGATCTACTATTAACAAAACATTTAACATTTGACAATTTTATTATGATGGACACTGTGACCATTTTGATCCTCCGCGTAGGTAAAAAGTGTTTGGTCCTACAAGTGTAAATTAAAACACATGCGTTTCCTTCATACACTCGTTTTAGGATTATTTGCTAAATAAACTAAATTATTTCTAGTTCAATCAGCTCGCTAGATTAATTGCGGATGTCGCGGACTTTAAAGGGTTAATTAAATTATATTTAGGTGGCCCAACTTTCGTCGGGCACTAACAAAAAATTCAATTTAGACTCATTTGAGTGCTCCTCTCCACAGAAATCTTTAGTAAAAGGCGAAAGATTTATTTGACACTGAAGAGAAGCCAGAGTACCCGAACCAACTGCCCAACCAGTCTGATTATCTATTAGAAAAAGCGTAACCTCGCTGAAGTATACGCTTACAATGAAAAAATCTCCCTATAAACATTTTTAAAGAATTTTTGGGAAGCTACAAAGAACAAGGAACTTACACGTAGTTAATTTCCACTTGAGATAGATCCCCCATCTCTTCTGCAGGCTTCACATCCACTTCCTCATCCTCCCGTGCGGCACAACTCCTCACGACAGCAATCTCAGCATCGCCGACTTTCTTCCTCAGGGCCACCACGGCATCATCTTCGGGATCAATGGACATAAAACAGTTGTTGGCACCCAGGAGAGCCATCCTTCCATTCTCAAACACCGGCTCCCACTGCTCCATGGCCCCCACGGCGTCCGAGCGCCCCGTAACCACGCCATCCTTTTCCACTTTCAGATACTTCCCGTAGCCAGATTTGAAGGAGACCTTTGTGTCATTTATCGCAAATGCCGTGAGGATTTCCTCCGGAGCTGGTGGATCCCCTTCACCGTGGGGTGCTCCAAGAGTGAACAGCCCGTTGTCCAGTGCCTTCACATACGTCCTCTCCCCAAATTGAATCGCCACCGAACCCGTGATTTCCTCCACTTTCCGGCATTGCCACCATCCGCCGTGCTTCACGGCATCCTCATCAATCCGGGGCTTTCGTCGTTTTTCCTGCTTTTCCTTCTTCTCCTTTTTGTGCTTTCGTTTGTGACCTCTGTGGCAAAAAAAATGTAAACATTAAAGAAAATTCAACATTTTACTTGATTTTTTGAACAAACTTTGAACTTTCTCCTTTCAGCACTAGTTTTCCACGGCGAACACTATCGTACTCAGACATTTACTTGGGGAAAAAAGCAGAGAAAATCCGAGAAAATCGAGGAAAATTACTTTTCACACGACATAAAAACAATAAACACTGACTTTGAGAGGTTTGGCGCAATGACTATGAAAGGTTTTTTTGAAACCGCTTGACTTTACATTTCTAGAAAACGAGATGGCATGAGAAAAATACTTTCCTCTCGCTCTGGCATTCTGTGTATGTGTTTTTTCGAGTATGTGTGTGAAATGTTTGTTTGTAGTTGTGCGGAAAAATTTTAAAATATTTAATTTTCCGGGAAAAACTCATTTTTACGACTTGGGCCTACGCGGGAAATGCTTAGGGGGGCCCCGGGGAGCTTCAGTAAAAATTTTGGCGCGAAATTCACCGGATTAAAAAAAACCATTTTGTACGACTTTTTTTGGCGGAAATTTTGAGTGTTTTGAACTGGGGACGCCGATCGACGCGGCGTCGCTTCCGGGTCACAAAAAAGTCAATTTTGTTGGGAAATTCGGCGGAAAACGCGAGAAAATTGCGAGAAACTGAAATTGTGAGGGAGACAGTATCAGTGGCATGCACTGTCTCATTTACTCTTTGCAGACCGTGTACCATTTCCCCAATAATCGATGAGTTTTGAATTTGGTCGTGCAACGGACAAAATTAACCACAAAATGGCGGGAAAAAGTAAGTCTTATAAAATAGCTTTAATTATTCTATTTAAATCAAACGATACACAATACAAATTCCATTAATTATTTATTTGTATCTTTGTTTCATAATGCACCTTTTCTTCATACATATATATAAATTATGTAAAGCCTGTAAAGTAAAACCTTTTCCCCGAATTTACCCAGCCCCATTTTTTGCCACCCAGATCGTTTAGTTGAATTGCAGCTCCTATCAAGAATTAGCAATCGAGTTCAAACTCTACTTTGGATAGAAACTTTGAATTGAATGATCCGTGCATTTTTCTAGATTACCAAGGTTGTCCCACCAATTCGCCAGTCTGTGTTTTAGTATAAGAGCAAACCAAGGTGTCAGAGGAGCATCCATTTCTAGTATATCTCTGAAAAAAAAAATATATAAATAAAAAAGACAAATTACAATAAAGATAAAAGACAATAACAGAAATATTTTACCTGTGATAATTCTCTCGCTTTATATAATAAATTTCATCTATCTCTGAGGGATTTGGTTTAATATCTACATCTTTCTGCATGACAAACATATAAGCAATCTCATGCTCTCCCCAGATATCATTTCCGGCATCATGATAGTAAAGTCGCATTACGTAGTTTAAATCCTCAAGTTTAATTTGATCGAGCGGTATTCCAAGTTCACGATTTAGTTGTCTGCGAGCTGCTTTTCGAACGCCAATTGCATCCTTTTCTTCCCTTTCTTCTTCGATATCATGCAAGGGATGAGAGCAGCATGTATTTGTAACAAAGCTGGGGTATGTAATCTGTATATACAAAAAATAGGCAATTCAAAAAATTTTGCACATTATTGTTATAAATCACTGATTAGTTCACCTTATGCTTGGAGCGACGATGGATCACCAAATCTCCTTGTGAATTAAATAAGTAGACACTAAAACCCCTGTGAAGTTTAACTTTTCCATACGTATCTACAAGATGGCAATCCGATTTGCTAGCTTTTCCAATCACTTTATCATTTGCATTAACAAGCATGCAAGAATCATTCATTAAAGCCAACTGTTGTTGCCTTTCTGGTGAAGTACCAACATTAACTTGATTGCTATAGCTTCGACCAATTTGTTGTAAATTTTTTAAGCCACGTCTCAGCATTTTTAAACCAGCACTTTAAGATTTATTTTTCTAAAAAAAAATGTTACCACTCTTGACTAACACTGCGCACAGAATTCTGCGACATAGGTCTCACTTGCGCTTTTATATCCATCGAAACAGATACCTATGGTAATGTAATGGCCTTATCACTCTCCTATGTACAGATTCAAGCATTATTAATATTTAATCATTTTTATGGAAAAGAATAAGAGATTACACTATTGTGTATCTCTTTTACTCATTTTAACCTTTTAGAAAACTTATATTATGATCTAGCTCTAGGTCAAACAGATGCGAGTAGAAAAGGCTAGAATGTTAAGAGCTCTATATATGAGATTAACCGATTTTCTTAAGCAGCCTTCACGCATCAACAGACTCCCACCCAAAACTAGATTATTAGTATATTTCATAGCATAGTGATAAAAGTAAAGATAAATGTTGTCTCACCTTGAGTTGTTCAAGCATTATTTTAATTTTTTATATATTTTTTTCTAAATATGAATATGTAAACTAATAAAAACTTTAAAAGTATAGTCGATGAGTTTTGAAATACAGGCATGTAACGGTCATGAAGCCAACGGTTTACAAAACAAGAAAATGGCGAGGAAAAAGGGAAGTTTCTCAATAATTCACGCATTTTGACTTATTGCAGTGATTTTCCTTCATTCATTGATGTTTAATGAAGGTTTATTATGCCGCAAACACTTTGATATTAATGAAGGGGTTGCCACCGACACCCGTTCCTCCCTTTAGTTTCTATTGTATACAGCCAGCCTATTCCTTTCCCCCCTTCCATACATTAATTATTCCCACATGTTTGGTGGATTATATTTTGCATAGATATATAGCGACACTCCCGGAGCAATTAAGAAAAGCTAATGAGATTCAATAAAACAATAACGACAATAACCATGCAATGCTCTTGGCTGCGAGGCATGAAGAATGGAAAACGAAACGAAATCCACCCCCGGGGGCTTCCTTCTTCAACCCTTGACGCTTTCTTTTGTTTTCCGATCGTGAATACTTGAGCACACACAATATTCATGTTTTTCTACGTGCCCCTCTATTGTCTCAAACTGTATTAATTCAAATACATGGCTTTTCCGCCAAACTTCCCATCCCACATTTATTTATAATCCGTCTACAATGGATTAGTTATGGTTTCGAAAGTTTTGTGCACAGCAAAATTGCTAAACAGAAAATTGTTGGTTTTTATGTGCTCAAATTTTGTAGCTCTCATTCGAGAGGACTAGGGGTTACTATTGAAATTATATAGTGCATTCCATTTAGCACTGCGATCTACTTAATATTGCAGAACTTAAAAAAAATAACTAAAATTTTGTCTGCAACACGTTAAAATGCTTTCTTCATTTTTTGAAATATTTGTATTTTAGAAAAATCATAAATATTTAACCTATTTAACATTAGGTAATAAGATATAAACTCCACTCTACTAGCTAATCGATGTCATGTGCGAATATCACGCGAAATCCCTTTCACTTCCTTATTTTATTTTACAAAAGGGATACACGGCTATATACATACATAGGTATCCAAATAGAAAAAGATAGAGCGGATAAAGCTTAGCATATAAAGCTCAATGGTGCATTTTATGTAAAGTGTTTTCAGAATGAGAATCGGAAGTACCCACCACGGAAGGGGATGCAGTGATAGTAAATTAAAGTCTTTAGAATTTAATTATATATTTATATCGTGAAATTGGTGAGAGGCATAAAATTCACATTTTTAGAATATTTTTACACTCCTATTTCCCCCAAAAATAAATAAATCGTACCAATTGGATTTCTTTGCATTCATATCCTTAATGGAAAGGGAAATGCGAAAAAATATCTTTGCACAAGAAACATCCCTTCCAAAATGAGTCTTCCTTGCCAGTCCCGATGGACTATTTTTGGGGTGCCGATGAGAAACCCTCGCCAATAAATCTGTTTATCACTACAAATCGATTGCGTATGCGGTGATTTAGAACGAAAACAACATCTTCACGGATGTGGTTGACATCGAGGTCTGACGATTGACGATTTCTGAGAAGTTTATCTCTGTTGCAGGATGGTTCAGAAATATAAGTATTTTGGGTTGTATATTATATCATTTTTATTATTTATTGTGCATCAAAAGAGCAAGTAATGCAAAACAGAAAATAAGAATTTATTGCTTTTATACATATATCGGTACCTATATATTATTTGGTACATAGTTGAACTTGAATGAAAGTCAGCCTCGAGAGAATTAAACATTATATTCTTTTCAATTGTTTTTATATGAAATTTTCTGTGCATAATTTCTTTTATTGAATATTTTTACAATTAACTTTACCCTTCGTAGTATTCTTTTAACTGTAAAATTATAATATTGAATTTTCCCATAAACGCACAAAACGCAATATTTAAATAATATAGGTAATGCTTGCTAAATTGATTTTATATTTTCTATTTTATTGGGTGTAGGGGTAACTATTTTCACATATAGCTTGTATATGCAAATAATTGATTATGATTTTAATTCAGTAAAACAGAATAAATTCAAATTGATTAGTTTGAAGAATAATATTATTTTAATGAGCACCGTGCCCCATTTTATTGAGTTTTATTAAATATTCCCGTAAATTCATGCGGAAACCCCATTATTGTAACCTTCATGCTTTTCAAATATTTTGTTATGGTTTATTATTAATAGTTTATTTATAATTATTGATGAGTTATTATTGTGTTTTTTTTATTGAATAGATAGTTTAATATATCATTTTTTTTTTATTGAAGTCTCTTATTGAATATGGCATATTCTAGGTTTACTCCTTTTGACCAGAATAATATTAAAAAGAATTATGTGCATACATTACTTATATACTTCATAAGAATTATATGAGAACTTCAGCAGATGCTGCGGCATGCTTAAAAACAACAACACCTGTTTCGTTGATGATGCAATTGGACAAGATGAAATTGAGTTGCTTAAGGACTTGGGTAACAAAGTTGTTACACAAGTCTAAGACGATAAAAATCTCACCGTGTAATCGTAAATTATATTCTCTTGCCTCACATAAATGTGCCGAATATGTGTAACTGACTTACACCCACCATTTCGGGAGAATCCCTGTGGGACAAATTTTACCGAAGAAATGAGATTACCATTATTAGAGATTCGTGATGAAAATAGCAGTTTGTCCCTCAAGTTCCAGTGCTGCTGACGCTATAGAAAGATTCACACAGTTCAATTGGAGCCTTAATGTTCAATTTCTGAGGGTGTGTTTATTGCACCGAAAATGTTTTCTATGAAACACTCCTTAGGGCTGCATTTGTATGCCAGCATTAGTCACACGGGTCAGGGGGTGGGATCCTTTATGAATTTCATGCACTACTCTTACATGGTTTCATGCACAAATTGACTCGTGCGACATTCAGAGCATCTACCATTGAGCAGAATTACTTATCAAATGATTTCCAATCGATAATTTGTGTATTTCGTGGGATATACTCTTAGTTGGGGGTTCATTGGGTGAGCGCTCATATTTCACTTCCACAATCGGATTTGCGTATATACCCAATCGCACCCTCGTTCGTTGGATTGAATATCACTAATCTCATTAGTTGTTGGATTTTCTAAGGGTGTGCTTGTGTGCATTAATGTCGTTCTTTTTTGTCTGAAAAATAACCTGGTGCCGTTAATAGAGGAACATTATTAAAGTAACATCAAAGGCAAATTAATTGGGGGAAAAAAAGTCTCACGAGAAGAGAATGATGTCCTAAAATTTCCTATTCTGTGTAATAAATTAATTTGCTGGTGAGATGAGAAAAAAAAAGAAACACGCTGTAATTAATTGGAAATGTAAGGCGAGGAGACTTTGTGAAATATTCTTACTTTATTGAATGAGAAAGCTTTTGATGGAGAACTCCGCATATCGTAAAAAATTTCGATTATGTTCCCCATGCATCTCGTGTGCGTGAATAGATGGTTGCGATAGGAGGAGAGAGTGAGAATTGATGAACTTTTCCTTGCACACTGCTGAACGCGACGTCGTCAATCAAGCGAGAGTCTTTCTTATTTTGCTTCCAACCATCAGTATGTGTTTTCTCACTTTATATTTCCTCATTCATGCAAATATGCACAGCTCTGCTCTATTTGTGAAATTTTCCACAATTTCACCCCACATGAAATCTCTACATGGGTGCACTATATATACGTTTCACCCTCTTTGCATTGTACTCCTTTTTTTGTACTCCTGCATGCGGTGAGTGTAGATTCCGTGCTATACCGTGGGGAAAAAGTCAAGGGGACAGTGATGCATAATATTTTCAACATTGGGAATACGGAGAAATGCGGATATTTCAATCGATAAAAATTGGGAGACCAAAGTATGTAGCATTTGGTTGGATATATGGAGATGTACCCGAAGCATTAAGCTCCAAAGGAACAAATATCTATTATTAGGTATAGATATTGCATTTCATATTTAACTCGTGATATTTCGACAGAACTTTTATAGGAATATCGAATAGCGACAATTCGTCTTATTTAAAGGTTTCTTCAGGCTCTACAATTAATTAGCCAATAATGTGCAAAAGAGTTTTCAAATTTATTATTACAGAATACAAAAAAAAATCTAATGTTTCCCAAAAACAATAGATTTTTTTGTTAGAAATTCAAGAAGCAAACCTAATTCCAATTTTTTATGGTGAAATATGTTAAAGAGATGTTTCTACCATGATAACAATTATTATCAGAATGGTATAACACATGCATGTTCCTGAATTTGATTAATTAATACATCTACAGGAGTTACAGTGGTTGGAGGTGGACCAAATAAACAAGAAATTTCCAGGAAATGGAAGAAGTGGAAGCAATGGTGGTGAATATTTGGATGAAAATAAACTCCAAGAGAAGTCGTCTATATGCGAGATATTTTCCCTTCTGTGGAACATTGCATGCTAAGGTGTAATTGTTATTAATTACCTGTGGTTGTTGACCCCTCGGTGTCTGCTGTATATGTATATATGTACATAAATCCACCACGAAAGTCAGCCATCAATGAGAGACATAGCTACGAAGGGTGGATAGTTGGGATTTGATGTGGATATACAAGTGCCCTTGTCTGGCCGACAAGGAGACACAACGACCTGAACGGGGTGTCTTTTCGCCACTTAATATCCTCATATCCTTGTGTCTTTTGGAAGGGTTCGGGGGCGGGGGAGGGGTATGGTAGCCGAAGAAAAGGGAGGAATTGGATTTAATTATCTATTGTACCTCTATCGAAAATTGTGTCACATCGAGAAGAGATTTATTCCAGATTCGTAGTTTGTGTCTCTTGATTTTGTTAATGGGCAGAAGGATTGTCAACCTTGGGGTGAGCGGATGTAGTATATAAGGAGAAAATTGGTTGAAATCAGTTGGAACTAAATTGTCTTTCAAGACAACACGTTAGAGTGGAAAATGCCGGTGAGGAAATATGGCATTGGGGTGTGCTTGCCAAAAAATAGAAAGTTTACTATTTGCAATAAATTCTTTACCGACACTCCGTAAAAAAAAAGTTAAAGTGAAGAAGACATCCCTGTACATTAGCAGTTTGTACATAGGAAAGAAGATACTCTGTGCAGTCATTTCGGTGTGCTGAGAGCCAAACTTACCCTTCAGCGGCATATAGACACGGGCAGTGGTTTTAACTTCTAGAGGGGTTGAAAATGGCGCGTGCGCCCTTGTGCATATTGCTATCGGTGTTGTTGGTAACACATCACCCCCGACTCGTGGAAAATGTGAGAGAGAAGAGAGCACCGTGGCACATGAATCTCTCAGCCAGCCGAATTTAACCCTCCGTTTCATTGGGAAAATTGTATATACAACCACCAATATTGTACGAGAAATTCACTGTGTTAGGGTCGGTGAGACTCGTCTCGTGGAAATTCATTCTATCGCGTGAGGGTTGCGAGCCGCCGTGGATCTCTCTTGTGGAGTTCAGTCTCAACAACCAAGGGTGAATGTGTTGGCTTCCTCAGTACGAGACAAGTGTCTGTCCGATGTGCAGTCATTCAGTGAACGCGATTCACGGCAGACGTTCACTTCTCCTCGTGAGATTTAGACCATCTGCTCAGACTACTTTTTTTTGGTGACTCTTGAGAAAGTGATTTAGCTAATCAAAGACCATTAACCGAGTGATTTTATCTCAAAGGGAGGTGGATTTTATCACGAAAATAAAGTTAGTTCAATTCGTGACGAAAACTGCGGTAAAAACTTGTGGAATTTTAATTTTTGATTGCAAACTGTGTGTGGTTGTATTTGGGAAATATGAATATCTGAATTGATTTATCTCACCCACCTACATTCCTTATCAGCATCGTGCTCTCTCGGATGGAATTTGTTATTTATGCAAATGCAATTAAGTCTGTTGGCAGTTTATTTTCAAACAGACAGCGCCAGAGAGTCAAATGAACAGACATCATACATAGTGGAGACGTATTTAAAATTTATCCAATGAATATTCCTCAACATTCTGCAATTGGGCCACTCTTTTGCATTTTTGATACGCAGTGTCAGTTTTGAGTGTGTACATTTTAGGGTAGAAGGACTTCAACCCTCATCCACCCTGTGGCAACTTGTATACTTATATTGATTAATTTAGGGTCTAAATATTTGAAGGGACTGTATAAATTTTCCTCTCTCTTAACCCAAAATTCTGAGCGCTCTCGCCGGGCACTCATCATAGTTACATATATACAAAATCACATCCCCCAAATTAACCATAGGTGAAATGTGAATATTTTTAGCAAATTAGTCCATAGTTAATGCATCTACTCAACAAGACACTCAGTGGTAGATTTACGTGCTCTCAAACTAATGGAAATAATAACCTTGTGTGTAATTAAAATTAATTAGAAAGCGCCTACAAGGGGTGTTCTTGAAACTTTCACACATTTTATGTGCATCAAAAGCAACTTTCCCACACACTCCATACCCACAGCATCATCCCCATAACTTGCCATAGTGTTGTAGCTTTTGAGTGCTGTGACAGGGTGGTGGTGAAAACGCAAGAAAGTCGTATCTACGATATTACCTCAACCTCTAAAGGAGAGACACAGAAAAGAAGGTGATAGATGTATTTCACAAAAAGGTGTTGAACATTGTTTGCTAAAGAAACTTCAATTGTACAGACTTGAAAGTATTTTATACTGTATGAAATTAAATGTGAATGCTGGATTGTGTTCCACTGAACAGAGGTGAATCACAAGAGATCGTATATCGAGTGCTGGGATGCACCGTTTTGTGAGCATGTAACAAAAGTGACGACACCGAAGACACAGTGAAGAGAAAACTTATCCATTTCTTTTATTACACTTTGCCAACTGATACTACTGTACGTGGCAATAGTGCTCTAGGGAAGTGGGACATGAACTAAGGGGAGCTTCTCGTTGTTTAAGCTAAGAATCACCAAAGGGCAATAGACAGCTTCGTGAGACAACGCAACAGCAACACACTTTTACATTTACCTACTACTTAAGGTTAGTAGGTTACATTACGAATTTTTATTACTTTTTTAATTGTATAAAAATTTATTCAAAAACAATTTATTTTCTATTAGGTATTAATAAGTTTTTTTTATTAATTAGGTACATATGACAAAAAATTTGATATGTATTTTTTTTTTAATTTTCTTAAATTTCACAGTACTTATGTTTAAAAAATATTTGAAGTCCGGAATTTTTTTTTTTTCAAAAAAAAAATCTAGAGATACAAACACAAGATTTAAGTATAGATGTAGTATGTATCTTTGGTAATGGCAAAAAAGTAAGAAAATAAAAGACAAAGGATAATGGTTACTTTTCGAACCTCCCTAAAGTAGGATTAATTACAGCAGCAGTGCGCAAAACATATCATTGGCATTGAGAACTTTTGGTCTTTTTTTCTGTAGATTCCCCTCGTATCCTTTTGGCTGAAGAGCAAAGGGATGGAGTCTTGTAATGTTCCTCCTTATGCTTCGTAGTACCATCTTCCTTTAAATTCTCTCTCATAGTGTAACCTGTTCCTGGCAAATTTATAATGCTAGACAATTGGTGTTACGTTATATAGGCAAAAACTATTATAAACTTTCGCTTTGGTTGGCTTGTGTCGCGCGACAATTGCATTTTCGTCCATAAATTTTCCGGCCAATTTTCTTCTCTACGGGGTAAGTTTCCTTTTGATGTTTTCCGGTGCACACTCTGCCTGCAGTATTACCCTCAACTGCCGCCGCCGACGGTACTCACAGGACTTGAGAAAGCAAGAGTAAAATAGATAAAAATTATAAAATGCATTTTTAACTACTTATATTACACATATGTATGTATACTGTACATATATGCATGAGTAGTCTAGTGAGAAAACATAATACATACATATGCCCTAAACAATGTATCTTGTCATTCATGACTTTTCAAAATTCTCAAAGAAAAGAATGGCCACCAACACTATGTAGTTCTATTTTTGTCTTACCATTCTGACAGAGAAAATATGACTTAGCTTATTTAAATTCAACTATTCCACTCTGTAACCATCCATCATGGAATAAAGCATTATTTAAAATAAAAATCATATAGAGCAGAAGAAAAATTTTAACTCTTTCCTGCTCTCATTGTATTGTAAGAGTTCAGAATATTGCTCTTATGTTTCTTTTCGCCCCATTTTATCATTCATATGTATGTTTGTATAATTAGTCATATCTAGGGGTTATAAAGTAATTTGAGCAAGAAATACTTGCTGAAAGCAAAACTTAGCAAAGCACTTTTCAAGAGTTTTGTGCCAAGAGAGTCAAGATTATCAGTAATACTAAATGGAAAGTTTGAAATGGTACATATTTCCTCATGGGTACCATTCTTGCATCATCGCTGAAATGTAGATATGCGCTTTCCGTTCTGGAATTGTATTATATCATATGGCTATTTGAATGTTTTGTTTCGCAGTTCATGTAAATGATAGTGCTGGCTGACCAAATCCATGTTCATGAAATCACGGAAAAGTCAATAAAGGAAAATCTCTCGCAATGCTGTGAGCGTGTAAACATAAACATTTTGGCGGTGAATGACGTAGAGGATACAGAATTGTTAACTTTGCTAACTCATTCTCTCTGGCCGCGCAATTCTGCGATCTCACTTGCTATTTCGTTAATTAAAAGGTCGATACGATGTGTACATGTGAGGCGTACAAATAACAAAACCCCAAAATAGTTTCGTTTTCCAATATATTGGCGCTCTTTTCATTTCATATACCTACCTATGCGGCACTCCAATTGCAATGTCAATGGATGGCATTTGAATTTCATCAAATAATTATTTAAAATTAATTAAAATGCTATTAATTAGAATGGCAATATGTGAGGTATAGTACAATATCATTTCCACTACCCCAGCTCATACTCAAATCAGTAGAAAATTAATGGTTGTTGACTTAATAAAATACACGTATTTAATCAAGCAGAATATTGTTGTATATATTCCACACGTTGATTAATAATTTTCGTATTTAATCGTTTCCATGTCATTCCACTTTCAATGCAGTTGATTGCAATAGAAAAAAAAATTCTCACTATTTTCCCTCATATCAGAAAAATGTGACCAACAACAGTTAAAATCCACTCTCGCTCCTGTGTAATTATAGCGATTCGTTCTTTTGTTGCTGGCACTATGTCACATACATAATACATCACTGTATCTTTGTACAACATACATAGGTAATATCTATTTAATAAATATATAAAATGCGCATACGATTGATTATGAAGAGACGAAAAATATTATATATATATATACAAGGATTTAATTAATATGCCCCTTCAGCCATATGTTTAACTTTTTTCCTGTACGCAGCAAAACTATTTTTAAATTAATACCTAATCATTTTTTTGTGAATTATTTCGTATTCATTTGAAAATATATAATTGTTATAGTTATATTTTTGCACCCTTATTCTAAAAAATGTCATACAAAAAATAATATTAACAATGAAAATTATATTTGAATATACTTTCATAGGTCATTTTTTAACCTAATAATGAAAGAAGAAAAAGTTTTAAGTTGTTAATGGATGGCAAGTCAGGCTCTTGTGAGGAGCTCCAAGCTTTTTAAGTATTTCTTTTTGTTCTCTATCTATTCCACATTTTTTTCATTTTATGCAATTTTAGCGTTGAAAAGAGAAAATGTACGGGTAAGCTGACCAAGCTTACGAGAGCTGTGTTTCTTTCAGTGTACCAATTTTGTGAGAGCAAACTAGAACGCGAATTAGTTTAAATACGCTCAAAGTCGGGAAAAGTTGAAAAGTCATACCGTAAGAAATCTTTAAAACGCCATATCACGGGAACGGCTCCATAGATTTTCGAGTTTGAGCTATCGTTGGAAAGGTCTTAACCTCAACTATAATATATTAAAATATGAAGTAAATCGATAATAGCATTTTCGAAAAATTCGAGTTCGAAATTTTCGAAAATATTGTTTTTGATTTTAGCGCCTCTTGAGGTCATTTCTCGAAGTTGCAATGTTCTAGACATTTGTAGGGCTTCACGAAACCTTTCATTTGCACTTGAGTTGATCAAAATCGGACTTGTAGAACCCGAGATATGACATGCCAACTTTGGAAGGCTATATCTCGAGAACGGAGACATAGATTTTCTTCATTTTTGGCATGGAGCTAGATAATATAGTCAGCTATAACATATTAAAATTTGAAGAAAATCGATAATGGCGTTTTCGAGATATTCATCGAAAACTCATCGAAAATTTTGTTTTTGATTTTTGGCCCCCTAGCGGTCACTTTTGAAACTTCGGATGTTCTAGAGAGTTGTAGGGCTTGTTGAGAGCTTTCATTTGAGCCTGGGTTGATCGAAATCGGTCAAGCCGTTTTCGAGTTATGGTCGATTTTCGATAAAAAATTGTGGCGGCCATATTGACTAAACGGCTTGACCGATTTTCAAAAATGAGGTATCGTTGGAAAGGTATTGATGGCCTCTACAACATATAAAAATTTCAGACTTTTAGCTATTACAGGGGCTGAGATATAGGCAAAACAAAATTTTGAGGTTATTCAAAATGGCGGACGGAGGGGTGGGGGGTAAAATTTGACATCATAATCGGATGTCTTCCAGTCGATATTTAAACTTTGCCGTTTACCGCAAGTCTCTATCTATCACCGTTCTCTCGCAATTTAGCGATTGATTCCGGACGGCCGGACGGACGGACGGCCGGACGGCCGGACGGCCGGCCGGAAAAAAAATTTTTTGGCGCATACGTTTTTTGGAATGTGGGGACCCTAATTCGTGCTCATCCCAAGTTTGAGCCCGATCTGACGACTTTCGATTTTGCTCGGTACACAAAAGCTGTGTCTGAAAGAAACACAGCTAATAACTAAAAGATGCAACCCTTTAATATGCAAACACTCTAGAAAAGGAAGAGGGAAATTACATTTAAATAAGGAAATCTCTGTGTGTCGGTACTTTTTGCATTTACAGTCGTGACCTCGTGGTAGGACCGTCGTCAAAATGACTTCTCCGCGGTAAAACGGCTTCAGTATGAGGAATTTTGACTTCGCAGTGGGACAATTAGTATCCTACCTTTCCAATAGTACTAATTGTCCCACTGCGAAGGCAAAATTCTTCATTCTGAAGCCGTTTTACCGTGGAGAAGTCATTTTGACGACGGTCCTACCACGAGGCACGACTGTATTCGATTTCGTGAACTCATGAATAATATTTTGAGAAGGATCACCGATTCATGCTTCTTCTTCTGGGCTCACTCATATGGCGTAAATTTGAATAAACATCAAATAAATAAATTGACAGAATTCTGCGACGCTCTGCAACGGTGTACTGCGAGTGGAGAGATTAAAAGGGTGAATTTGGCGTGCGACATCCAAACGATTTCAGCATAGAAATGCCCTTTCCATTGACGATGACGGATTTCCCGGGATTTCCTTTGACAGCCACACGGCGGGTGCGAAACATGATGGCTCTGTGGGAGTCTGTGAAGAAGATAGCAAAGAACGAGGGCGAAAAAAGCTAAGCTCTACAAAGCTTACAGATGCTGTGATTTAAATGTAATCCAATTGAAAGTGGATGCTTTTAAATGCAACCTTTTATTTTAAAGCTCAAAAATATATTTGGTTACTAATCAAATTGGTAACAAGTATTCTCGACTTAATTTCATTTATACCAATGATCTATATAATAAAGAAAGGTCTCTCTAAAATATGGTGTCTGTTCAGCTATGCATTTCTACACCGTTGGTCCGATCGTGATGAAATTTGGTACAGAGACTACTGATACCAGGCGGTTTTTACCAACGACATTCATTTTCCCCCCAGAGCCCCCCTTCACATAGCCCCCATATAAAATTCATGCTTTTTTGACTACTTTTTGAATTCGGCGCCATAAATGGTGTGTGAAATTCACTTTTTCTCTTTACAATTTTTTTTATATTGATAAGTGCATGTTTTATCACAATTTATCTTTTTCTAAAATTTGCGCGAAGCGCAACAAATCCCCGCGAAGCGGGGCGAGGTAAATTGGAGCGAAGCGACAATTTACCTCGTTAATTATATAATTTTTGAGAAATAATAGGTAATTTCAGAACTAAAATTTACAACCACTTAGAACTTAGCTCTTTAGCCCTAGTTCTTTGCTATAGCTTACAATAAATTAAACATCTGGATTGTATATCAGTTTTTTTTGTAAGTAAGCAAAAACTTTAAGTTTCTACTTTTTAGAAAATTTTCTTTTGATTAGGAAATTCTTGTTCATAAGATAATGCGGAAAATCATCTTTTATTAAATACACAATGATTTAGTGATTCCGCAATAGTTTACAATATCTGTTACTTTTGTACCCGTGCAGGGTATGCAGTAAAATGTTGAAATATCGAAGAAGTGATTCGTAACACATAAAGTCACATACGGAAAAGCATCAGTTTATGCACCTTTTCTGTGAATGACGACGCGAGCAGAAAGATTGATTTCTCATACTCGTTCCCAACTCGCAAAGTACACATCATGTGTTTTATACCGTCACCGTCAGAGAGATTGACGAGTGGCAGGGTAGAATGGGTACGTGAAAGGGATGCGGATGTGTCTCAACTCAACTAGAATTAAGAATCAAAGTGCGAATGAATTTTACACGATTTTTTTTTGCTCTGTTCCACTCTCCACACTTTTGGATGCTACATGGCATCCCAGACGCCCCATCATTCGCCTCTCATATCGATGGGACGATGAATTCGATGCGGAATGGGAAAATAGGGGAGGAAATGTGGAGACAGAATGAGCGAGATACGTGCCAGGCATGGTGGCGAAATGAGCATACCATTTAATTTTGCACAAAAGAATATATATTGGAATTCGCATTGTAATTTCTACATGTTCTATTTTCCTTTTCCACGATCAACGGGAAATATTTTGCCATATCTCATTGTATTACAGCCACCCACCTTCGAAAGCTATGCACAAAATATGTGTGGAATCAACACGAAAGACGCAGTTTGATTCTCTAGTTGGAATTATTGCACAGTATGCATACCTAACTAAACCGAGCCAAGAATCTCACTTCATAGCTAAGCACACCTTTGGATAGAATTGAATTGAAGGGAAATATTTATGACATTTTAATACATGAAAATACATGTGGTTCAGATCCTCGATTTATTTATTTTTTTATTATAATTTTTAGATGAATTTACAATTTTATTGTTATATGATTCATTTTAGATTTTAAGTTATCCCAGAAAAAAATATTAGATTTGAAAATTTAAAAAAAAGTATTATATCCTCTCATTCTTTTTACTCATTAACAATAAATCATTTTATAAGTACCTACCTATAGGTATTCCATCACCTAAAGAAATTTCATAAAGTTGGAAACTGTAAAAAATGAACTCATGTGAAATAGATTTATGTAGCTTGCTGGAGGCAATGCATTGAATATAAAGTTTCCTCACTTTTTTTTTCTCAAAACTTATTAAATTTCAAAAACTCTCAGCTTGTCCCTTTGAGAATCCTTTGATTACAGTATTATCCGTATGCTGTAGAAATTTCAAATGAGTCAATGCAACTACGCAAAGTGAGATGGAAAAGTTTATATCTCACGGAAATATCTGCGTGATTTGAATATCGAAATGTTCGCGTACATCCTATTGAGAATGGGGTAGAAAAAAAGAGTCCTTTTTGATGATCTGCTCAAATTTTCACACCATGAATTTTACATTTAGTGCATAGCACAGTTAATTGGGAAAAGAGACAAAAGGTATGATTAAGGAAACTAACGAAAACTTAATTGATTCATTGAGTAGCGTGCAGTGAACTCTTTTCTTTTGGCATCATGGAGTTCATACTCCCTTCATTCTCAACATCTTCTTCCTTTCCTTTTTTCCATTTCTTTGGAGTTGAAGCGGAAATTGAAGTATTTTTCATGGGAGTAAATCAAATCAATGATGTTATTTATCTCTTCTCGACAATTTTCACTGTACATAAATTCACGAATCGTTATTGCTACGTCAATATAGAGCGAAGAGAAAATTCCTTTCGTGTGATACTGATTCAATATCATAACCCACTTTTACCTTAACGCCTTCGAATTTTTCACTCAAATTCATCATCGAAAACGTGAATTGAATTGCCGTTTTCCTTCCTTGATCTCCTTTTCATTTCCTGCTATTCCACAAATACGAAAAAAGGGTACATACACCCCTCGCCTATTCTCTGCATTCTATTTGGTTTGAGAAATGGTACATATATCAGGCATGTTATGCCCGAGCACATGTATGAACCCGATGTTTGTACCAATAATGTGAGCTTATAAATCGGTTGGTAGCTCCGACAAATAACCATGCATTTATCATAAAATTTCACATAAGAGGACGGCAACGGAAGAAGATGCTGAAAATATGTAGGACGAAGGAAAAGCAAAATTCTTTTTTTTTTAATTCACTGATGGAATTACTATTTTGCAAGGCGAAAAATTGCATTGAGGTCACCAAATAAAACACGCTTCAGAAGGCAAAAACATATGTTGGCAGAATTTCAAACAGATTCTTTGGTAATTACAACACATCTTAAATCCTACAATCTGTAACATTTTCGTGTTATAGTGAACCTAAAAGCTAATTAAATAGTAAGAAGTTACTTCACAAAAAAATCAGAAAAAGGTAAATAGTTTTGACTCACAATATACATTATGTAGGTATTTGTATTATTTAACAAATATTAAATTATTTTGGTATTGTATGTATTGTCACAACTTTAATAAAAAGAAAAATATTTTTGGCTGTTGTTCAAGAAAATAGAGATTTTATGATGATGACATGGTAATTTTCAGACTTGTATCAAAAATATAAAGTACACACATGTATGTACATAATGGTAATTTTTTTGTGTAACGAAAAAGCACATGTATGGGAAAATATAAACATTTTTTTGTAATTATTTTACATACCAATTTTATAAGAAAAAGTCAATCATAACGCGTCCAGTTATAAGAGTTGGTGTCCCACAACGTGTAGAAGTTTGTTTATGCGTTGTAATGCGATTTGTGAGCAGCATTAGTAGGCAAAATTGATTTTTTTTGTAAAATTCGGCAATTTGATGGATGAAAATGGTCATATCTCTGGTTCTATAAGACCTACAGAAATTTCTTGACTAGTTTTGGAAAGGTATTTAAACAGGCTATAAATTGACAAAAATTTCAATAATTTTCAAGGTCACCTCCAGAACACAAAATGGCGGCTTTTTGTTTTACGAAAACATCTTTTGGCATTTTTTGTCCCGAAGGAATGGTTTTAAAGGTTTCTGATGTTCTAGAAAGTTGTAGATATTTGCAAAACCTTTAATTTGATACTAAGATGAGCAAAATCGGTCAAGCAGTGTAGGAGATATGGCTCTTAGAACTTTTCAAATTCAAGAATTTTTCAAATAGCTATATCTTCTAAACGGTGACATAGAATTTCTTCATTTTCGGACTGGTTAAAGATATTGAGTCAGGCTACAACATATCAAAATTTAAAGGAAAACGATAACAGATGTTAGGAGATATAGCCCTTTAAAGTTAGGCAATTTTTGTTTTTGTTTTTAGCGCCTCTTGCGGATGTTTTTGAAACTTGAAATGTTTTAGACAGTTGTAGGGCTTCTCAATACCTTTCATTTGATACCAAGATGGTCAAAATCGGTCAAGCCGTTCTTGAGATATATCGAAAAAACACTTTTTGCTTTAGGCCGCCATATTTGCTAAACCGCTTGACCGATTTTCAAGTATGAATTATCGATGAAAATGTCTCATTGAGCTCTACAACATACTGAAATTTCAGATCTCTAGCTATAAGAAAAGTGGTTGACGGTATTTCAAAATGGCGGATGACGGCCATCTTGGATTTTGAAAATGCGAAATAATGAAATTTTACACCCACATTTCTATAGAAAACTTCAAACCCGAAGTCTCTATCTATTGCCGTTCTCGAGATATAAGGCAAAGTTTGGACCACCGGCCGGCAGGCCGGCCGGAAGGCCGGCAGGCCGGCCGGATCAAAAATTTTCCACCACCATTTTCGTAATGTGGGATGTCTAAAACGTGCTTATACGAAGTTTGAGCCCGATCTGAGGTGGTCGGTTTTTCCGACGATTACAATACTTGGTGTTGGCCACGAAGTGGAACACCAACTAATATGATTATTAAACTTACGTTTAGTCTATTTAGTTGATCATGCGGCAATAAATAAAAAAAATCTAAAAAGAATAAACGTTTCATTTTATGTATTCATACCTACCTTAAAATCCAATAAACGCAGAAAAGTATCTATATAATAATTATATATTTTGCAGGCGAACGGAAAAGAATATATTGGTACTAGAAGTTAGTTAAACAAAGCTTCAAAAAACAACAAAGTATTTTAAAACATTTTTTCTACCGAAATTGATGCTGTCTTTATATTGGAAAACGTAATTTATTGGTTAAGTTTTAATTTTTATGAACTGTCTGATTTGATAAATTAAAGAAAAAGTTAAGAAACATATATTAGAAAACCTAGATAATAATTTTTTTAAAGTCTATGAACTTTTCTTTTTTTTTGTTATAATTTTAGTTCAGGCTGAAAACATAAAAAAAACTTTATTCTTCCCATACCTCATTTTCTCGTTGATTTCAATTTAAAACCATATATACCAACTTTTTTTTTACAAATGTTTTTTTTCTCATTTGAGTAAGATTTTTTTTCGTATCAACCGCATCGTATATGTACCACACTATCAACTCATGAAATGCTAATTAATTTTAATTCTTTGATTAAACAATGGTTAAATAAAAATTATTTAAAGTTTTATCTCGAATTCATTTTGAAACGTTATTGTCTTTTTTGTATTTTTAACTCATTATGTTCCCACACAAAATTTTTATTAATAAAACAATATTATTTATCTATTTTAAACCAAATTATATCAATGAAAATTTATTATGTATTCTCTTTATCATATTGTAGTCAGACACATATAAATCGTGCATTTAATTAAGTATTAAAAGAAATTTTATTCAGAACGATATGATTAATGGAAAAATATCATTTAATATCACTTGAAATTTTATATCATAATCATAATCATTGCAAAAACACAAAGCAATAATTGTTATTTTAAATTATTTTTAAACAAATATAAAATTTGTATACATATTTATATTTTTGATATCCGATACAATAATGTTTGTAGAAGAATGGAAATAAATTTTTTTTTTGTAACTTTTATTACTTTTATCCAAACCTTTTTTTTTAACTCTAAAAACTTAAAATCTTTTTGTTTTTGTATGAATTTCAATAAATAACTCTAATCTATTACAAGTGATATGTACATTGTGTTATAACAGCGTAATAAAAGTTGATTTATTATCGAATTTAACATTGCTTGGTAAATGATGTAGTTTTTTTTAAATTTAAATTATTGCAACTTATAATATACGAACATTTTATAGAATGCATGAGATATACAGATTTCCGTTGATTTATTGATTTTAGTCTGTGCTTATGCATACTTTAGTTATAATTAATATTTTTGGGTATAATAGCTGAGTGTGATAACGTCCCAAAGCTCACAAAAATATTCACGTGCTGAATAATCTGATATAATAATTAATTGATATTTTTTTGTTTGATTACTTGTCAACTTTATAATCAAACAGGGAATTCTTGCTTTATGTAATTATGTAAAGAAGCATAATTAAAATTTGTAAATATAGAACAATATTGATCTTGGTATATGAACATTTAATTTTTTAGCTAGATCTTCGCATTTATAGCAGAATAATTAGAAAAATTTAATTTTATCATTGAAATAAACTAAGTTTTTCCACGTGAACTTTTTTAGGGAGAGTGCATATTTCATATTTTCCTTTTTATACATATTATTTAATTGAGTTTGTTATTTTACGTACAATTCATTACAAGTGATTTACGTACAGACTCTGACACGGTTTGCTCCAAATGGCACAAGCGATTATTTTTGCACTCCGCATAATGGGGTTATTTCACTCACATTTCTTGATGAATGTGACTCGCCGTGGAAAATAATTAGCCAGTGTGCAGCTTTATCTTTTTATGGACCACAAAATTTTCAAGCGAACAGTAAAATGTTTCCTCGGAAAATTATTTGCATCACCCGATGGTTCATAGTGATGGTAGTGGCAAAGTTTATCAGTGATGTGGAATCAAGTCATAAAGTTTAGCTAATATATTTCTGCCATAAATTGACAAATAGACAGACACTGTCAGTGTTGGCAAAGAAATGAAAGATAGGGTTGAATGGCATTGACTTTGATTATTTTCATATTGATTTTTATATTGTGTCAGCACATAGTCTTTTCTTCCATATTTTCCTGATAAAATGTCACAAATTTCATTACTATTCACACGGTGTTGTACAAACTACAGTAATGTATTAAAATGAGTCCTTTTATGTACATTCAACGTATAACAGAATGGAGTCTTTTAATGGATATCACGTGTCAATGGCTGAATTATGCTACATACGTAAGTATCCATTAACTTGTTCTCCTTGCGTGATACCTTATCGTAAAAATCTCTTTTGTGAGCGGCTTTATTTCTTAGAATTACAACATGAAATGCTCGATTTAATCACTCGGGTCTCGATTTATATCAGGAAATTTTACAAAATCTATTGGAGAACCTAAGAAAAAAAACATTAAGACGCTTCAATACTATTTTTAAAATCTTTTTTTTAGCTAATTGTATATAGTAAAAAATATCATAATTGCATTTTTTTGATTGTATTCATTATATTATTAGGTACTCTTATATTTAAATACAAATTTCGAGAGATTTTGTGAGCAACATACATTTATGTACCTATATACTACTTACCAATTTTGTGAGGAATGAAAATTTTTATGCAAGAGCTGGATGCAATTAGTCTCGTCTTCAACAGGCGATGTTTTATGTATCTAGCTAGAGAAAAGATAGACTGCCTGAGCAAACCAATTATCGTACTTCAAATTCTAACAAATGATGACTGTACGTAATTAAGTGCCAATATAAACAGAATTAAATTACTTTTCATTGCTAGCAACTCAGGGCGGCTAGGGAATAAACTAATCTAAGTGTTGCAATTGGAATAAACTTCTCGTGGATGCATAATATAGTAAGTTAATTTTCATCCCCGACCTCAAAATAGTCGTGTATTTTCACAAATTTCAGTTTCTCACCCTCTCTGATGGGGTTCTCGCTATATTTGTCCCAGCATTACTGTAATTACGAAACACTTCACTTTGCCTTTGCAATCCAAAATTGTTTAAAGTCAAGTGGAGTAGTGGAGGTACCCACTTAAGCTTCTCAAATCCAAAATGTGTAATATGAAGAGAATACGGATTTCCTCCTTGTGGGATTTCCTTTGAATTGTTCTTACATATTGTACTGCTTTATTTGCCACTCCAATAATATCTCTATACCTATACTTTATAGTACCTGCATATATATTCATTGCTATACCTCGAGCTTTCGAGATTCTGCCTCGCGTGTGTGCTAACGATAATAAATAGTCCGTTAGCGAGACATTATTATTATGTATACGTTATTCTTTATAAAAGCTCGCATAGAGAATTTCACCTCAATGTGCTGTATGTATACGTATGTAGAAACTCCTTAAGTGGTGGACTATATGGTTGAAGTTTTTCCCTCATGAGCATCATAAGGAGGAGAGAAGAGCATCCTTGTGAGTGTTTGTATAATTGATGATTATATGCGTGCTCAGCCTAGATGTTCATTTATCATTTTTCAAGTTGAGCTTTTTATATAGACCCAGATATCCTTCGAGAGGATGTCTCCTTGGTAAATGCATTTCCCTTCCCCATTTACTTTTCCAACAATATGGCATACTCATTTAGCTGGGAAATATCTGAATGCTGCTCGTGGGATTTAAGGGACCATGATGAAAAAGTTAAGTGCAACTTCCTGTTTAGTCAATACAAATTCCATAAGAGCTTCACTGTTCATTTCTCTATAAATAATCTTTTATACTTAAAAGCAGCTTATAAACTGGACTTTACCCATTTGCACTTACTACACTAAAGCTATATATGACGGACAATTCTTCAGATAGTGGCGTCAGACCCGATCAATACGTGTGTTTATTAAACCAAAGGTTTACTTATAGTTCAACCAGGGTTCCAAATTAGTCACGAGAGTGTATAGTCGCATTTGTCTTTCTCTCTCATATTAATTTTGAATTTGGTCATTTCGAGGTGAAATAAATAAGATCTTTTTGATAATTCAAACATCGAACAATTTTGAAAGCTTTGTGGAGTGATTAAGATAAATTATAGAAGAAAAGTGAAGGGTTTTTCACAGTTTTTCCAGTTTGAAGAGAGTTGATTTTTCTTGGTGAATTCTAATAAATTTTTAATTCCTGGAAGAGAGAAAAGGACAGTGAGATGGCGGCAGCGCCGATTGGCGCAGGCCGTAAGAGGGGGATGAATTCGGCAACGGATTCAGAATTCCCTCCGTTGGACTCTGGACAGAAGAGCAAAAGGAATAGAAACATTTTTGTGTTTGGGAGAGGAGAAGAGAGTGAGAGCCCGCGCTATTTGGTAGTTGAGAGAAGTGATGATGGTGAGAGTATGAAAGCGCTCTCGGTGTTCAAGGTGAAGAGAGAGATCAGCAAGTTGGTGGGGAAGGTGAAGCGTTTGCAACCGCTGTTGCAGGGTAAATCGCTGCTTATTGAGATTGCGTCGGACGAGCAAGCGGATAAGCTTCTCAATTTGAAGACCTTGGCTGGAAAATCGGTCAAGATTTCATGGCACCCGTCGATGAATAAATGCAAGGGGATAATTGCGTGCTACGATTGGACGTATATTCCTCTCGCAGAGCTGAAAGAGGAGTTGAAAGCATTCAACATCTCCGATGTGAATGCAATCAAGAGGAAAGTTGAGGGAGGAAAAATGGTCGACACAGGCACATTTATTGTGACCTTCGATTCGCCGAAGTTGCCAGAATCCATTGACGCGTTTTATTACCCTCTCAAGGTGAAGGTCTTCGTACCCAATCCAATGCGATGCTTCAAATGCCAGAAGTACGGGCATTTTATGGATAAATGTCGTATGGCAAAGAAGATCTGTGCGAAGTGCTTGCACAATGAGCATGAGGGAGATTGCGTTCATGCACATGCCTGTGCAAATTGCGGAGAGGATCATCTCTCATGGTCCAGGAAGTGCCCCATCTTCAAGCAGGAATTTGCTATTATGAAGATAAAGACCACCCAGAAGATCTCATACTTCGCAGCCAAGCAGGAGTACATGAGGACAAGGAGTATGGACTTGTCTTTTGCAGAGACAGTGGCTAAATCTAAAGCCACGAACTTGCGGAAGCGGATTAATGTTGGAGGAAAGACGGTTTTTCCAGGCTACGAGCAAGACAAGTCTGCGACTACTGGAGTTAACGGGGTGGGATTCCCCCCGTCGGAGTTTGTACAATCTTTGAGGTCAGATAGGATGGAGACTGATATAGCTCTTCCTGGATCTTCAAGAGATGGAAAGCCTTCAGGTGTCTCCCCAGGAGACACCTCTTTGGGTGCTAAGGATGACCTTAGCACCGGTAATATTTCAAATATTCCTTCTACAGGAACAGTAATCAAAGATGCGTTGAATATTTTGGTTGATAATGAAATTTAATTTTTAATTTTTATTTTTTTATGATCACACACAGAGTTAATTAATTTGCTTATTATTAAGTTTTCTTTTTTTCTTTAAATTAATCATTCTTAGTTTTCTGATTCTTTATGATCTTAATTCAATGGAATATTAATGGTTTTTATAATAATTTCTTTGACCTTCAAAGAATAGTGTGTGATCAAAATCCGGATTTTATATGTCTTCAAGAGACTCATTTAAGAATTAATGATGAGCCTAAGCTCAGAGATTATAATGTCATTGCAAACATAAACGAAAACTCTACCTCTTCGGGTGGAACAGCTATTTGTGTATCAAAGAAAACAAACATCATGTTTTCTGAAATAAGTTTTAACTCTGATTTAGATGCAGTAGCCATTAGGGTGATCTTTAAAGGTAGAGAGTTCTCAATTTGTTCAATCTACTTGAAACCTAGCCTCAAGTTGACCTATAATGCGATGCAGAGTTTTCTTGATCAAATTCCTTATCCTCGAATTATTGTTGGAGATTTTAATGCCCATAATGAGATTTGGGGTTCAATTAGGAATGATGCTAGGGGTAGAATTCTTGAACAGGTATTCCTTAATAATGAAGATGTTCTTCTAAATAAGGGTAAAGCAACTTATTTTCACCCAGGGCATAAAACATTTTCGTGTATTGATTTGGCCTTATGCAGTGCACAAAATTTTAATGACTTTGATTGGGAAGTACTAGATTCATATCATTCTAGTGATCATTTTCCGATTAAAATTAGTGAATTGATTTTTGGTCCAGACATACATAGGCGACAAAGGTGGAAAGAGCAGGATGTGGATTGGAATAATTTTGCAATAAAAGTGGCAGAATTGCTTCCTCCACTAGATAATTTGAGCATCGAAGAAGCAACACAGACATTTACAGAAACTATTCAAACTGTAGCTAATGATTTGATTCCTAAAACTAGTTCTAAACCAAAAGGGAAGCAAAAAGCTTGGTGGAATGATCATATTGCATCATTGGTTAAAGAATGTAGAAAAGCATATAAAAGAGTATGTCTAAATTTCACTGATGAAAATGAACAAAATTACAGACTTTTGAAAAATCAAGTTAAGGAAGCATCCTTAGCATCTAAAAAAAAGACTTGGCAAGATTATATTCAAACCATTAATGACAACACATCATCTCATGATATGTGGAACAAAATTAATCGGATTTGTGGAAAATATGTTACTCAGAGCATTAGTCAAATGAGGATTAGTGATTCTCTTGTCACATCCCCTTTCGAAATCAGTAACTCTCTAGCTGCGTATTTTCAAGAGAACTCTAAGGATGATCCAAATAATGCGATCATGTGGAATAGGAAACTTTTACTGGAAAGTACTCCGCTGGCGGATACCACTAGTGAAGTTTCTGATTCTTCTATGCTGAATGTTCCTTTCACTTTGAAAGAAATGAATTCATGCTTGAATAGAGCTAAAGGTAAATCTCCAGGTCCTGATACTATCACATATAATATGCTAAAAAATCTTGATTATACTGCTAAAATAGCACTTTTGAAGATATATAACAGGATCCTGGAGAGTGGAGCCTTTCCTGATACTTGGAAGGTTGCTAATGTGGTACCTATACTTAAACCTGACAAGGATTCGGTGTATGTACAAAGTTATAGGCCTATTTCTCTTTTAAACTGTACCTCTAAGATTCTAGAAAAAATGATCTCTAAAAGACTAAATTGGTGGCTGGAACATCATGGTCTTTTTTCTGAGGGACAATATGGGTTCAGATCTGCTAGAAGTACAGCAGATAATGTCACTTATTTGCAAAATTATATAGCTGTAAACAGGCAGCTAGGTAAACATACTATTGCAGTTTCCCTTGACATTACAAAAGCCTATGAAAAAGTCTGGAGGATTATAGTTATTAAGCAGCTATATGACTGGGGAATGAGGGGAGAGTTACTAATTCTCATTGACAATTTTATGAAAAATAGAAAAATTCAAGTTTTAGTTGGTAATGTACATTCTAACAGTTTTGAATTGCATAATGGAGTTCCACAAGGAAGTTCTTTGTCAGTCACACTATTCTTGATAGCTATAAACAGTGTAACGAAAGAATTTTCAAAAACGCCAGGAATAGAGTTTTTACTCTATGCAGATGATTTGTTGATTTTTTCCTCGGATGTTAACTACGATTTTCTAGTAAATAATTTCCAAAATGCTTTAACCAATATCATGCAATGGTCTAGTCTTAATGGCTTCACCTTTTCTCCGGAAAAAACAGTTGGTATTCACTTTTGTCATAGACCAACATGTAAAGATCCAACTCTTTATATGGGTCAATATTCAATAAAATTTGTAGATAATATAAAAATTCTTGGTGTCATATTTGATAAAAAATTGTCTTTTGATGCTCATATTAAAAAACTTAAATCCTCACTTTTAAATAAATTAAAATTGATTAGAAACCTTTCGAGTCACAATTGGGGTGCAAATCAAGATCAATTGGTAAGAATAACAAAAGCCCTTATCTGTAGTAGAATTGAATATGGAGCAACAGCTGTTGGAATGGCCAAGGAAACAATTTTAAGCAAGGTCAATCCTGTTTTAAATGCAGCCCTAAGATGTTCCACTGGTTCCTTTAGATCTTCACCCATTAATAGTATAATGGCAGTTGCTAATTTTACTCCACTAGATATCAGAAGACAAAAAATCAATATAAAGTATCTTGCTAAAGCCATCTCTGGCAATAGGGATATTTTAAAAATTGAAGAAATTAATAGTTTGAAATTTGTTAAACCAGTTCCTTTTATTTTCAAGACAAATTTAGAAATTGTTTCACTAAATGTTCCAGTTTCAAATCTTCTATCTTGCTCTCCACCTAGGTTTGCTCCTTGGTTATTTAATGAAAACGTTATAAATTTTTCTTTGGCTAAGTTTAAGAAGTCAAACACTACTGCGGCTAAATATCGATCTGAATTTGAAAATGTAATCTCTCATTATTCTAACTACGTTAAAATATATTCGGATGGTTCAAAAACTGATAAAGGAGTAGCATTTGCTATTCATAGGGTAAATATCTCAGTTGAGGAATTAGATATTCAAGTAAAACTTCCAGACTTCTGTACTGTTTTTACTGCAGAAGCAAAAGCAATACTGAAAGCTTGTGAACTTCCTTGGGACACTAATGAAGATAGAGTAATAATCTCCGATAGTATGTCTGTTCTACAAGCCATTGTTAATATAGATAATTTAAACCCTATAATTTTAAGTATAAGAGATCATATAATAGAGAATTTTCCTAAACTTAAATTTATTTGGGTTCCAAGTCATATTGGAATCCAAGGTAATGAAAAAGTAGACGCTTTGGCTAGAGAGGCTATCTCTAAAACCACAGTGGATGATGAAAGTCTCTATCCAAGGGACATAAACGAATTTCTGAAGCCAAAAATACAAGAATTGACCCAGAAAGAATGGAATAGAATTTATGAAAGTGAAGGCTTGGCTAAAATTGGTTGTACTTTACAATTGTTTAATAGTCAGATTTCTTCATTTAATCGGAAAGATAGAATCATTCTTAATAGACTCCTAACGGGTCATACTAGATTGACACATGGACATTTGATGGTTAAGGAAGAAGCACCTAAGTGTGAATCTTGTAATAATGTAACAATAACTGTAATTCATATTTTTAGAGATTGTATGAAATATTCCTTGGAAAGACTCATGTTGGATATAAAAAATTGTAAAAGTATTATGAATTTTGTAAAAAGGATAGGCATCTATGAATTAATTTAAGTAAGACAAAACCATTGTATTTAATTTTTCCCATAATGGGTGACATGTGTAATCAATCCAGTATTCTCTGGATAATTTCTACTTTATTGTAATTCCGATACTCATTGTAATTTATTGTACACTATATGGCTACGGCCCCTGTGTAAAGATTATTTCTTAAATATATATATATATAGTTCAACCATGTTTTTACTCTCAAGCAACAAAAGAAAAACAAAGAAGTGATAAAACGATAGAAAAGGTGTTGCTATTGGTCGTGATAAAAAGGGTGGAGATTTAAAGTGCAAACGTTATAGAAAAAAAAAGAATCACAGCTAAAAAAATGAGAGAAGTGAAAGGATGAATGTTTATTTTTTATTCCCTATACAAGTTCCATACAAGTAGAAGAAGGTAATTTGCTCCAATAAACACGCAAACTTTCTTTACCAAGCAATATGTTGCAAACGATTATTTCTCCACAAGACGACCTGGCGCCCTTTTGCGTCTGAAGCTTTCAATCAAGTGTTGAAAGTCAACGACAAGGGGTGCAAATGAAAAGACCACCCATCGTCAAACAATAGAGAAGCACAAGAAATCTCAGCAATAGGAAAATCAATTGAATCTACCGACAGTGTTGCACAAGACAGCTTAGTATTTACTTATACGTGGTTTTCTTCTTGTTTATACTTTGTGATTACACCACAAGAACAATGCTGAAAATTTCAAAATAATCTAGAGATGTGTGTCTTTTACCCTGTCTTTTACTTTATAACTAAAGTACAAACCAAAATATATTTTTAATTGGCACCAAATTTCTCTTTATCAACAGTATGAATCAAAGAAAGTTTTCTCTCCTCCTTGCTGAATTTTATTGTAACTATCCACAAAATTTCTAAAGTTTCTGATTTGAGTTTGGTCGTTTGTGTTTTTCAAGTCCTACATAATTTGTTGACTTAAAAATTAATTCCAATGCGAAATATTTTTCTTATGTTCAAAAAATGGTAAATGGAACATTCTCCCAGGAAGACGTCTTCATTAAGTCACATTTCTAGAAAGGGTAGTCAAAGAATTGAAAGCTATGAAGTATATACACATGATGGTACTATGTGTAAAATAGACCCTTCTGCCCTGACATGATAATAAAAAAAATACATTTTATTGTTATGCAAAACGGAAAAATATTTTAGATAACATATTTCATGATATAAACATTTTTATGACTAGAATATAAGTACTACATGTGAGTAGGTAAATGTATACCTATGTACAATATACTTATGAATATGAAAATTTAATTTTCATTCACATTAGAATTTTGTACCGAACGCCATACATTTTATGTCCAAAATGAAGTAATATTTTATAGCTGTGTAGAGTTATGAGAAAGTGTCGGCAATTTGCGTTGATATTAAATTCTATTTAATCTCTATATTTCCATACTATATTTCGTGAATATTTCAAAATTAAAAATTCACAATCCGAAATGCAAATGGGCGGCAGATATTCGCCTATATATACGATTGTTTCCCAGCAATTTTGGGTGTAATTTTTGTGCCATTAGCCGGCTATCGAGATTTAATTTTGACTAATGGTCCAAAGTGAGTCAAATGGAATGCTGTGTAAAGTACCCGGGTGGATGATAGTACCATCCGGTGCTCGGGAGCATACAACTCGATGACATTGCAATTGGTGACAAAGAACCATTTCCAATCAAATGTGTTTTCCACTTTGGTAAATTTTAATCACTTTTTTTCCTTCTTTTACTTCGGGCTGTGCTTCCTAGAAACAATTTTCGGAGTTAGGAGGTATTTCCGCTTGAAAAATTCTGTTTTTCCTAACCAAAGACACACCATCACATGGCAATTCCGTTTCATTATATGGTTCTTTCTTTTATTTTTTTTACAACTCTTCCCAACCACGGTGAGAAAGCTCGCTAAGCTTTCGTGGATATTGCCCGCTTCCTCACTTGCGGCAGTGTGTGGTTGTGGTGTGATCGGATTTATGGTGTCAAGCACAAGCCCTGTAGGCATTTTTCAAAGAGCCCTTTATTCTATCCTGCCACATCCCCATATATAACACACCCCACCCATTTTCATCCAGTCCCACCTTTAGGTCGTCTCATGTGAGCTGTATTTTCTTATATTATGTACATATATAGGCCCAGCATATTAGGTCGGAGGGGCAGAGCCAATATGTGTGTACGTATGTATATCTATCTAAGAACATTAACTCTATCAATCCTCCCTCGACCTTCTCTTAGCACACCCTTCGTCAGTATATAAGTGTTTATTACACTTACATTCCTAACATGCCACTGAAATTCACCACCTCGGCCACTTCTCAAAAGAAAAACAATAAATCTTGGATTTATGCATGAAATTCACGCCCGACATGTGGAGGTGGCACCATGAGGTTTCCCCATCATGGGGTATACAATAAATGTACATTATGTGTATTATCAAGTTGGACGGGACTCTTGGGGTATTGGGTATCCCATAAAAAGTGATGGATATGATTTGTCATCAAAATATTGGGAGATATCGAAGCCAAATAGTGTGTGCACATTGGGTACCTCTGGGTAAATATGGACCAACAAGCCAAGTGGTTCAATCAATAAGTGATTGTTGTTGAGTCGCAATCAGTCCAAGCTCAACTGTGGGCAAACAGAAGCCACAGAAGCCTATCAGGACGTGTGGTTTTGGAATCCCTATGCCACACAATGTACATATATATATATATATATATATATTTATATAATATGAACCCACACAATATGTTTGTTCTCTGAATTTTGGTTTAATAAACACTGCGAAATAGTCTATTTACCAAAATATCCACTAATTGGCCATAATTCCACGATGACAGAAAATATAAATCATAACTAAGGTATTGTTTGCAGACGTGTACAATTCCTCTTCAAATTATGATATAATACGGGTGTTTATATCAGTAAAGTACAGGTATATTTTTTATCAATCATATTGAGAACCATTCAATTTGGATTTTTCGTACGAAGAAGGAATTAGCTTCCGTCTATTAAATACCTGCCATGTACCTACCTATTATTTATTATGTTCAATGAAATATAAGTGAACGTGTGTACATACATACATATGTAGGTATATATTTAAATGTTTCCTCCATACATGATTACTCTGGATAGGTATTGTATTACTTTTGTGTACCTACTTTAGAATCATTCATAAGTTATTGACTATTGGTTCCTACATTTTAAATTTTTATATAAGAAATGTAAAAATATTTCCATACTTTATGTGTAGCATATGTTTAACTAATTTTATATATATAGGTACCTATTTGGAGGAAAAAACATTTCGTACCCTTGAAGAGAAAGATGAGAAAATTAAAAAAAGTTTAGTAGTAAATTTTGAAATATGAATGTTTTATAAAATAAATGTAGCCCGTACATTTCTGTGAGTGCTATAAATTGACAATTGTCTGTTTTTAGACGTTGTCTTATACCTACATATGTATATATAAACCTAAGCAAATTATGTTGAGACTTCTTTGTAAACAGTGTAAGAGTCATGAATTTTAATACAAGAATATTCTCATTGAAAATGTTATACCTACAGATGCTGTGATGAATAGAGGTACCTCCTATGGCATTAACCTTTACTGGGGAGGAACATCTCATATGAGAAGGATTATTGTTCTTATATATCTCTGGGTTGATGTGTTGAAAGCAGACAAAATCTCATGAAAATTTTATATAGTCAATGCATAGAGTGATGTTATGAAAATACTAGTTAAGAGAGTTTGTAGGGAAACAATCATTGCAAAAGATGGTGAAGCATAGAGTAAACTGATCTTCCCATAATCAAATAAAGTGATGATATGCACCAGCAGTTTTATACTTTTATATAAGTAACGAAACACCCTCAAATGTAATGTCTTCATTCTACCAAGACGTATCCCTTTGGACCAATTGCCACCCACTCTGCTCATAAAAAATACATTTCATATTATACGATCTGGCGTTTGTACATAATGTATCAAAACATTGCTATGTGCCCGACTCTCGGTTTCATTCCTTCCCCCTTCCACCCCAAAAAAAGCTACCCGCATGTAAGAAAGATGGATACACATAAAAATATATTTAGTCTGCCTATGTAATATTGAATAAATATCATAGATAAATATCATAAAGGGAATTGCATTTGAAAGTGACATATACCGCTTAGAAAAGAGAGGATCTGCGTTCCATTCTTCATCGTCACATATCCTGTCACCAGATATTAAATGAACGACACTTTTAGCACCATTTTATTATTTATCTATCTTCATTGTGTACACATAGTGCGGAATTCTTCCACATGATCTCCATCCGAACATAGTCCACGTCCCATGGTGAAGAAGCTCATCATGATGTATTGTAAATCAAATGCCTCTAGGGTCGTTTTGTTTCTGCACCCACATTCCTGCCCACTTCCGTGCTAAGAAAACAGGGTTAGGGTTTGACCAGGCGTGACGGTCATCCAGGACGGATACGAGAAGGACTGTTTTTCGCTTCACAATCCGACAATCTATGTGCAGACAGATGTGGGCTAAGAAGCATTAAGAAGTTGTGATGACGTTGAAGATTAGATGCGAAAGCTACATACCCAAGCATATCCGGGGGGTTAATGGTGGTTAATTGTTACCTCATCTAACTATATTCTTGTTCGTTATGTTTCTACGTTTTCTTATTTAATTTTAGCTACATAAGACCGTATATATGATTTTTTTTTTAAATTAGTAATTAATTTACAGTCGTGCTCTCGTGGTAGGACCGTCGTCAAAATGACTTTTCCGCGGTAAAACGGCTTCAGAATGAGGAATTTTGCCTTCGCAGTGGGACAATTAGTATCCTACCTTTCCAATAGTACTAATTGTCCCACTGCGAAGGCAAAATACTTCATTCTGAAGCCGTTTTACCGCGAAGAAGTCATTTTGACGACGGTCCTACCACGAGAGCACGACTGTATAATAGATTTCAAACTAAAGTTAACCATGAATGTGTAATTTTTCTTATTTTCTAAATATTTTTTTTTAATATTATACTCAATGTGAAAATATAATGCTTAATTGCTATTTAGACAAAATGTTCATTGCGTTCGCACTAGTGAAATAAAATTTTATGATATGTATTCCTATTTTATTCAGCGAGAATATTTGCTGAAAATGCAGTTCTTGACCTTCAGTTTTGTAAACCCCTTGAACACAGACTAAATGGGCTCTATATGAGCCGTTTTCGCATCCTCAAGAAAAGTTTTCGAAATGGTGTAGCTCTTTCCACAACACTTTCGCCCATCAGTGTAACATCTCCAATATACCATGACAAATCCATAGACAGTGTAATAAATAAATTTTGATTGCTACGAAAATAAAACGATTGTATTCTTTATCCATTTGCTATACAAGAAACTGTACGAGGGCTATACATAGTACTGTGGCTGTTTATGATTGGATTTCTATATATGCGCCTTTTTTACGATTTCGCCAGCGACAATTTGAAAGCACACACATATATACACAGCTGAAGCGTGGGGTGGGATTAAAGAAACTGTCAGAAACACAAGAAAACCCCATTGAAAGAGCATGACAACTTTTCTATCCACAAACAATCACGTAAAAAATTCATATGTTTTGAGATAAGCCAGAAAATGGAATGGAGCAAAAGCATCTCCATCATGGACACATATGCATTCACAATATTTTATACTCTCAATATTTTCGAATGAAGGCGAAATAAAGTGGAAATTTTTTAATATATTTTAATTTTAACTGAAATTGTGTAATAATGTAAGTGACGTGACGTAAATGAAAATGTCAGTGCCATAAGTCGATTTCAATTTAAAAATTATACTCATATTTTTTGCCAAGGATTCTTCTTTTCCATTGATTTTTAGGATAGTAAGTATAACACTTTTGCAATCAATAAAGGAAAATCGGAAAAAAAAGATCTTTATGTAAGTCGATTTTTTATCACATTTTATTTTTTTAAAGTAGTAATTACAAAGATAATTACAGTCTAAAAAACTTTCCAGTAAAATATTAGATTTATTATAATCATTCAAAATATAATAAAAAGTAAATTATACTATATTTTTTAAAACTATTCAGGACATAATATCCATAAAAAATCATTGTTCACCATAGATTGCAAATGTACAACATAAAATTTCATACAAATAAAATTAACTTGATTTCTTCAATATTTCTTCAATATGTTGCAGTCTGAGAGACTAAGAAATGTTTATTTTATTGTGAAGAATATTTTCAACAAAAAAACCTCTCTCAATTTAATGACAATACCCCCATTTAAACCATAATATTTTCGATCTATTTCTGAATGTATAGAAATTGGGTGGGAAACACTACGGGTGTAGTCCAAACACCCAAACTATGACATAACATAAAACAAAGCCCACAAGGGATGAGGAGGTTAAACCCGTAAAACGCATAACAAATCGTTGATGTCAGATTCAATACACCGTCCCTAAACGTAAATGTGCTGATTTACCACAGAGTGGATAAATTGGAACGAGATCCCATTTCCGCTGAGAGGAGGGTGGGGTCATACAATAAAACCCAGAAAATCCAGAAAATGCCAGGTGCATAATACTCCAACAAATTGATTTATAGTCACCCCCATTTATGGATTAATTTTAGTTTACTTGCCCACACCGAATCGTTTTGGTGTACAGAAGAATATCCACCACCAGTTATTCCTTTCATACATCAAATAGGCCATAATCCGACCTAAAAGGCCATTGTCGTTTAGTAACACCCCGAAGAACATTTATTAATCCACTCGAGGTGGATAGCAGATAACACTTGAGGACGATTTCGATTTAATTTACGTGGAATATCAGTCGTTTATTGGGAAGCAAAAGAGACATGAAGTACCATTATCTATTCGATTTCCATTAATAGATTGAAGATCGGTTTTCCTGCATTTATAATCAAGTGGATGGGCCAAAATTATGGGCAATCTCATGAAATATAACCACACACAAGGCGAAGTGACTTTGATTTATTCTAAGCAACCCTCTTGATTAGCATACATTTGAGATGTAATTAAATTCTGTGTGCAGGCTATAAATTGCAACATTGCTTGTTAAATGAATGCATTTACAAACCCCTTCGTTATATCTATCATCGTATTTATGCGTAATGAATGTGTTTTGCTGTTGTGTCAGTTTTGTGTTTTGCAAAATACAGAGCAGTAGGTATTTGAGAGTGGTAAAATGGATAAATACTACTGTAATTTTGTAGAAAATGAAATAAAATATTAAATGAATTAAAAGAAAATAATAGAGGGATATTAGAAAAACGAAAATACTTGGTATGCCACGATTGTGGTATACCAACTAATATTCTACTCTCTGCAAAATGCCGCTTTGACTCTGGATCTCTGGACTTAAGAAATTCATATTGCGTAGATATAAGGTAGACCTATACCTACCAAATGAAAAAATCAATTAAAAGTAAATCATATAATATGAATAGTGTAATAAATCCATTGGCAATATCATAAAAATAAAAATATCAATTTGATTATTAATCCCATCCAAGAGGCAGTTATTCTGCCGTCTATAAATATTGTTGTAGTCGCACACGAAAATATATATTTTTCTAGGAAGTTACGTGATAAAATATTAATAGGATTCTACGTGAACAGAAAACATTGCCTCCCTTTAACATGGTGTTGGATATTAAATGTAGTATGTTGGTGAATCCAATAGGACCTCTATTGTACCAAATGCCTGCCATGGACAATTAATAATGGATTTTATGTCCAAGACAAACAATAAGACTAACTACATACACAATCGATACACTTACAAAAGGTATACGTTTCAAGAAACTTATAGGAAATAGTTTTCAGCAAGTAGGTATCGATTCTCTCTGCACAATGTACGTCAATCCTCATTAAGGTTGGAAATTTATGTATGAAAATTTCAGTCTATTGAATTACCTCTCAATTTACTCAACATAAATCAAACACGAACAATGAAAGCAATTAGTTTATAGAGTTTTCATTTGTTCCTCTATAGACGCTAGAAACCAATTAGTGTGCAGTAATATTGTTATTAAAAAAAATCTTCTTGTTAGTGATGAAAAAATAAAAGTCTTGTCTAAAAATAAAATGCGAATAAATAAAATTGCTGAAAGAAAATAGATAAAATAATTGTAAGTACACACAGTGTTATTTTGATAAACACATAAAAACATAATTTTGTTAGTTTTATTGCTCTATCTATCTCCACCTCATACTACTCATACTGAAATTAAACCCTGTTTTTCTCTCTCCGTATAAATTCATTGTTTGGTGTTGTTGCAGCAAAATTTTCACTAAAAAAGAAGTATCCTGGACAAGAAATTTGCAAAATGTTTTATTAACATTTCCAACAATCTAGGATCTAAAGGTATTACACATATGTACGTACATAGGTATTCTATTTTGCATATTGTCATAAGCAAGAAGACTTATATAACGTACGATAAATGATGCTATAATCATACAAACACTTGATAAATTTTGTTGGAATTAATTCTGTTACATAAACTTAAAAGATATGTTAGTCAGATAAGAAGATGTTTTTCTTGTATTAAAACATTTATGTAAGATGACATATACCCCTTTAGTTCAATTCATGTGACAAACTCATTGTCCCAGGCGAGGGTATGATGACATGCAAAATAATTGCTTACTTATGCAATGATGACAACGATAGTGAAAAAAAAAACTCATAAAATATCTCGTAACTTTCGTTCATACGGACATGCCATCCAGTCTGGAACAATATGTAGCGCATTGGGAATATGGGTGGCCTTCACGGTCTGACTCCAATCACGCGCACATAAGGGTATGTGAGAGGTTTCCCACCCCACACACACCCCAAATTCCGTCCTTAATACGTAAATTACATTAAAGTTTGTAAAAATTTACGCCACAGTATTGCAATATTGTTCCCACACGTCCACTTATCTCTGGTGACGAGCGCTATGTGTAAATGAACAATTAATTTCATTTAAATATCAGGGTGATTGGATTAAGTACTCAGACTTGTTGGGGATTTAATTAGTATTTAACAATCACGTGAATTTGGAAAATTCCTCCCTAGTGATTAGGTGGCACATTCGTGACTCGATGCCACAAAATGTATTTCCTCAGCAACACATTGCTTTTATATCCTTTCATGTAATTCAAAGTCGTCTGAATGGGGCAATAATTATTTTGGAGGTACAGCGGAGAATGCCAGCAATGCCGGGTCTGAAGCAAAGTGTATCCACGCTCATGCGGGGAAGACAAATCTCTAAACCTAATGACTATGTACAAGTTAGAGCACCTTCGCGACTGTATAACCGAAAATTCTACCAATTTATCACACCAAATGGATTGTAATTATACATAAACACACTTTCTACAGTTTTCCCTTCGTCTCTATGCTGCCTTTTCAGGGTGGATTGAAATAAATTCTTAACATTAATGATTAAAGAATTTCTCTCTGTGTGTATTTCTTCCAAGAGGGACACAGGTGGAAGATGAATGAAAGGTAGACACTTATTATTTTAAAGCACAAATTGCCACCATTAGATACTTTAGGTTCTTGAACGCTCTTTTCACTAGAAGGATCCCTATTGGGTATCGTTTTCGAATTTATACTGAATGCCTATTTAAAGACATAATAATCTTGAATGACAAGAAAATTGAATATTGTCGGTGTTATGCTTATAAAAGAATTTGCCATAGTAATGAGCACCATCAGATCAGCTCAGCTGTTTCTAATTAATTTTAGTTATTAACCAATTAATTATTTGAAAGTTTTAGAAACCCAAAAAAAGCATCTATCTAGTCGTCAAAATACTAGATATAATTATTTTTTCTTTATTGCGGAAATTCATAAATATTTAGGTTAAATATTATCGAAAAAAATTGTACAACAATTTTGATTATATTTTCCATTCAACATACAATATTTAGCTATAACAAAGTTTAATTGACAGGTTAGTATGATGTGTTGTTTTATTTAATTCTATAACCTACCGCAAACCGCCTGTAGAACAATTAACCATTTTAGTTATGCATTTTACAATATAGTAATCAATCACCTTTGAACTTTGCTATGGTGAAATGAATTGTTTTATTTTCAGCTCTATGTGGAATTAATTCCATCACATAAACTCTCTATAGTTTATTACCTAATAACTTCAAATACCAAACAAAATTAATTTTCTAAACACCTGCGGTTGACTGGAAATTTACGGTAATATAATTTTTAAATAAATATTCATACAAAATTCAATTAAAATTTTGATTTAAAATGTTCATGAAATAGTGAAAATTTCCATCTACTAACAAAAGGAACTTCTATGTACCAAAAATTGTCACATGCTTTGCATAAATTCATTATGTGCCAATTTACAAAAATAATCAATTTAACGTTATAGAAGAAAATTAATCTGCATTATATGTATGTAGAGAATTTTCTAACCTATATCTATATTTTCTAATATAGGATAGAAGTGTTGGGAAATTACTTTGAAATTGCGTTGATTAAAATATAGTATGTATCCAGTTATGAAGGAGAACGGTAAGTTTTCTCTAAAACTTACACTGATAGACATATTCTTGTAATTTATGGTTACAAAATAGTAGAGAGATATGTTGTTGTGTAGCATGAGTGACGACTAATGCCTTTTTGAAATTCATACAACTTGAAACAATTTTCCAACTTGGCTGCAGTGTATTCCGGGCAAAATCTCACAACGCCGCAACATAATTGCTATATACCAAAAAGTTGGTGAGATTGTTAATAGACAGACTTAAAATTTAATATCCTACTAATTGAAAGTGAGAACAAAAGGATTCTTCGTTAAATATTTATCCAGGAATTAGTGTGAAGAGTAAAAGCTCACTCGTATAGAATGAAATTCTCGTGCAGTTTGCAGAGGCTTGGCAGAATTAATGGCAAAAGAGGAAATGTGTGCTCATAAAATACTATATATGTATAGGTAATTAGCAGTGTTATACATATATTGTTTTTATGACATACATTTATGTATAGTACAAATGCTTGCGTAACATAGCCATTGGTTAATTTTCCTAAATAATTGTCGAAATTATAAACCCACACATATTTCTAGTTCTTTGAAATAATGTGTTTGCAATATATCTTGCCAATACTATAAACATTTTTTCATCAACTTTTCTATTTTACTGTCTTTTTATATAATAATTTTCAAACCATAGACTCATTGGAACATTCTAAAATGGATTATATAAAATTAAATCATTGGCACAGAATGTAAGTGGTAGGTATTATATAGATTGGGTACAAAATGAGCCAAGAACTTCAGTTCTGCATTCGAATAATTCCTTCTTAATTGTAAAACTTTGAGGAAAAACAATAAAGCATTTCCTTTGCTTTAATTAAAGTCTCCAATCTTGCATTGAAATATCTACCTAATGACCATTTTAATGACTGCAAGTTCATGGTGTTGCAAAGTCACTGATATGGGTTTCTTCTTTAATTACTTTGGTGTGCCACCACACCACCTACAAGCGATGGTATTTAATTTTCCAGGAAATTGATGAAATTTCCCATTGGTAATCTGAGATTTTGTATGTAAAATTTACTTTGAATGGTGAATTACCATCTTGTTGGTCATCCACTGAAATAATTTTTGTGGTTAAACTTCCTCACTAAAGCGTATCACCTCAAAATGTCCCCAGAACTAACTTGAACTTTGAGTGCGACACAGGGATAGTGTTACTAATACCATGGAGATGTATAGTGGGTGGGTTGTGTGAAGATTAAGGAATGAAATTTCCCGCCACACGTAATATGAAGCCTTCACACCAATCTGTCGTCTCTGGAGACTCTGTCTTCTATTTGGGAATGAGGTCAGAAATAATTGTAATTAGAGTAGGTGTGGCCATTGGTGGCAAGAGGGTATCTTGCGGGGTGTCTTCAGCATTGGCTCTAATTTCCTGCAACTGACTTTGTGCTAATTAGTAACGCTTTTTAATTTCCATAATGGTACTATTGTGTGCCAATTTATCTGTAACCTTCATGGGATGAGCAGGAAAAGCAGAACGGAATAAATTTTTATGTTATATCCATCGTTTAAATGGACAAACAGCAATGTTGTGTGCCAATGTGCCAAGATAATGTTAGTTTATTGCTGTCAATTGATTGCAGTAAACTCTCGTATAAAAGAACAAGATCAATTTACAACAAAAATGTCCTATTTTCAGTTAACGCAGAATACGGATATGTTTGTTGACTGTTCAGTGTTCAAGCTAGATCAATTACAATTATTACTGGAATTGCCATTAGATTTTCTCAATATTTTCAGGGTTTTCAAAACAGAGTTTTCAAAATGACTAAAACTGAAAAAAATTGCGAACTCAGCTCATATTAAGAATTAGGGGTAATATTTTGTCTATTTAGCGAGGAAATACTGCGTACCAATTTATTTCATTGGTTTAAACGTGGAGCCGCCGCTGTCATCTTCTACCTTTTACTAATATTCGCTCTACTTGTTCATATGGCATCCATGGCTTTTAAATCATTTTTTTGAGCTCAATTACCCATTTTGCCAAGGATAGGTACATGTCTACCTACAATTAATATACATAACGTCAGGCTGTATAGGTTATTTGAATCCTGTTGGATCTCTTTTTTTTCCAACCACCACTCTCAATAGGTATGCCTACTCCCCAAAAAGCTAATTGCAACGAGTAATTAAATTTTTGACTGTCCGTCCAGTCTATGCCTTGTGGAAAAATGTCTTTTTATGATAGAAATTTAATATTAGTAGGTATATTCTATTTTTCTTTATTCGCAAAAGAGGACCATTATAACTAAAACCTTTTAGAAATTTTATGGTTGAAAGAGTTTGCGATCATGAGAATATTCTTTACCCACTCTAAACATTTAAATTACCAGCATACGCAATCATAACACTTAATTAAAATTTTAACAACGAAAGTTAATGGATTCCGTGTGCTCTTCTGGTAGTAAATGCAAAAGGCATTAGAACCGAAATGTTTTTCAGTTTAGTGTTCAGTGATCTACGGAGGTTTTACTTTCCATTTTGTATGTTTTTCTCTTTTTCTACACTCAACTTTTTCACGTACAACCCCATGTATTTTCCACTGGAAGTGAAGTGCGAAATTGGAAAAGCACTTCCATGTGCTTTACCAACCTCGTGGCAATAAAAATGTAATGCTTTAAAGTTTTTACACACTCAAAAAGCGAAAAGATTTGTGCACACTGTGCGCTCACTAAAGGCGCCCTTTGTGAATTAATACCATGAAGGGGTTTCACATATAGAAATTTGAACTTCAATTAAAATTTTTAGTAAATTTTTTTTTGCAAAGGTGTTTTCTTTCCACTCATCTTTTTGAACATCACAATGATTTAATTTCTAACAGGGGAATGAAAAAAACTTCATGTTGCTTGATTGTTTCACATTTTACGCTTAATTTGAGACCTTAATAGGTCTTTGCGAATTCATCTGCTGTTTCAATATGTAACTGTGCATCCGATTCACTTCATTAATTTTATTCCCATCCATTTGTGGAACATTTCCCAACCCAGGGGTATTCATTTTCTTTTTTTTTTTCAAAATGGTTTTTTTTTTCTTTTGCTTCTAGTAAAATGTTGTTGAAGTATAGAATGAAAAAATGTTGACTTTTGTGTTATTTATTTAATATTTATTAACAGTTTGTAAACCTAAATATGTACTCTAATAAATTCTAATTACATTCTTGTATGAAAATTGAAGATGTTGATGACCAAAGTTTTTGAAATAAAATATTTGTTTTTTTTATATCCATATGGCAACATACATAGTCACCTTTTGAAGCCTTTTCTCTATTTTATACCCTCTTTTGTGCAAAAGCACAAAACCATGAATGTAGATTATTTCGGTCTTTTAGGACTATTTGCTGAAGCAATTGTTGTTTGTCACGGTCAGTTGAATTTCTTTACTATGCAATGCTGGTAATTGGAAAATTTAATTAACCCATTTAAATTGTCCCCACAATCAAAATTATTCCTAAGATAAACACATCGTGCAGATTTAAAGATTGTTCGGGTGAGATAATTCAACTAACGACACTTTATGATGGAAATTTCAGATAAGGAAATTTCCATTTTCACCTTAATCACGGGCGCCATAGTTGATGAAGAATTTGCATGTGTATGAAGATGAAGATGGTAAAAATTGTCCCCTGTGGGAAACTCATTTAGAAGGTGTGAATGAATTAAGAAGAAATGTGGGAGATTTCGTAAGGAATTTTAAGCTTTTTTTTCCTTACAGAGAGCTTTAGTTTGCATTTCAATTATCCTCTCACGGAGTGTCTATAAATGGATTTTTTCCAAGTATTCTCATACTATTTCCAAAGCTATATTTTTCAATAAAAAATCTGCATTGATTATGGGGGAGTTATTGAGTAAAATATGATATATATGATCTGTGAAGTATAAACGTTTCTAGGATATATTTTTTTTCTTATGTACAAACAGTTCGTATAAGAAATAGGTAATACAGAAAGTTTTGTTTCAGCTCAAGGGGTATATCAATTTAAAAGTTTAAATCTATACTAGTCCATTAATTTAAAAGAGCAAAATTATACTCGAAACTATTTGCAACAACTTTCCACTCAGCTGTCGCAGAAGTATCTTTTCTTAGCTCATCAACACAATATATAGGCAATATCATGCCTCGTGCTTCAGGCTAAAACGAACTCCGTCTCGAAGCTTTTGTGACATAAGGAAATCTGAACAGTTTTCATGAAACTTCCATGTTCCCAACTGACAACTTAGTTAGAAATTAATCTCTTCTCTAACGTAATGAACAAGAAATTGAAATTCTCAACTCTCAAGAGTTTTTTTTCTTGCGTCAGGATAATAATTTTTTAAAGTTTTTTTTTGTCAAAGAATGTTGATAGGTATTTACATACAAAAAGACTTTCAAACATTTTAATAAAATTTTAATGCTGTTCTTTTTTTTAATGTTTATCATTTTATAGAACGTTTTTTATTTAATTTTCTCTCTGGTCTAAGTAAGATCTAACCTTAATTTTCATTTTTTTTAGTTTTTAGCAAAGAATTTTGTTGTTTAAATATTTATCTGCAAAATGAATCTAGAATGAAACAGAATACATAAGTTACCTATATCTATAGTTCCGATATTATATAGTCAAAGCATATAGATATAGATATGTAAGAAAAATGGAAATTTTAATTTCATCCCAACTTTCCAATCCAATATCCAGGTAAGACACTATCTGATGGGAATATAGTCCAGCTAGAGTAAAATGGAATTTCCTTCGCACACTTTTATACAATGTTGTTCACAAAAAACAATGTTGGAAGTCAGTAGAGCTCCCGATATCGGGTTTATTTAGTTTATGTGATACACCATACCCCCCAAACGCCCCAAACCAATGGATTTTTTGTCTAATCGAAAACCCTCCGAAACTAACATTATGCACTACCATAGAGCACGTGTACCTGTCGAATTTTATTCCATCGTCCCCTCCATCGGGCGGCCTCTTTTATTATCTTCGACTCTTTGTTTATACATTCGATACCGATGCGACGATAATAAAATACGTATTCCAACGGGTGGTGCATGAAAGGACTTGGCAAAAAAACAGAGTCATATAATACAGAAAGAACTAATCGTGTATCGATTCGCCATCATTGTACCACCACATCAAGTGTCATTGATGGATAGTGGCGCACGAATGTGGAAAATGTACAAACCAAACGACAGTTTCGACATCCTTTCGTGGGCCAGGGATGGAGGACGGAAAAAAAGAAAGAGTAATGGACTGGTAAATGCAATGTTCTACTTGGTTAGTTTATATCGAGCTTCATTTCCTAACTGCCTGCGTATTTTTTTCCATCCATTTACTTTATAGAAACTGAAACGACATTTATATGCAAAAACAGTCCCAATTGAAAAACAATCAAACTATGTCCCCTCAATTAAGTTTCCAAATTGGGAGGTTACAATGTTACGCTGGAATATGTGCTGCATTTTAAGGCCGTTTGCATGTTATTTGAATTAAATGACTCAAATAGTGCCTTAATAATACAATAACTTTAGTTGTTTTCATATACATAAAAGACAGACTTTTCAGCTTTACATAATAAGATATATACTTTTTTACTTTTTGTTATAGAAAAGTCTCGGAAAAGTCAATGAAATAAAATCTTACTTTTTTATGCTTCATTATAACGTATGTTATTTTATTTGCTCTGACATAAATATATAAAAGATTATTGTTTTGGGAGTATGATGTTTTCTCCCTTCAAAATAAACATTGTTTTAAAATGTTCTGAATTTTCAACAATTTTAATGGTTTTCAGAAAGCGAAATACTTTCACAAAGTAAAATTGACTTAAGGGCTAAATTAAGAAAATATTTATCAATTAGTTGAAAAGCAAAAAACAAACAGAAACAATTTAATGCTCTCTTTCCATTTCTTTTTAGATCAAAGATTGAAGTGGAAATTCATCAAAAGACAGTGTTGTTGCTGGGGAAAAGCTGTGACGCTCCGAGGAAACTGTTTTCTGTCGATGACTCGACGTGAGTATTTCCAATCTATTGAGATGTCTTTTCGAGACCGAAGATCGTAAAAGATTAGTCTGTGAATCGTGTGAAGGGAGCAAGGGATGCATTCGACGTATACAATGAGTCCATTTCATTTACATTGTGAAGAAAGGAACTCGTGATGACTCTCTATAATGCAGTCAGCTGTAAAGAATATCCTTCCTAAACCCTCAATCGCACGTCAGTGGAAAATGTCTTCGAGTAGAAAAAGCTCGTAGCGTGATTTCCTGAGGGAGCAATAAAATTTCCCTTTCACTGTCTCACCCACACCCAATAAGACCATCCCCCCAACATCGTAAATTTACTCCCATCAATAATGGGGCAAGATACAACACCACAAAGTACAGATAGATGGGGAATGAATTTTCTATATACCTACGTATGTACATATAATGCTCGACCATTTTTTCTGTAAAACATTAAAGCATCTGTGAGCTTTATGAAATCCCAAAAAAAGTGAAAATTATAACGTAATTTTATCCGTAAAATTAAATATTTACATATTTATGTAGATGTAGACAGAAAAACTTAATATAATACGCAAATGTGAGGATCAATAACTAGTAAAGAAATCACATTTAAAAAAAATTATGATGAATATTCAATTGCTAGGAGTTTTCATTGCAAAAAGCATAACACAATAGATAGATTTTTTAACTATACATAAACTCGCAAATGCATACTTTCATCTCTTTGCATTTTTCGATTATTGCTATCATAAAAATGCAATTAATTGGAAATGCTTGTTTATTTAATATGTATCTACTGGCTTTTTATTGAAGTTTATTAAAAAAATAATATTGCAAGAATTCTATAGAATATGAAATAAGAATGGATAATAAGTAATTAGTTGGTATACCACAATCGTGGCATACCAAGTATTGTAATCGTCGGAAAAACCGACCACCTCGGATCGGGCTCAAACTTGGTATGAGCACGTTTTAGACATCCCACATTACGAAAGTGGTGGTGGAAAATTTTTGATCCGGCCGGCCGGCCGGCCTGCCGGCCGGTGCGCCATACTTTGCCTTATAAGTCGAGAACGGTAAAAGATAGAGACTTCCGGTTTGAAGTTTTCTATAGAAATGTGGGTGTAAATTTTCTTTTTTTCGCATTTTCGAAATCCAAGATGGCCGCCATCCGCCATTTTGGGATATTGTCAACCACTTCCCTTATAGTTAGAGGTCTGAAATTTTAGTATGTTGTAGGGCTTAGTGAGACGTTTTCATCAACAATTCATACTTGGCAATCGGTCAAGCCGTTTAGCAAATATGGCGGCCTAAAGCAAAAAGTGTTTTTTCGATATAACTTGAGAACGGCTTGACCGATTTTGATCATCTTGGTATCAAATGAAAGGTATTGAGAAGCCCTACAACTGTTTAGAACATTTAATGTTTCAAAAACATCCGCAAGAGGCGCTAAAAACAAAAACAAAAATTGCATAACTTTAAGGGGCAATATCTCCGAATCCCCATTAGGCAAATCTTTTAAATTTTGATATGTTGTAGCCTGACTCAATATCTTTCACCAGTCCGAAAATGAAGAAAATCTATGTTGCCGTTTAGAAGATATGGCCATTTGAAAAATTCTTGAATTTGAAAAGTTCTAAGAGTCATATCTCCTGAACGGCTTCTCCGATTTTGCTCAACTTGGTATCAAATTAAAGGTTTTGCAATTATCTACAACTTTCTAAAACATCAGAAACCTCTAGAACCATTCCTTGAGGACAAAAAGTGCAAAAAACTGTTTTGGTAGAACTAAAATCCGCCATTTTGTGTTCTGGAGGTGACCTTGAAATGTATCGAAATATATGTCAGATTATAGCTTATTTTAATACCTTTTCATAACTAGTCAAAAAATTTCTGTATGTGCAATAGAACTTGAGATATAACCATTTTATAATAATAATAATAATAATAATTTATTTTCAAAACACAATATAGGGTCATGCCCTCTCACATGTGCGTGGCAGGTGGAAAAAAAAAAGATTAAAGAGAGAGAAAAAAATTATACAAAAAAAAAGTTTTACAGAGAAATTTAAAAAGAAAATAGAAAAGAGAAAAATAAAGAGAAAAAAAAAAAAAGACAAAACATCAGTGCCCAGACTGAAAGTGCCTTTTTAAAGCGTTCATGGAACGGCGGCAGTCACGCGGTAGCGCATTGTAGAGGGAGACGCCCTTTACAAAGAGCGTCCGATAAAAGCATTCAAACTCAGCCCTCGGCACCAAGTATCCCTGAACCCTGGCAGAACCCCCCCTTGTCAAAAGAGAGGACAGGTATTCCTGGGTTTCGGTTTCAATTAGGCGATGCAAGAAAATCAGGGCACGCATCTGGAGGTACGATTCAAGATCGCAGCCTGCAAACGCGTCCCTGAAAGGTGAAATGTGATCGCGAGGTCCAAGTCCGTGAATGTACCTGACACAATTATTAAATGCTACTGTTAAACGACGGATTGTGTCACGATCCGCGTTAAAGAAGAGCTCTGCTCCATAGTGAAAGAATGGCAGAAGTAGCGCTCGTGCAAGAAGCAGGCGAGTGTCAGTAGGAGTGATGTTCCGGTAGCGTCTTAGGGTATATAAGGAATAGTTGACCTTTCGGCAAAGGGCAGTTGCGTGATCAGACCAGGTCAAAGTCGAATTAAAGACGATTCCCAGGTTTTTAACCTGATCAGCAACAGGAATAATTTCTCCGTGAAGGAGTAGAGGTAATGAAGTGAAATTTGCAGATTTCTTAGAGAAAATTATTGCCTGCGACTTCTTGGGATTGAGAATCAACCCATTTGAAGAAGACCAGTGCTCAACTCTTTGGAGGTTTTCATTCATTATTTGGAAGGCAGAGTGGGAGTCGAGTGTAGACCCCTCAGTATAGATTTGCAGATCGTCTGCATAAAGGTGGTAGGAACAGTTGCGCAGGACAGAAGGAAGATCATTAATAAATAAAGAAAATAGTAAGGGACCGAGAATGGAACCCTGACCTATGCCTTTAGTCAGTGAACCAGGAGGAGATAATTCATCTCCATATCTTACAATTTGAGAACGCCCGCTGAAGTAAGAGCGGATTAGGGAAATGGCATTTGAGGAAAATTTGAAGAGTTTAAACAGTTTAAAACAAATAAGATCATGCGGCAAACTATCAAAAGCTTTCGTGAAATCTAGCAACACTAGAACCACGAAGTGGTTGCGATCGATAGCTGACGCAATGTCATGATTTACCTTAAGTAGTGCAGAAGTGGTTCCGTGGCCAGCACGAAAACCAGACTGGAAGTCACAAAGTAGCCTGTTGCTATTGAGATAGAGGGTCATCTGCTCATGGAGCAGAAATTCGAAAGCTTTAGAAAGAACAGGGAGAAGGCTGATAGGCCGAAAATCAGAAGGTGCAACAGGATTAGAAATTTTTGGTATAGGTACAACCAAGGCAGACTTCCAGATTTCAGGAAAAGTCGACGTAGTAATAATATGATTAAATACATCAGTGAGCACTGGTAATATTACCGGGAGAAGAATTTTAATGAAAGTAAGGGAGACGCCATCACTCCCCACTGCATCAGACCTGACACGGGAAATAGCGTAAGCTGCATTAACTTGAGAAACACAGCGGAAGCTAAAACCCTCCCAGGGAATGGATGGAAGATTGGGGCATTCAACCACACCTCCGTGTGAAGCGGAACAGAAGAAGGTGTTAAGAACACCTGCGGAGATAGTGGGAGTAGTAGAGGCACTAATAGAAGGGCGCAGGCCCAATTTCTTTATATTGCCCCATAGTTTCTTAGCTGGTAGTTTAGCATCAAGATTTTTATGGAAATGCTTTTTCTTCATTTTTGTCTTTCAAATTGATGAATTTCATAAAAAAATCACCTTTGCCTACTAATACTACTTAAAAATTAAATTTCAACGCATAGACTGACCCATCCGCGTTGTGGTATACCAACTCTAATAACTGGACGCGTTATGATTGACTTTTTTATTGGAATGTTGCATCAAATATAGAAAGGAATTGTAACCTTTTTCAACTAGAAATACCAAAGTTCCATAAACTTAATTGCCTTTTTTTTTTTTGCTTTTTTGCATATTGCAGTAAGAATGTAATTTTTTTTCGCGGCTTAGATGTCTTCCATGATAAAAAGCATTGAAGTGTCCTTTTGTTCTCATGAAAAGTAATATGATGCATTCATAACGTTCTGTCACAAAGTATGGTGTTCATAATGTAAATGTGCTCTGGCTCGACTTGTTATAAATGACGAAGATTTTCTATGATATTACCCCTGATGACTTGTCATTGAAGCTTTCGTTGATAAAGATGCCTGGGTAAGTCTTTTGAAAGCTCACTGCATGTGCTTGAAAATTAAAATTCAAGTGAGATAGTCCTGTGTTTTATTGCGGGTAAAAAGAGGTGGTATTTAGCCATAGAGAGGGGAAGCATAAATAAACATGGTTTTGTCTTTTTATGTGACGGCTCTTTTTTTGGTATAAGGCAATTTAAGGGTGTTTTTCTGTGAATATGGCCACTCCATGAGTAATCCACCCTCAGTGACAGTTTTCTTATCACCCTCTCACATGTTGAATGCTTTTTACCAACATCTAATGGATACTTAAACATTACTCAACTGAAGGGCTTCTATTGAATCAAAAATGTCTGTGGTGACTTTTTTATGTTCTCTGCTCGGCAATCAATTCACATTACGACAATTTAGACAATTTTTTTCTCTAGGTAAAACTATCGCAAAAGCTTTAGAATAGAATATAGACAAAAATGAATATCTTTCGACTTGTTGAGTTATATTTAGAAGAAAATCAAAATTAAAGTTTAATCTTATAAGTAATCTTAAGAACATTTCTTTAAAAATAATGTAACTGGAAACTCTAGAGAATTCTTTATATTAAAGGATTAATTATTTTGTACTAACTCAGTTTAAAGAGAAAGATTCTGTGACTTGAAGAGTTTTTTTTTAGTTTACATGAGTTGTGCTCTGAATGAAGGAATCAGCTTGAAGGATTCCTGAGTGGGGGATTCTCAGTGCAATTACTAACTACTTGAAAGACATACATGTACTTGTGTATGTTGTGCTGCGCAATATAGTATGTAGAATATTGCGAATTTGTGAAATGCAAAAAAATGAAATGGAAATATACGAAACGATTTTGATGAATTTCTTTCTTCGTAGAATTATGTGTTCTTTGACACAGCTGAATATATATACTTATCTACATATAAACGAAAAATGATTGGAAAATCGTAACAAATTCTTGTTTGTGGAAGAGCACACAGACGAGATTTATTGGTGGATTCTCCACTTTTGTGAATAATGCATGCCATCCGAATCAATCAATATAAGATGGACTCGTTTTTTTTTTTGGCTCTGCAGACACTCATATCTCAAAAAAGAGGATTCCCTTATAAATGTCTTCTGTACAGACAGCCTGTGTATTTTATTCTGAGATGAAATATTGCAAATAACCCAACTATCAAAAGTGATGTTTCTTCTGGGGGTGAGAATGGGTTTTTTAGGGTTTCACTTTTGAGCGATATTGAAGAAAAACTCCCGACAATATTGAGTTACTTACACCCTATTTTGCGTGGGATCCTACTCTATATTCACTAAATTTTCTGTGGTAGAATTTTTAAAAATTTTCAAACTCAATTTATTGCTTTGCGGTCAGGACTGATGTCCTCACATTCTTATAGTCGAAGAAATAATTTTGCAATTTGTGAAATGTGTGCAAAATTTAAAGAGAAATACAATATCTTATCAGGGCAATTTTGTGGAGCTTGGACACTTTTATCATTCAAATAAACTTTTTTCATGACCATTCTTGTGCTTTCAGCTATTTTCTGCTTGTTGTTTTTTCTGATCTTCGATATTATATGCTCCATTCGCCAAAATATTTCTACTATACATACATACATATATATGTAGCATACTTAGAGGCAAACAACTAACCTAGTGCTATGTATTTGGAGATACTGGCACTGATAAAATTCAGAGAAAGCTCTAAATATCATATTTTACAACGGGAAATAGCGAGATTGTCTAAGAAAAGTTGTAAAACAGAAAGTTTTATAAAGAACAATCTTTTTAAAAAGATTTTTTGCCTTTGGAAATACAGTAGATTCAAAAAATTATTCATTAGTTTAATTAGTAAGAATGACAGTATAATGAATTTATTGGATCCTTCTAAAAACAACATAGAATAGTTATGTATAAAATCAATCACATTCTTAGTGAGCTACCCTTTTGTGGAATCATAAGGCCCCCATCTTCGTATCAAATATACTCCAAAGGCTGGTAAAAGACATTTTACGTCTGTAAATGGGCGACAAAAAGGCGCTGAATTTTATATGTTATACAAAAAATGTATCCTGTCAAAACTTATTTTCTCACAAGGCAAAATTCCACTGACGTTACATAAATATGCATGGAGGGCATGGAGGGTGTTTTACACTTTGCTTTGATAATTCATACACACACTAAAATTTTCCACATGAATGTAACAGGGGTTCACCTTGCTTTTTCCACCAAAGGGAGGCCCCACTGAGCTCTTTGGTACTCTTCAAATGTTTTTTTTTTGCAACCATCTCACCAAATGGGCTGAATATTTGTTTCATATCTCTAGCATAGTGTCTGATGTTCGCCTCTCGACCTTTAAATAAATTTCCTTGCAATCCTTGCCTGAGACAAAAGGGACCTTTCATTTGAGGAAGGAAAAATAAAATTGTTATCAAGTATCTCGCAGCATATTTTATCTTCCTCGTGTGAAGAAAACTACCCCAGCATTGTGGCCATGATGACACAAAAAAAGGGAGAGATGCTACTGAATGTCTTGTGCTTTACTCCCCTATACATTTTTTCGGTACATACTCCTCAGTATACATATGCATTTTGAAGCACCCCACAGACGTTCCAACGGGAAAAATATGGGCCCTGAGTTGTACGGGAAAACACATCAAGCGGTCATTGCCCAGCTGGTTTCGACATTCCCTTTTACCCAACGTGCACGAATCCCCACGTACGTTGTCTGCAATGAGCAAGTGGGGGCCTCCTTTTTTTCGCATGAACACCACACATGTACCAATCCATGGTAATACACAATAATCGTTCTCTAATGTGTTGCCCTAGTGTTCAACATTTCATATGATGTTTGCAGAAAGCAGAGTTATTTTTTTAGGTAAGGTAATTATTTTTGCTATAAAATGAAAGAATAAATTTTAGTAATACGAGAAGGTTTTATGATAATTCTTCTAAGTTTAGTAAATTCGCCTTACAAGATTGTCCGGAAGGTATATAGAATGCAAACTCTATACCGAAGTGGTTTCAATATAATGATCGTTACAACAAGACAGACGTAATATATTCTTCATATTTTAGTTAGAGACCTTAAAACAGATAAGTATAGTTATCTTCATCTTTATCTGTATTCTGTACAAATCTACAATTTTCCATGATGGGCAAATTATTACCTATAGTGTAATAGATAGGTGCCATATATTGCGACATTAAATAAATAATTGAATCGATAATTCATTCCGTTTATTATGCCTTTAGCACGGAGAAAGAAAAACTTTATGTTGGCGTTAATGACCACGGAGTTGGTGCAAAAGCATAATAACGACTCCCGCTCATCTTCAACTAACTTCTGTGGTTGAGGACTTTTTGGGAAAAGTCCTTGATTAATTGCGATGATAAATAAAATCTCTTGGGAAAAGTGGCTGTGCGAGTATAATGGCTTTGAGAGAATTCTAAAATTGATAAATTTCTGTTTTGAATTACAAAATTTAATTAACAACAATGTATTGTCATCATTAAATGGAATTAATGACTCTGGGGTAGATTGAAAAGTTTTCATTTTGTCACTGTACCCGCTGTACCCTGTGGGTTGTGGGTGAGACTTTGCAGTCATTTTTGCGTATCAGCGGCAAGAGTAAACATATTGTCAGCCTGATATTGGTCACACCGACAATAAATCATATTTCGTCGAAGAAGACGAGTCATGGCATTTTCTCTATCGACACGCCAAACGCGATGGGAATAATTAATGCAAAATTCTCCAGGCGCGGTGAAGCGCCAATCATGGGTGAGACAATCAACGAAAAATTCACTTTTCGGCAGTGCCCATCGATTCTGTGGGGCAATGGGAGAAAAAAATCGGCCAATGTCGCTGGGGGGCCATAAGTACCAAATGCGTCGAGAGCCTTGCAATTGGAGACATCCGCTGAATGCCAATCGCATGGAAATTGGATGGTATATAAACAATTGATTTTCAGCTGATCGCTATCATTCCCTCTCCAATTGTATCCCATCAAGCGTTGCGAACACCAAGCGTGAAAGATGAATGGTTACAGTGTTTTGGTTCTTGTGTTAGCAGTGGGTGCTGTGTGTGCAGAACCACCGAGATTCCGCCGAGTGCAGCGTTTCCGCAATGGAAACGTTCAATTCGCCCGGCAGGAAGTCGAGAGTACCACAAGTGCTGAAGATGCCACAGAAAGTTCGGATGCTGGGGGTCCCTACCCACCCGCTGCAGCCCCCTACCAGCCATCGGGATGGAAGCCATCCGGACGCCTTCTGACCTTACCAACGGAGCGTCAGCAGCAACCACCAGCCACATCGTATGGTACACCAGACTCTTCATACGGACCACCTCAGGAGGCAACCACCCCAGCTGAAGAAGAGGATACACCCACCCCTAACCCCGAGGCTGAGAACTTGAGTGAAGTGGAGCAAGTTGGTGCTCGCGGTCAGCAGCCCAACAATGGATACTACTTCGTACAATTTGCTGCGCCACCTCAGGCGGTGGCGTCGGCCAATCTGCGGGTCCAGCCAGTTGCACTCACTGAACAAGTGTATTTTACAAATCCCATAGTTGTTCCATCTAGGTATGTGGCCTACAATTCCGCCTTTACCCAGACGTGGTAAATTGCGAGAGCTTATTTTATTTTAACACACGCTCAGTGAAATATACCAAAATGTTTAAAACACAACGAACATTCTAAATATCTACTCTCTCAGTGAATTTTAATAAATATTATGTAGGTACTGTTGTTAATAAATTATCTACACTAAAAAGTTTTTTTTTAATTTTTTATATGAGCTATTAGAAAAAAAATATTGAAAATGATTAAAGTTTGGAAATAAATCAGAATTTTGTGCGAATTTCAACTAAAAAGCTTCAACTGGTTGTGCGTAGTGTTTATATAAAAAAATATATTCAAAAGTAGAAACTAATTTAAATATGAAACCAATATGTTCTTTTTTATAGTATTACAAATGGAAATGACATTTCACAGACTCAAATTGCACTTATTTCTCATAAATTCAACTTGACTGCATCTCTGTATGTTGCTTTTGGATGCTCCCTTATTTCAAATAGAGAAAAATGTAGCTCACAGCATGACTTTTAAGAGTAAATAATATAAAATCACATTGAGTAAGCAATTTTCTGTTCAGTTGCCCAGTTTTAAATGCAATAATAAGGATTATTTATAAAATATAATTGCAAAACCAGTCGCAATGCGATGAAATTTATTATTTGCCACACCGGCAGGAGGTGACCATAAATGTTGGAGAGCTGTATAAAATGATATATAATTTCTACAATGCAATTCTTCGTTTTCGTAATCCACGGGATTGTACGTATAATTCTAGTTTTTGTTCTAGTTTACACTGTGAATCCTCGAACGGTATAATTGTCCTCTTGGATTTATTCATCATGGCATGGTATTGTTACGGCGGTGTTTTTGGCCGTGGAAGGCTCTGGTGCGCCAGCTACGGTGATGAACGATTCCTCTGACATTTCTCTCACAAAGCAGACTTTTTACCCTTCCCAAGAAAAGATGCAAATACTTTAAATAATGAACTTTTATTGTACTTCACTGATTTTTATAAAGTTTCTTCTTTGTTATTTAATTTCAGTTCTTAATTAATCTTTTAATTCATTTTAATCTTTATTTTTGTACTTCAATGTAATTTAATAATGCATAAAAATAACGGTGGCTTTTTCGCTAATCCTTCGCGGATGCTTTGGCTGCGGTCGACTTTGTAGCGGTCGGTTTAGTAGCTGTCTTCGGGGGCTCTTTATTCGACGTCTTCGGGGGCGCTGTTGGTTTTGTCTCGTCTCCTGTTGCCTCTGATGCTGCTTTTGCGGGTGCCTCTGGAGAAGGCTTTGGCGGTGCCTTGGGAGTTGCTTTGTCAGAGGCCTTTGGCGGTGCACGTGATCTTGGTAACTTCACCGCGGCGTAGGGATTCGGCGGGTGATAAGGGTGTGCCTTACTGGCAATGGCGAAAAATAGCACTTCCAATTGGAACTTGTAAATCAATGCGTGCTCACGCGGTAGTTCAGCCAAGAAGCAATCAATTTGTTCGAGTGTGTATCCCCATGGAAGGAAGCACTGCGTTTCCTGATCCACCACTTCAACGTCCTCGTATGATGCTTCGCTTTCACTGTCGGAATCCGTCAATTCCTCTGCCAAGATTTCAAGAGGTTTGTGGGCCAGGCGGATTTTGGGGCCACTTACAGGAGTACACTCTTCTGCAGAATCTAATGTGAGCTGTTGCACGTCTCTTGGCACTTCCTCCGGTGATGGCTTTCGGCACGTATCGCGTATGTTGGGATGTGTAATCTTTCGCACTGTGGGATCCCCTGGGGCAGCTCCCGGTGGGAATCTGGGCAACTTCTTGGGGCTATTTAAGCCTGCAATTCTCCTCAATTTGTCACTGGGCAGCTCACGCTCTTGAGTGGATGCTGCGCGTTCCGGAAGCACTTTTGAGGCACTTGTGTTTGGCGGTATGTTCTCCTTTTGTGGAGAAAAACACGGAATTTCACTTCGCGGTACGGACGCGGTTGTTGTGGAAGTCGTTCGCGAAGATTTTGCGCGCGCGGTTTGATTTCTCGCGGATGGCAACTCGTAATCGAGTGTTTGATGATGCAGCGTCAATTCAGCTGTCACTGAGGGTGAATTTTCCCTAATTTTGGCACTTTCTGCAATCGCACTTTTCTCTCTGTTTTCACTTGTCTGCAATCCAATTCGATTGTAATCTTCACTGTCTCGATTGGAGGGATTAACCTCTCCCACACTGATTTGTGCACTTCTGTAGGCGTAATGTGCTCTCTGAGCTTCACGATAGGGGTGATAACTTTGTTCACGTTTTCCTCTTGGGGATCTTAATTCTTCACGTCCTTGCCAATGTTCTGGCAGGTAACTTTCTGCACTTTGGCTTTCTGGATGCAAATCTGCACTTCTTGGATCAGATCGTTCACTCCACTTTCCATGGGCGTATTGCCACTTTCTAAACTCACGAATTTCACGTTCACGTAAATAATCCTCGTAGTAGCGCAAACGATACGCTTCTTCTCGTTGCTCGCGAAAAACTCTTTCAACCTCAATTTCCTCAGCTGATGCTGGTGCACTGTTGTTCCTGCTGGAACCCGCGATTGAATGACGGATGTTGTTCCTGTCGGAACCCGCGATCGAATGACGGATGTTGTTCCTGTCGGAACCCGCGATCGAATGACGAAAATTCTCAGGGTGACTCTCCTTATATGCCCCGTGGGGGCGCTCGTGTTGCTGTTTCCTTTCCATCTCGCACAATAGGTCTTCTCTCTTCGACGTTCACACGGCAAATGAGAAGACAAAGGACCTCTCGCGTGGGTGTGAGTGGCGCGTCAAATTTTGTTAGGACGTCCTCGATTGATCGTTATTCAAGGGCGTCCCATATAAAGACTTCTCTTCATTTCTCGACCGATTTTCTCTACTTTGTCGGCATTTATGTTTAATTTAATAAGAAAATTTATGCCACCGTGTTTTGAATAATAAAATAATGTTTTTAGACGGTTTTATTTACATAAAAGGGGGCGATTTCAGTACACGCCGTGACAGTATCAACAGGGTTCTATATCTATTTTATAATTTAAGTTTGGTGTCTCATTAAAAATTCCCCAAAGCAGCACTTTTTCCCTCTGATTGTATATAGGTACCTAAAGTACGAGAGGCTTTACAGTGAAAATGGAAACGTCCAACAGTGATGTGAAAATGGGTTTTTTTTTGCGGTTGACATGAACCCATATGAATTAGTTCATAAATTCGTAATTTTAATATTCCACTATATATCCTGCCCACTCAGCTAGCATAGATTAGCACCAATTTATGTATTAAGGATGCCTTTAACCCAGCTTCCACAACTGAACCAATAAGATTATGGACTTATTGTTAAACTGTATTGAGCAACAGTCACAATTTCTCCCATTTCATTATAGAGTTTACATACCAATGGAGCTCGTGACTTGTAGTAATCTGGCCAGAATAGAGCCTAAACCCGTAGAGGAAGATTATGGCACTCGCATGTGTTTAATCTCTCAAAGACTCTTGTGAATAATAGTTGTTTGCAAGTATAAGTATGTATGTATGTAGTTATGGTATTATATTCCCTAGCCACAATCAATTTCCACCTACATACCAAGGATTAATTCGAGCAAGGCATTTGCATACAAAGTGCAAAACTCACCCCGATAGGATCCATTATGTGTCGTTTATGAAAAATAACTTTGAATTTAATTAACTTTCGATGCGATGTATATAAATTAACAATAAGGGTGGAAAAATATCTCATAAAGAGTTCCAATATTGAAGTTTCGTCCAAGAATTCGAGGCAGGAATTTTCCATGGCAGAGCATGTGGCCTCTATTTAAATACTTAAAAAAGTTTCCCATACACTTTTTGTTTTCTCTCTGTGATGCCAAAATACAAGACACAAGAGCCACGATAACCCAAGTCCCATCTGTTTCCCTCTCAATCTCCTCAAAAGTCCCACCAACATGATGGAATTTTATAAATTGTCTGCGTACTATGTATACACAGGGTAATGCCTCGATTGGGATAAGTCTTTATTTGCAGAGGTGACAAAACTTTAAAAATTTTCCCCACAAACAATATAACGTTACTTTCAGTCTCATGAGGAAAATACAGGGTAGGTTATCATACTGAAAAAAGTCACATGGGATTCATAAATAGAAGGAACCTTGTAATTGGGATCCAACCGCAAAGTTTTTTTATGCTGAAGATATACGAAATCGGAAGAAAAAGTAGTGAGTTAGTTTCAAAAAGAATAAAGGTTTACGTTAAAAAGAATTATATCCTAATTTGCCTATCAGATTTTTTTTATAAATGACAATAATATGTCGATATCAGGTAATACCTTTCACTCTATACTCGCTTTATATCCAACGTATAACGCGGAATTTAATCATGGCAATTACAGGATAACTCAAGCGTTTTATTTTGGAATATTAAAAAGTTGGTCTGTGAGCTTTTTCTTCACAATTAACCCGCATATTCACAAGAGCTTTTTTTTAACATTTTTTCTGTGAAATATGACTTCATTATGGTTTAGCTAGAAAAATCAACTTGCAAATAAAATTCCTGAAATTATGTATTATGTTAAGATATCCGCTATCTCTTCGTTTAACCGCACGTTCCTGAAACTTGTGGTTGAAAAACTTTTTATACGTATTCTTTATGTTCTAACCAACAGTGTAGCAAACGATTCAATAGACACATCCCGGTTAATGTAGAAAATATCAATTTGTTTAAAAATGTATACTTGAATATATATTTAGCTATATATACGAAAAAACATAACAGAGAATAATTTAATTTATATACCAATATGCGTAATGATGCCTCTCAATGTGAATCAATGTCTTTAATGAACCTCACGTCTCTGAAAGGAATATATGTATACACTTTTCCATTGGGGATTCTTCGTTTTGATAATATGCGTCTCCCACTCGAATGTACTTGATTTTCTTAGAAAAAAAACATTTTCAGAATAACGATATCATCCCATTGTGGCGCTTTCACAATTATTTTTCTCAGAATAATTTCCGACGCTCGATCCGCGTGTATCTTTAACATATTCAAAAGCTATCTTGTGTTGACTTTCGTGTCTCCCTACACGTTTAAAGGTGTACACAGAAATGCCTTAAGCATGAAATAATTTCTGCTGAAAGTGACACACGGCAAACAACCTTTGACACGATGAGAAAAATGAGAACGTTCGACTTTCTATGCATGAAGGCAATTTTGAAACTTTTCGAGCAAAATTGTCTCTCAATGATACCTGCTTATTCTTTTGTATACACATATAGCACTCGAGGGTTGGGGTCATGTCAACACCTCAAACATATTCATGCACCCGCACCACATAGAGTAAAATACAATTTGGTATAATATACATACCTTCCCTAACAAAAAAGAAAATTTCTCCATGTTGAGCCTTTTATCTTTTAATGTAATGCAATTTTTCAATCCTTGCTGTGACACAACTTTCAAATAGTTTCATATCATATAATGAATAGGAGAAAAGGCTTAAGTAAATATACCCCATCTATCCCACTTGAGCTTCCACGTATGTACATATATGTTCACATACATATGTATGTACGTATGTGAAAGGTTGCGTTTCACCATAGAAACGAACATATAACTTTTACACTTCTCATCATTCATTTAAGTGGTTTAATTGCAATCTACTTGAAGATTGTGTATTTGTTCATGGCAACTTGTGAGAGAACTCTTGGCGAGACTCTCGCTAAATAACAAGACAGACGGATGCAAATACACTTTGAATTTTGAGTAAACAATTTAGAATATGTTTTAAGGATTTAATTAAATGCACATAGAACGTGTGAAAGGATTCCCCTAGAAGGGAAGTGATTTTTTTTCTCCGGAAAAATGTTCTTTATGAGTACATAGGTTGATAAAATGGTTGAAAGCTAAATGTGATGAATATACCCCTGGTCGTAGGGAGAAAGAAACTTTTTCAGGCTGTAGAGTATAATAACTTTAGTAATTCAATGATCCATGACGAAGTAGATGTAAATTTTAATTGAAGCTGGTATGTGATACCAATCAAATAATGTATGGATGGCATACACCTGCGTTTGAGAGATGAAGTTTGTATCCAATTGCACTTCATATAATGTAGTGTATAAAACACTCTAATTCAATTTAAACTTCATTCCTGGGAATATCGATGAAATCCGTTGATACGGCACCTTGACTTTATAAAAGTTTCTGTTGGACTGTATTTAATTACCATTTCCAATTTAATAGAATGGTTTGCGTTTTGATTAAAATGTATTCGGTTAGGGTTGTTAAAGCAAAAAAATTTTCTAATAAAAATCAAATGCTTTTTTTCTGTTTGCGATTACTTTGAGAGCTTTGAAACCATTTGAGATTGAGGCTTCAGTTTTTTTCTTAATGATGGATCTTATTCTATCGAAACCTTTGAGTTTTTGGTACATAATGTAAGTTATTTAAATCAGTCAGCTAAAAAAAACTAACATTATTACACTTGCTTTTTTAAGTTTCTAAAAAATATATAACCTTTTCTCATGCAAATGGGGAATGCAATTTTCCACATTGTTTTCATATTTCAGCCATACAAAAATGAATACGTCTCGCCTTCGCTAAAGTCCAGGAAGTTTGTCAAAAAGCTTGACAAGAATAAATATGTACAGTTGCTATAAATAACACAAGACACCATCTTTCGGGCATGCTGGTGAGCTGGGGAGGTGTTGGGAAGTTATGGGGAAGGTGTCAACATATTATAGCTGTAGTGGTGGTTCTATTAAAGAAGAAGTTTGGTATGGCATTTTCACAAACTCGATTTCCTGGTAACTTTTCAAATTTTCCCTGCCAATTCACCACACCGAGAGAATTTTGAAGTTGCGTGTACATATATCATGGTCGGTTGGTATACCTTGTCCATGTCCACAAGCTAAGTCAAAGGTCTCCATGTGCTACGATGCCGTACGCCAGAACATTGACCAAATTTTTCCCTTCGTCCAACAAAGTTACTTCACACCATGATCAAAATTCAAAAAGTTCCTCCACAACTTTTAGCCAACAAAAAAAGGGGCCCATGTAAAATTAAATGGGGAGTAAATTGTGCGTTTTTGTGATGAAAAAGTCAATACACTTTCGCCCCTCAATGAAATATGTGAACAATTTTGGCTGTACCAAATATACAAAAATGATTTACATAAAATACATTTTATGTATAAAGCCCAAATGATTCCTTATTGTTGTCGAATACATATTTCTCTTTTTTTTCTAAATTTAATAAAAATGTATTATTCGACCGTATTGTAATGCAAATGCATGGAATCGTTAAGAAAATTTTCAATTGTTATATTCAATATACGCTCTCTTTTCACCCTCACTTTTGACGTTCTCAGATTTTTTTCTCTCCCTGTAACACCATGCACTTCTTCATATACTATGTACATTTACCTGAAATTATATGCCGAGTAAAGAGCTAAACACAAATAAAATCACATAAAATTTTATAACCTCTTCTCCGGGGGATTACTTAAAAAAAAATACAGCGTTTGTATCTGCAAAAGAAACTTTTACTTAAAGACCACAACCTACCGTCTCTCCAACTTACTACTTTTCCTAGAGATTTAAGGGAGGAAAAGTTAAACAATTTCATAAATTCTGCTTATAGATCATCATAAAAATATTTTGTGCTGAAAACATTGCGGCGGATAAATATGAAGTCATATAAAGTTTTCAACAACACCAAGAGAAAGTAATAAACTATCTGACGAAGCAGCTAGTTTATGTCTCAAAGTTTTATGGAAATAAAAAATCAGTTAACTGCTCGCTTTTTCCCTAATAGTCTTTATTTTGAATACTATTTTACTTATGTTTTTCCCCTTTTGCGAGAACGTTATATTTTCCTGAAATATCCAAAAAGATAAATTTTTATACGACAGCCAACTTTCAAATGGTATTAATGTTTAAGTTTAAATTTTAATTAATGAGGAGAAGGAACAAGAACCGGAAGTTCAAAAAAAACCTTTTTTCTGCTCATTAGGAGTGTAACCACTCACTGTTTTGTTAGCTACACAGTTTTGTTTGAAAACCCCTAGGAATAGTTAACCTCTATATTTTATAAAATAATTTTGACATGAAAATTCATGTCAACAAACAATTCAAATGCGAGAGAATAGTTTAAAAAGCCATATGGTTTGGTATTCTGAAACTTCTCAACACACTCGGCTTTATTTTATGCTTGCATGCACCACCCGTCCATCCTCATATTATAGCTGTGGTGGATCATCCTGAATGGTGACAAACCACGGGAAAGCATAGAAAATTTTATTACAACAATATTGGATATTTTGGTGAGATGAAATTTATTGTATGGGAACGTAATTACAATTCTGAGGTAACAATCCAACAGCAAATTGAAAATTTAATTGTACATCCATCCTATATGGTAGGTATATGTGTAAATTTATAATCAGTATCTGATTGAGCATAATGACAATTTAAGGGAGCTCGTAAATTAATGTTCCATGCAATAATACATTAAATTTTGGTGACTATATGCAGCACTTTGGAGCTTGGGTTGGTATATCATTAATAATTACAAAGTTGAAATCCATTGTGGTGAGTATTTTGGGCCAATAAATGGTACTATTTGGTAATCTTAGAGCCACAGAAATTCACCCGTTCATAAATATTTATAAAGAATGAGCAATTAAGGGGGGAGTGGTGGTCAATGGTGGGATGGTTTTGCGATGTGAGAGGATCCGTTATTATTTATCGGGCTAAATTAAAATTAATTTTCTAACTTTCTGACTTTCGACAATCAATTTTAAATAGATCAAAATCTCATGAATTTTAATTTTCCCGCCAACTTTCCATAAAATATATACTCCAAAATATTCCCTCCGAAACGCTTTCTTCTTCTTCACTTACTTCCAAGGTTCTCATTACACGCACATATACCAAAAGGCACATGCTAATACGAAAAGTTGCAAGAAAACCAAGAAAACGCCCAAGTCATCGAGCGTTCATATTTTTTCTACCCGCGTGGAGGAGTAAAATTTCACCACAGGATCATGTTCCTTTTCATTTACATTTTTAATTAATTTACATTTACTGACACCCCTCATCATCATTAGAGTCAACATTCACAAGGACTCTATGTAGGTACCTACTTTCATATCTTTCTGATTTCCCAAGAAATTACCTAAAAGATTTCGTGAAAAATTCATTACCTCCGACATTATGATATTGTCAAGGATATATCATTACATTTTCCAAGCAAAAGGTCAATGGAACAAAAAGGTGGCTTAAAGTAGCAATTTTCCCATCAGTAAATACTGTTTAATTAAAATGTTATAATTACGGAAAAGGTGGGTCTTCCTTCAATAAATATTTAGATCTTCAGTAGGTAGGTACCGCGAGAGAGAAAAAATCGTTACACAACGACATATGTAATTGCAAAATTCATTGTTTTGCTTGGAAACATCTTTCTTATAATAACAGAACTATAATAACTTATAATATTTTCATAGTATGAAAATAAAATTTAAAAAGACAGCTGAAAATTGGAAAACAAATTCTAAATGTGCCAAATAGTGCAAATATGTAGTTAGGTACAAGAGATTGTTTTTCTTTGCTTAATTCTTCCTTTTCATAGAATTTATTTTAAAACTATTTTTAAGAATGAGCTTGTCTTGTTTAACAATTCCATTGTAGTTTGAAAGTGCTAAAAACTTTATTCCACGATAGCCGAGCCGAAGCAATGATGAGTGTTTAAGTATGCTGCACGTTATAAATTTTCCACAAATGAAATTTCAACTTTCAAGTCTTCAACACCATAAAGAAGCTTTCTTTATAGTGTTATTTCTTGGCTCACCACATCTTAAATTTCCGTTGATGGTGTGCCAGTTATGTGGTGGAGATAAAATACACCAACATCCGATCGAATGGATATTTGGTTATCACTGTGGAAAATTTTATTAGCAATCGATACGAAAAAGGGATCAGAAGAATGGTATGAAGAGAAAATAGTGGAAAATTGATTGTGTAGAAAATGTTTCAACTTTTACTGCACAGACATGTTCAAGAGAGGGTACAAAACTATTTATGGACTAAGAGGAAGATCTCCGGATGAGCAGAAGAAATTGTTTTAGATGAATTCCCTCATTTATCCTTCCGATCATTTTGATTTTCTGGTCTATTGGGACACTATGCGAAGCCTTTCCAGGGTGAACACCATTCACAGTTGATGCGGTGCTACATGTGTAGAATGTCGTTAGTATGTTTTTGGTGATGCGAATTGAGGGGTTTGAGTATCCCATCTTCTACTCTCTGTATCAATAAACATTCCTTGGGAATAATGTCCTGGTATAGGTCTTCGTCAATGGTTGAGGTGAGGCAAAGCAGATAGCAGGGGAAGTGAATAGATCGATTTGCTTACATGTTTTACAAAATCTCAACATATCTTAAATGAAAAGGATGCTATATATGGGCGTATAGATATTTTTATGTTAAAGTCCTCTTATCAGCAGGACCCCCCTTTGGCCACACCGCCGAGTGTATACCATACTTTTATTGTAACTTTCCTCTTGGTTCCTTGCCAGATTTATTTCAAATTGTGTCAAGCGGCAAAACTTTTCACATATTACCAAGCGATAAAATATCCCTTTTCTCTGAGCATTGTACCTACACATTGTATCACCCCATGTAATGCGATATTCACTGGAAAAGAACCCCAACACACTCGTCTGGCTAAATGACCAAAAATTGTATACCCTCATTCTTACCCTTGTTTCCACCCCATGACTCCACCACGCGTACCCAACTCCTTCTTCTTTGAGCAATGTATGTACCTCTTTGGATCAATTAAGAGCCCCATTGTCTGGAGTCAGACGCTGAAACTTGGTGAGAAAGTGCTGAAATAACCAAATAGATGTACATAACTTTCCTTTTCCTCTATCTTTTCGATGTAGTCAAGGGGTGTAACATGTATAAAACCTTTAAATATCGTGTTGATGATCAAGTTATTCAAAGAGATATAATAGTTTTATATGGTAGTTTTGGATAACTTACAGAGTGCGGGTAACTACCCTTACTATGCGTTGTGGGGGATCACGAAAACTCCAAGTAATAAGCTCAAATTGAAGCACACTCTTGTTAGACACATAAATTCGGTTGTACATCGTCGTAAATAGGAAATTTTCACGGGGGTCACGTTTAATATTTATGAGTTTACGAGTTGAAGTCATGCCAAGATGATTAAATTGGTGTAACGTGGATGGTTAAAATTAGCTTTTACATTAGTTTGCTGCAAATTAGCTATTGCATAAGTCACAAATCTCTCTACATTGGGCTGACTTTCTCATTAGACTCATGGATTATTTTTTCATTGGGAATCCTAAACACATCGCATAAGATATTATAGCCTAAAGTAACTAAATTTGTTCCAATATTCTATAACAGTCATAGATGACTCTAAATTTTTTATTTTCTTTCTATGAATTAACATGAGAAAATTTCTCTCACTCAATCTGTCTCTTATCAAATTGTCCAATTAAAATCTTGTAATTGTCAATCAAAATCAATATGTATAGACAAAAAGTTCATGAGAGTTCTTCAAACAAAAGTAAAAGTTCAAAAATGTCACAAACGCCTACACAATACCCCTATACCCACACGTTTACATCTCCTAAAATGTTTTGTGTCACATTGCCTTTCAAGCGAACCATTTGGGAGCGAAATCATGAAAAAGGATTGGAGCACGAAAGAGTCTTAGAAGATAAATCCCCACTCTGCTGTTGTACGCGCGGAGGGACTGGGGATAAAAAAGACGTGCTTTTAAAAAGGGCTACCTCTTCACGTAGATTTTCCATTCCTCTTTTTTTTTCATTAAAGCCACTACCACCCACACACATCCACTTTAAATATTCACACACAATGTAATCTCTTTTAATTAAAAAGATGTCACATTGCATTCCGCAAGCCTTTATGATCACGACGGGTGATTACCACAATTGCCGTGTTGATGCGGAGTGACAAGGGCGCCAACCCCGCAGTAAATGTGTGAAAAATTCCACTGTTCCGCTCTCTCGGGCACTCAGGCATTAACATCTTACAAGGAAGGCGACAACCCTGCCACTCACTTTCGCTATGGAGCTTTCTGGGTTGAGCTTTTTGCTATATAACGTACAGTACGCTTGGATAGGGGAAAGTACGCAAAATGATGACACGGCTTAATGATAAAAAGGATTATATTAATGCAATAATCACTTCTATGGGGCTGTCCTGCTGGAGAATTACTGGAAATCTTAATTAAATTTTTTTTCTCAATTGAAATTTATTTTACGGAGAACTCCCACTCAAAAATTTTCCAACAACTCTCCCTCTGCGTTGTTTAACATCCAATTTTGGTTATCCTGTATCCTACTTGAAAAGAGAGACACAGCTTATATTTTATGACTATAAATTCTTTTTTTTCATGCGGTATTTAAATGAAAGGATAATTTAGGATATAACTCTGGGGATGAAGGAAAGTTCCATGGAGAGAAAATAGTCAATACCAGCGGCAAAAATTCCGCAAATTGTTTCTGCCTCCTTGGAAAAAGTAGCTCTATTGGTGAGGGGGTATTTATCAAATATTGCAGTAAGAAATTGTGGTATAAGCAAGCTGCGGAAGAATGCCGTACCATCTGGTATGTTTCACATTTAAAATATATTTGGGCGGAAAAGAGAATCACCGAAGAGTGCCGTCTTGAACGAAAATTGATGGTGATGCAGAGTTATCGATTCAGCCTTGTAGAAAGGATCGAAAGAGTTGCACAAAATGAAGGAGAATAGTGATGTATTATACATATTTATAGTAAATTACATTGTATACATAGTTTGAGAAATATATATGTAGGTAATTAAAAGATTGAGGAGAAAATACTGTATAACAATATCTTAGATTACTGTAAATACTTGAAAACTTTTTATCTTCGAGAGTTCCGGCTATTTGCAGTCTCTAAAACATTTTTTTTGTAAATATAAAACTTTCAGCTGCTAGAATATTCATATTTTAGAATACTTTCTTTTCGAACATTTCATTCAAATTAAACTATTCTGTTCAGAAAGTTCAAAATATTGTGGAAATCCTCTGTCAAGAACGTAATGGAAATCCTTTTTGAAGTTTTTGAACTACCCTATAATACCTAATTTATCTGTATTCCTCCCTTAAAGTTGGGAATACTTTATTAAGAGCTATCTGATGGACAAATATGGACACGTGGACTGAGTTAGCTGTGTTTCTTTCAGACACAGCTTTTGTGTACCGAGCAAAATCGAAAGTCGTCAGATCGGGTTCAAACTTGGGATGAGCACGAATTAGGGTCCCCACATTCCAAAAAACGTATGCGCCAAAAAAATTTTTTTTCCGGCCGGCCGTCCGTCCGGCCGGATCATAAACTTAAATTGCAAGAGAACGGTGATAGATAGAGACTTGCGGTAAACGGCAAAGTTTAAATATCGACCTGAAGAAATCCGATTATGAGGTCAAATCCACCCCCCCACCCCCCCGTCCGCCATTTTGAATAACCTCAAAATTTTGTTTTCGCTATATCTCAGCCGCTATTATAGCTAGAGGTCTGAAATTTTGATATGTTGTAGGGGCCATTAATACCTTTCCAACGATACCTCATTTTCGAAAATCGGTCGAACCGTTTAGTCAATATGGCCGCCACAATTTTTCATCGAAAATCGACCATAACTCGAAAACGGCTTGACCGATTTTGATCAACCCGGGGTCAAATGAAAGATCTCAACAAACCCTACAACTCTCTAAAACATCAGAAGTTTCAAAAGTGACCGCTAGGGGGCCAAAAATCAAAAACAAAATTTTCGATGAGTTTTCGATGAATATCTCGAAAACGCCATTATCGATTTGCTTCATTTTTTGATATGTTATAGTTGACCATATTATCTAACTTCATGCCAAAAATGAAGAAAATCTATGTCTCCGTTCTCGAGATATAGCCTTCCAAAGTTGGCATGTCATATCTCGGGTTCTACAAGTCCGATCTTGATCAACTCAAGTGCAAATGAAAGGTTTCGTGAAGCCCTACAAATGTCTAGAACATTGCAAGTTCGAGAAATGACCGCGAGAGGCGCTAAAGTCAAAATCAAAATTTTCGAAAATTTCGAACTCGAATATTTCGAAAATGCCATTATCGATTTACTTCATATTTTGATATGTTATAGTTGAGGTTAAGACCTTTCCAACGATAGCTCAAACTCGAAAATCTATGGAGCCGTTCCCGAGATATGGCATTTTAAAAATTTCTTAGGGGATGACTTTTCAACTTTTCCCGATTTTGCATGTATTTAAACAAATTCGCGTTCTAGTTTGCTCTCACAAAATTGGTACACTGAAAGAAACACAGCTCTCGTAAGCTTGGTCAGCTTACCAGTACATTTTCTACTTAAGTGGATACATTATAAAAGGACTGAAACGTACCCGTAGTTCATTATCAGAATGAGAAATTACATACAATTTGGCACTCATAAATAATAATTTTTAATCTTTAAATTCAGTCCAAGGACTGAAATTATTTTCCACAGAGACTCATTTTGTCCGGAAGATCCGAGCCGAAAACGAGGGTTTCCCCAGCCGGATATTACAATCATGTCTGGGATGTTTCGGATTTGGGAGGAAGAAGCATGAAGGGTCGCGCCGTTGTATATAGGGACTGTTGGTATGATAGAAGGGTGGAGGAAGTGCCGCTGAAGATGGGCGAGGACGTGCATGGTGTGTAGCAATTTCGATTAGCAGCAAGTTTGATTTACGTGATGAAAAAGGCTGTTTGCTTTGTGATTGCACAGCAATCCACAACGCCTGTCTATCCCCATATTCTCACCAAATGTGGCGTTCTGTTTGCAACCAGGGCTCTAGCCACCCCCAAATAGTGGCAACCGTCCATTGGGTCTGGGTCAGCCCATGTACACAAACAAGAGGTTGATATTTCATTAACGTAATGTATTTACAGCATTAATGGAATTAAATTACATGCACTGCATACATAGTCCGTGTGAGGACTATCTCGATGCTAATTTATATGTATGAAACGGTTTGACCACCAACAAAAAGGTGTGTCCTTTCCGCATTGTTCATCGTGATACCATCTCTTCTCATACTTATAGTTCTCATGTACCATGTACGTACACACAAAATAATCATTCTCCTACAATTCCCTCCAACTCACCATAGCACGGTTCTTTATTTTAACCAAAGAGAAGAATAATTCGAGAGATTTTTCCCAGAAAAAGGACTCCATTGTGTTATAGTATTCGGAAAGCAAAAGGTCCTCATTCGTGTTGGATAATTATACGTATAGTATATATGATGAAGGGGCGCAAAATTTTTCGTATCTGTTCTACATTGTTAAAAATAAAACCGTCAGTCCCATTGTACGGTTAAATCTTATAAAAAATTCTTAATTTATCTAAATTAAAAAATAAACTTTGAATTAAAAAGAAAATTAGAATTTTGATTGCATATAAAACAATTTTACTGTCCGTGTTAGTATTCTTAAGACGCATTTAGAAATCTATTTCTAAACTTACTCATAGTTATCACTTAGAAACCTCCTAATAGGTATTTACAAAAGAATAGATTTTTTGTTGAGACTAACAAAAACAACTAGACTATCAACTCCTAATGTCCCAATGCTTCCACTGTCCTTTCTATTTTTTTCTCCGTAATCTGTACCTTCACCAACATTCCGCAAGCAAACCCACACGTAATTTATATTATCCTGTGTGTCTCATTTGTGGCGTATAGGAAAAATAATTGTATATGTAGGTGATATGTTGAATTTTCAATTTTACCGAGTCGTGTTTTGCAATGAAACCACTGCATTACGTTAAAATTGAAATGTGGCTTTTGACTAATTAATTTAAGTAATTTGCCCTCACGTTTCATTGTCAGCATTTGTGCTGTGAACATTAATGCTTTGCATATTGAAATCGAATACATTGAAACGTAACAAAACAATTATTATAAAATTGGTTTCCTTTCAAACGAAAGTTCCCACACTGGATCATTTGAGAATATATTGTTTGGGAATACTTTAACATGGAATAAATAAACACTCATTTTTCATTTATAAAACTTTGTCTTAAACTATGGTTTTACGACATATGGAATTCATTAAAAAAAAAATTGAAAGTTTCTTCCTTAACTCTATAAGAAGTCAAAAATAAATTAATTAAAAAAATATATTTTTGACTAAATATTAGATATATACAAAATAATATTTCTTTATTAATTCAATGAGTGTTTTAAACATTTTCTTTAATGAAGATTACCCAACCAATATTATAGTACCTATATAAACAAGTAATATAAGCAGAAACAGCAGAAAAGAGCTTTAAATGAAAATTGCCGTAATATCTTATCTTTAATCTGATACCGTAAACAAAACGTGTGAATTATTTGATAAAATATGAGTCTAAAAGTCATTTGCAGACGGTGAATTTGCACTTTCTTTATTAAAATTTCACCCTGAGCCAAGCAAGACGTGGAGAAAATTGGCGACGAATGAGGAAAGAAAAAAAACTCAATGGAAAGTGCAATAAATGAATTCTTTTCGCGAAAATCTACCTCCAAGAAAACAGAGAAGAGTCACCTTAGTGCTATATTTAACCGGAAATGGATATTTGTACTAAAACAGTGTTGGGTTCCTGACGCCGGGAATTGGTGTGAGAACAGACAGAGAAATGTATAAAGTAGTGACAAAGAAAAGCGTGTTTGTTGGGTGAGGTGGAAGAGATGGAAGACAAAAAAAAAGAAGTTACCCCGGTGTCCTTATAATTTTCTTCCAGAGGGGATCTATGCAATGCAGTCTGTGTACAGAAATATGATAGGATGGGCATGTGAAAGTTTTTGTCTTCTATCTGGTAAATGGTTTTCCATTGTAAATTTAAATGGGGGAAATTTTAAAGTTCAAAAGTTTCCTCACAGTGTCGCGCTGTGAGAGTGACGATGGAAATGGTGAAACTTTTGGGGCTTCTTTTTTATCCATCCCAGTGGCCAAAAGACGGTGAAAAGTTGCAGGAGAATGCTGGTGACCAAATACCCTATACCGGAGCATCTAATGCATCCGCTTTGTCGTCTTCCACAGCATCCTATTTCTTGTTCCATGTTCCATTGGTTTGTACTACGGAATGCTCTTAATGCACAGTGTCTCTGTAGAAGTTCTTCACCATATTTGTCCAGGAGAACTGTATTCATTGGGCACATGGCTGCCTGCATATGTATATAGCCCACTCACCATGTGGCATAATCCTGACGACAGCATTCTCTGCTTTTAATTAAGATACTCACTGTTTGTTTGCCCGAAGGATGATAACTTTAGTTTCACTTCCTAGACATGTGTATAGCTCACCTTCACCCTAAGACGATTTGAATTGCTGGATAAATATTTGTTAGAAGTAAGTGGAGTAGTAGCAATGCAGCTCAATCAACCCGTTTTTGTTTTTATGTATTGAAAGCTCTAGTCTTACATTTAAATTAAGCTACAGTAGATGTGTTTACCAAGATAACTCTAAACTGGTTCCATACATCTCTCTAAAAGTTACAAAACTTAAAAAACTTAAAAAAAACTCCTAATTTTCACAGGAACCTGAAAAAGGAGAGAAGTACCATTCAAACGTCAATCATAACGCGTCCAGTTATTAGAGTTGGTATACCACAACGCGGATGGGTCAGTCTATGCGTTGTAATTTAATTTGTGAGCAGAATTAGTAGGCAAAGTTGATTTTTTTATGAAATTCATCAATATGAAAGATAAAAATGCTCATATCTGAAGTTCTATAAGACCTACAGAAATTTCTTGACTAGTTTTGGAAAGTTCTTGAAACAAGCTATAAGTTGACATATATATCAATAATTTTCAAGGTCACATCTAGAACAAAAATGGCGGATATTTGTTTGAGCAAAACAGTTTTTTGCACTTTTTGTCCTCAAGGAATGGTTCTAGAGGTTTCTGATGTTTCAGAAAGTTGTAGAGTTTTGCAAAACCTTTAATTTGATACCAAATTGAGCAAAATCGGAGAGACCGTTTAAGAGATATGGCTCTTAGAACTTTTCAAATTCAAGAAATTTTCAAATGGCTATATCTTCTAAACGGCGACATAGATTTTCTTCATTTTCGGACTGGTAAAAGATATTGAGTCAGGCTACAACATATCAAAATTTAAAGGAAATCTATAACAGATGTTCGGAGATATAGGCCCTTAAAGTTAGGCAATTTTTGTTTTTGATTTTAGCGCCTCTTGCGGCCATTTTTGGAAATTAAAATCTTCTAGATAGTTGTAGGGCTTCTTGAAACCTTTCATTTGATACCAAGATCGTCAAAATCGGTCAAGCCGTTCTCAAGTTATATCGAAAAAACACTTTTTGCTTTAGGTCGCCGTATTTGCTAAACGGCTTGACCGATTTTCAAGTATGAGTTATCGATGAAAACGTCTCACTGAGCTCTACAACATACTAAAATTTCAGATCTCTAGCTGGAAGGGAACTGATTGACGGTATTTCAAAATGGCGGATGGCGGCCATCTTGGATTTTGAAAATGCGAAAAAAAGAAATTTTACACCCACATTTCTATAGAAAACTTCAAACCGGAAGTCTCTATCTCTTACCGTTTTCGAGCTATAAGGTGAAATGTGGAGTCCAGGCCGGCAGGCCGGCCGGATCAAAAATTTTCCACCACCATTTTCGTAATGTGGGATGTCTAAAACGTGCTCATACCAAGTTTGAGCCCGATCTGAAGTGGTCGGTTTTTCCGATGATTACAATACTTGGTATGCCACGATTGTGGTATACCAACTAATAAATAAAATCAGAAGAGGAAATACTAACACTTCTTTATAATACTTAACTTTTGCGATTAGATTCAACTATGTATCAAAGACTCCTTCAGTATTGAAGTATTTTTGTTCAAAATATGTCCTTTTGCACTTTAATAGATAGGTACGGTGACAGGGTCCCTTTGTATATTGACAAGTGGAAGAGATGAAATGTTGACACAAAATTTCAATAAGCTAGAAGTCTTATAGTGAGATACAGTATGGCTTCCGTCTTGCACGATATAGGAAAGCTATCTCGAATTTCACGACCTAACATCCACGTAATTTTCTTCAGTCACCCTCTTAGAGTATACGGCAGTGTGCAGACTTTTATATTGTCGGGTAGAGGAAGATATACATATGTGTGCCTTTTTATAAATGGGTGGCATCCAGCATGATAACAATAAGTCTTCCGGTTGTGCATAGTCCAATGGTGTGCTGGTGGCACTGCAGACGCTTGCCGGAGGATGGCATAATATAAGGATGTACACAGAGTTGGTGTACCAGTAAATCCTTCGTTCTACCCTCGGAGATAAATAAACCTGAACGCCGGAGAATATATTGTAACCATCGCAATGAATAGTTAATAGCCCCAGACATAGCATACATACCATAGGTAGAGGAAAACTCAACAGCATCAATTGATGACTCACTGAATTTTATACGTTTCGGTGTAAAAATCGAAAAAAGGGGAGACATCGTCTTCTTCGCTGAATGCATCCCTTTTCAATTTTTCCACCACATACTCTCACAGTTAGTTCAATGTGTATTCGTCCTAACATGGGGGTAAAGGCGGCAAGTGTGATTTGTGATCAGACACAAAATACAACCACTTTACCTCCAAAGAAGTACACTTGAGGAGATTAATGTGAAAAATTGCAGAGCTCAAAATTGAATAAGTCTAACACATTCTCCTTCTCCTCTTTTCCAACTCTTTTCAGGTGTTTACGATGTAAGGGATTTCGCTGTAAAACCACCAGCAATTAATGCCACTTCCCCATGGATGAAGCATGCATCGGAGCTTGACGGAGACCGCCTCCTGTAGTGGTGGAATTTACCGATAATCATCAACCTAATCACTGTGCCACTCAACATGTCACGAAGCTCCAAGAAAATAAAGCCCAAAGGGCTTATTTGGACGCTTTTGAGTTGCGTTATTGCATTCATCCTCTCTGGAATTGGTAAGTCTTCACCCAACAAAGCACTTCTTCCACACCAGAAGATTACATTTTCTTTTATCCCACCCACAATAACAAAAGCATTGGCAATTTGAATTGCTTTAACTTTTTTATATAAACAATTATAAGTCCTTTCTCTGTAGAATTTAATTCGCGAAAGACTCTCTACCACTGAAGAGTTGTCAGACTACTCGTAAACATAAACTTCAATTCAAAGTGCAGACGAGCAGTACTAAGATGATGAGGCAAAAGCCTTTTGATATTACTAACTGAAATTGCAAAGAGCATTAATACCTATAATAGCACGTTATTTGAGAAGCTTTCCAATGGAATATAAAACTTGACAAGACTGCAGTCTTGTAGTCCCCTTGTGACTACAGACTTTCTAATACGGGTGGGAGGGTGGCAAAAAAAAAAATAAAACTTGACAAATAAGTTCAAATTAACAAATGAAACTGCTTATTTTTGTTGAAAGTTTTAGATATAATTACCTATTGTACCTATCATTTCAAGATATTATTATTTTTATATTCTTTATACCCCAATATTAATGTTTAAAAATTATTGTTGGACCGGAAACTTTCTCGAACCACAAAGAAAATTGAAATCTGTAAAATTTTACCTAACCACTTATGTCAGTTCTAAATTTATGGACGAACATATAAGTATAGATTTCACAAAGGAGACTAATAAAAGAAAGTATAGGAATAAATTTATTTTAGTAATAGGCAGGTAAAGGATTCCATTTTACCTATTGCTTATGCTTTCGTCATCTTAAAATTTGTCGATGAATGTTTTGTACAGTTTGTGTGTGTGCTTGGGATATAACATGTGTACGGACGAAAACCACACATCTCATAAATTTGAAGAAATTGCAAAGCCACAAGAAATGATGATGGCAGTAGAAAAGGCAATCAAGCCCCAGGGTGCCTAATTTCATTCACAGAGAAAATACTGATTTGAGTTGCGAGAGAATAATTTCGGAAATTGTGTAAGCTATCCTATTTTCATTGAGGAGGGGGTGGAATATGTAATTTTTGGTGATTTGCCTAAGTAATTGTTATTGTTATATATTCATATGTGAACAAGGATATAATAAAGCCACATAAATAATTTAATGACGGCAAACCTAGACCCTGTCGCTACAGCTTTGTAATAATGCAACATTCTAACGACTTTTATTCAATTTATCCTGGTATATGATGCTGAGGAGAGAAATTCTTGTTGACAAAATCATTATAACACAATCTAAGTTTAAAGTGGAGTTCGTATAATGATGTTGCTTGCGACCAGGCAATGCCAAAATTTTCCTAAATATTCATCATGAAACTTTGATAGAGTTTCGTTGTTGAGAGAGACACTTTTGATGTTCTTTTGCTCCTGCGAGTTGCGCAATCTATTTCAATATTCACGCATTCGCTTGACCATCTAAATGGACGGGAAATTAAATGGCATTCACCGGAAATGATGGGCGGTTAATCACTGTAAAATATTTTCAAATAAATGGTAGCCGAGTTAATTAATCAACCTGCTGGCAGGGACTTTCTCATGCAGAAATTGTTCCCAAATTCTCGCAAATTTGTCACTGACACGAAGATTTTGTGCACCGTGCCCCATTAAGCTGGAAATGACCCTTAAATCACCATTTAGTACTATATACTAATAATAAATTCGTAGCAAGGGAACTCAATTACAACTATGTATGTACGTACGTATGTACACACAACGAATGTCATACATGTGTTCATTAGCATGGTGAACAAATTGAAAATTGAGCTTGGTCTTTGGAAGCAATTTGTTTAGATTTATGATTCATGTGGCAAATTAGCGCGGAGAAATTTTCACGAGGAAATTCAATGTGAAATTGCAAATTGAATTAGAAGGAATGCCCATGATGTAGGTGTAAAATGAATCAGCTTCCTCGGGAGCCAAAAACTTTTGTGCCACGCTCAAAAGTTCGTTATTGATACCATCGCTTCCATGAGAGATTATCCGTCAATTTATGTTTGGAACACCCACTCGTGCCAATTATTCTCGCCTTTTTGAAAGGATTTTCCCATCTTAGTACCTTCCTATACAAAGCTATAGCTGTGTATATCTGTACGTATACATAATATAGGAGATTTTCACTTAAGTTTCGCTTTCTATTCACGTCCAAAGATTACATTGAAAATAATCGGATTTCTTAATTATTGCCCTGATTTGAATCGATATTCAATATTATTCAAAATTCTTCTTTTTTTTATCTGTGCTCATTTAGTTACAAAATTTTGTAAACTTTCAAAAATATAATTCTTCGTTTCTTATTCTACGTTTTAAAGTCATCAACAAAGTGCTACAATTGTGGCAAGAGGAGATGAGATCATGCTAATGTAAAGAAGAGCAATATGATTCTTTTATATCTTGAAATTTTACGAAAAATTAAAAAAGAATCAAATTATAGCTTTAATAAAAAAAATCTTGTTTTCCGTTTTCCTTCTAACACACTTAACGTTGTTAATTTATTGCACACTTCCTGGCATTTTGATGAAGTTTTTAACTAGGTATTTTACCTCTACCGGAACGACCTGAACTATAAATTTTATCTTCATTGCACCAACTACCACACAAATCCGTAAATTTCCTGCTTAGTTGGCAAAAATTGAAAAATTAATGAATAAAATCAGTATAAATAAGATTCTGTAGCATTATTGCCATGCAAGATAGCATTAGCTACAGGAGAAGAAGAAGAAAAAACTTAATACCGTTTAAGAAGTTCTATCGAAAAGTCTTATAGCAAGTACCCATTATGGTGGAGTATTTTATGCAGCAAAAAAAAAAGCAAAAAATGAATTCAAATTCATTCTCGTGTGGTCGGAATTTTATCTCCTTCGGCAACATTTTTGGTTGTTTGTACGAGGGGGCAAATAGGGCGCAGGATAGAGGGAGATAAGACCAGAATTAGCATATAAATATCACCCATCCAGCCGATTATTGTGCTATTATCGTTTTTGGATGTGTATATAGCAATGTGAAGTTGTGAAAAGTCAGCGAAAAGTATGAGGGACGAAAATACTTGTAGGCGTTATATTGTCCCTCTTGTGCTTAGCAATTTTTGGGGAACATTGAATACACTACATCTACATAGTGATTCCAAGATATAATACTTTCGTTACTTAGGCTTATCATTCACTTTAGACATAATCTTATAATTCAATTAGATGGCTTCTCAATTTTTTTTTTTAGACTTTTCAGATTTTCTAGATTTTATACGATTTTTTTTTGGAAACTTTTGTTGACATCACAATTTTATATGATCGAAAAATATCACTGAACTTTTAGACTTGATTTTTATTTAGTTGATTGCAAAAAATACACAAGAACTAAAAATCTTTTTACATATATTGTTGTTAAAAAACAATCATCAAATTAATCCCTAAAAGCGCGTGAAAAACTCGAGTGAGGATTAAAATATCTTTTACCCATATTTAGTGGCTTTCCACAGAAGAGCGCTTGAATGTTTAATCTAAAAGCATTTATTTGCGAATATTTGTGTATAGAGATATAGTGGCAACGAGGAGCCCCATTGATTGTGTGGGTTAAGTGGTTTATTAAATATACATTACACATCAAAATTCTCATTTAATAGGAATGAAGAGCTTAATGTGTAAACAGGGGCATTATTGTACTAAAGTATTTCTTCATTGCCCGCACTGACTGGCGGTTATATGTACATACATATGTATATATTAATGTACTTTGTACAGTCATTTTGCACATAATACTCTTTATATAATGAAGTGGGTTAGGTACACTCTATGTAAAATATTCGCATTTGAATCCTTCAGTTCTCTCTCATTTTCTCATACTTAATGGGAATTATACTACGTCGACTTTTGTGTTGATTGAGTTTAATATCATTTGATATTAATAGAGAAATAGATACATAGATACTTTGTACAAGCTTATCCTACGATGAAGTACTTACAGAGATGAAATTATTTCTCTTTAATGTTTCCAATAATTCTATCATCTTTTCATTCAGGATCTATTTTCACCAACTAAAATTCATTCCAAACACTTTCAATACACGGATACTTTTGATAAGTAGCAAGCATACATACATACTTTATATCGTGTAAAATCTTCAAATTTTGTCAAGCAACTGTTAGATCATTAGGATATTATCTTTTCACGGTGAGATGCTATAGGATCTGGCATTCAATCTACGCTTGGTATATTTTCTCTTCTACATGCTCCAAGTGTTTTATACGACAGCATTATATCGATGGAAACGTAAATATGTCTCTTAGCGTTTCCCATTGAAAGTTTACGTGGAAATGATCTTATTTTATAAACTTATTGCTATTGTAGCGCACCTGACAAAGGATATAATCTCGCACCCACCTCTCAATTTTGTGCTGCCAAAGCACAAAAGTGTTACGAAAATATCGCTGAAGGAGTGTTATTTTGGAAAGGTGTTACTTTTCACAGTTGCGTCTTTCAGATTCGGCGAAATTGGTAATTGGCCCGATACATTTCGCCTTCCCCCACACTCCGCCATTCACCTCCCAATGCGTAACACAAGGTGAAGTAATCAAATCACCAATTTGGATGAAATTTAATTCAAGTCACGATTTTCCAAAACAAATACATAATTTTCATTTAGTGCTCTTCGGCCTCGTCTTGAATTTCAGTTTCTATGAGAAATGTTTACCCCCGAGGCACATGGTGAAGAAACATTACAGCAACGGGGTGTTTGGATATGCGTCTCTCGATGGGAATCAACGATAGGGTGTGAATAATTAAATTTGATGTATTGATTTGTACCATTGTCTTCAATTTCATCCACATTATCAATGGGATGAGGAGGGGAGCCAAGTCGCTAAACAAGAAGTGTTGCATCATTCACAAGTACACGTTTGTACATAAAGTCTGCCAATTAGATGATGCGGTGATGCGATATGAAACAAACATTCTATCAAATGTGTACTCCCTCTGGGACCATGAGTGTATTCACCAAGGTTACACCATTTACCTTGTCGTTTAATTTGTAGTAAAGAAGAATCGCAGTTCGAAAGATAAGAAGTTCACTTCTCTTAATATTATTTTTACCTCACTCAACTTTCAATTTTATAAGAAAATTATTATTTTATTTTATTAGACACATAAGGTTCAATATTCGAAAAGTGATGATTACAATCACAGGAATAAAAATTTATTTATTAAATTCGAATATGTGTTTATATGTGAGCTATAAACATAATAATAGGAAAAAGCTCTGTACCCTAAAGTAATTGTAAAAAAAATGTTCTTCTTGTTATTTAATAAAAAAAAAGGTTCAAGAAGAGCTTTTTATAACAAAAAAATATTTCAACAAAACATATACTTTCACTTTGATTTGTTGAAGCAGAAAAAATATTCATAGTAAATACATTTTATGGCAATGAAGCCATCGGATTCTTTGAAATTCCTCACATGTTTCTTTGCAAATATTCAAAAGGAGAGGTCCTTTAAATTTGATAGCTCTTGCGGATAGAGATATTTCCTCTCCTTTAGCATAGCACACAATACTGAAAGCATATTAGTAAAATGAAATTGAGATATCGTGTTGAAAGAAATAGGTTCAGTCATCCTTTCGAACACACCACTCTCTTTACTACTTTCCCATCTACTCGCATTTCTCATCATTTCAATAGGTTTCGGCACTTTTTATCCCAAGTCAAGGAGCTTGCAAAACCACTCCCCATAACTCGGCTATTTCTATGTATATTTAAATATTGTAAAAGTTGTAGTAAAAAAAATTCCTTTCTTCCAATCTGGAATTTCTCTTCGCATTCTCCAAATTTTAACCCAATATTCTCACACTAGATCTTTTATATGACTATCAACAATGCCAATGTATGTCTTGGATGGAATTCCTATCTTCAGTGGGTTTCGTCCCTTTTCCAGAGCTCTCAAGAATGCGAATATATTCACAAGAAACCATATAACGAGTAATGGAATGAAGAAGATAATAATTTTATTAAAAACGAAATTCAGAGTAAAGGAAAATTGAATTTTGCTACTATCCAGGAAAAGGCATTTATACATATAGTACATGCAACAGTTGATTTTTTGTTTCTCATCTAAATGACAACATTATGTCCCTTTTAATGTAACTCTCGTAGATTCAGGAATTTGAAAGTGCAAAATGAAATATTAAAAATAACATCAGATGATTAACATATTAAAATTATGAAGAAGTATAATCTGTCTTTGCCATTGATAATTCTTTTTCGAAACATTGAGCATAGAGAATTCTGCTGGTCATGAAGCCACAATGGAATAAGGCATGAGTAATGTTGTGTACAAATAACCTCCCTGAGAACAAATAAAATACTGTCTTTGTCGAAGTCGTTACCGAGACATTGTGTTGGGGTGGTACTTTGTGCTGATGAAGCGCATAAATTTCTATGTTGCTGTGCATGGCTATAAATAGAGAAAGCACAACCGAATATTGTGGCTCTTAGCATCTACCCCAGTATATTTTTATTTTTCTTTTGCTTTCCCCTTAGCTTTTACCAGAAACGACTATACTGAGGCTTCAGTGTTTCAGTCAATGATTGCATTCATGGCATTTCCCATGAAATATATACATATTTTTGTATACATATAACATTTATCAAAAGAAATATTACTTTTTGATGGCAAAAATAACGTTTTCCAACCAAACATACATCAGAGATAGACGAATTATCAAATATCTCATGTTTGTCAAAAATAAAACTTTCAAAGAGATACTGTGGTACTGCATTCAACAGGGAAAGAGAAAAATACCATAATATATTATGGGTAGGTATTTCAAAAGTCATAGTTTCACTACATGTACTGAAAAAAATACAATAGAAAGCTTTTAGACTGGTGTACCTATTATTTTCTTTAAAAAAATGTGACGCTCTTAAAATGATCCAACAGGTAGAAGAAAATAATGTTTCTCAGTACATATTATTTTTCAAAAAAAAAGCTTGATTGAATTAATATAGAAGAAAATTTTCTTATTTTATACGAAAATGAATCTCAACAAACGCAATTCATTTGAATAGTTGGTTTATGCATAAAATAAAACAGTTAAAATTTTATGATTTTTTCACAAGTAGTTTCTTTTCTAACTCATACAGGAGTAATCCATTCTACAAAACTAGCAGATTTCCTAACTAAAATAGTCCATGAAAATCCCATTTGCAGAAGATAGTAACATTGTATAAAGACCAAATTTGATTTCAATTTCTCCCTCTCAAAATATCTCGTCGGCAGTCAGCTGCATCCGAAGTAAATTCTTGTTCCAGCCACTCCTTCGCTGAGTCGATTGACTTTTTATCAACTTTCTCAGATATTCTGTTAGTAAAAATGTATACTGTATAATGATTTTCCTAAAGAAAAATTCTAGAGCATGCATTCTGTAACCCGGCTTGGAAAAAGTATTCATTGTGACTCTCTGCCTTGGATTAAAAATGGTGGCTAAGAAGACGATGATACGCAATGATACGGCAGAGAAGAGAATGTAGTAATGAAATTGTTTGTCGCTTTTTTATGCGTTTGCTCTTCGTTTATTCATTCGTAAGTGGATGGTGGAGGGTCACAAGAGAGGCAACTTCTTCTTCGTTATTGAATTTTATATTCACACTTTCTTCCCCACATCAATGGTGGGTGATGGCATCTCTGGAAAAGCGGCGTGAGAGGATCTAAGGGCTTTTCACATTATACCAAACACGCTCTAATGCCCAGTGGCAATTTCCGCTACTACAGGAGAAGCTGTGACTGGTGGGGCTGGGTAGCTAGGCTCCCCTAGGAAAAGTTGAAACGGATAGAGTGAAATTTCCCGATAAAATTTTTCAAAAAGTGCCGCCCCAACAAAATACATTCAGTGGGCAAAAAGTTTCTTCACAAAGGGTCGACCCTCCATCCATGGTGGCAGGCCCCAAAGTGAAAAGAGTTTTCGTCCCCGCAAGGATTTAATTAATTTGATGGAATCACACTCCTGATTGCTTAATACATTCACATTTTACCATGAGTGGGAGGCAGAGAGCAAATTAAATGTATATTGTGTTTATCTTGCTAGGAAAATTTCGTGTTTTTAGTTTCATGTTCCATGCCTACAAAACCCAACTTTACTCTTTGACTTGCTGGACAGAATGTAGTTAATATTATTAATAGTGTTGGGCTACATTGCTGTATGAGTAACCATGGTATTCACCAAAACTTTTCTTCATATTGATATTTATGTTTGTCGATTGCCTCTGTAGAGTTTTGCCATTTTGCCTGAATATTTATATTCTTCCTCGCCATTTTGCACAACTTCCATATGTTTTTGTTTCACACGTTACCCACAAAAAAGTATCATGAGACAATGCAAAATGGAGATTTATGACCGCATATTTGCTACATTTTTGCAGGTCATTCTATTTTTTTCCGGAAATAACATTTATTTTGTTTGTAAAACAAAGGTAGGTATTATAGTTGTGTTTATTTTTCACTATCAATTTAATTTAGTTAAATATTAGTTTCTCAATTTCAATATCAAGAATATATCTTTGAATAACTTAAAATAAATAGAGAATTTTTTAAAGTTGTTTCATAAAAAAAAACTTTTAATCCAATTTATAATAAGAGACATTTCGGCTCTTTATACATCCCACCGCGTAAAAACTTTACTCACAACTTTGGCAATGGTTTTCTTTTTGTAATTTGTGTAAAGAAAATATGATGGAATAATTATATTTTCCGTGGATATCTTTTGAAAATTTAATATTTGGTTCTTCAATTATCCGTTTTTATTAGCACATGCTATATTGCCCCATCGTGCCTTTAATTACATAGATCCCCTTGAAGATTTTCTTGGGGGTGCTATGTAGGTTCAAAAGTGTCAGCTTTACCCTCCTTTTCGCTGTCTGCTTGTCTTTTTCTCCCTCTCTTGCACACAGAAACCACTGCCGTCCGTAATCCATTTTCAATTTAAAAACTTTGTTTTGCAACCATTCCATCCCCATTGCGCACCAGTCCGCCCCTCTTAGTGAGACAGATATTTGCTAAAGTTCTTTGGCTAAACTCCTTCATGTTGTATTGTATTTGTCCTCTATTAGTGGGAGGTGGAAAATATTCTGCTGGAACAAAAGCGTCGTACCATTTTCAGGACACTATAGTTTGTACGTTCTCCGGGATATGTTATATATCCTAACGGTAGTGTAGACATGGCAGAAAGGATATTGAATTACGGCTGGTGAGCCCGATGAAAACGAGTCAGTAAGCACCTCCTGTGTGACTATACCATTCACTTTGTTTGCTCTAACAGCGAGATAAATACAACGATGCTATAGAGAAAAATGTTCCATACATGGAATCTGTATGTATCGTGATAGTATCTATACACGTTTTTGCACAAAGTGCTCTAGGGTTAAAAATAATTATTTTCTCGAGGATACCCAATGAACTTCTTCCAGTACCCGCTCCTCACTCCTTGGTGCTACTTTGAGTTGTTGCGATGAGAATTTTTCATCTTACCACGTTTTCTTTTTTTTTCTTTATCAGGAAATTCTCTGTGGGTATCTCCTCATTTCATATTTTTGACATATTTGATTGAAAAAAAGATTGCCTCTGGAAATTTATAATTTATTTGGTATATATACATAAAAGCAACTGCAATGAATAAAATAAATCCATCTAATTTATTTCTGTTGGAGAATAAATATATCCTACAACCTATATAGATGGTACAATGTCCATTTCTTCCTTCTTTTCAATTTTATAACAAACAATTAATCTCTGTCTGCGCCTAAAAATTAAAATTCTACAAATCTTAATTAACTACTTCTCCGCTGACGGGAAGGAATTTTCCACTCACCTCTACGTACTGCATACAGATTATGTATTTTAAACAAAATCTCAAATATTTAACACAATTTAAAAATTTGTAAATATGCAAAATATTGATCTCTTATCATTTTTAAACAATCATGTTGATCTATTTACACAAAATTTAAATAGATTTAAAAATTTGGATATTAGATTTACCGTTTTACCTTAGAAATCAAGAAATTTATTATTTACTGACATGTGTATGGAACACTGTTTTTTACAGATATTATAGTTTTTTCCGAAAAAAAACCGAATTATTTTACAAATTTTTTTTTGTAAAATAACTGAAATTTTTTGCAAGTTAGATTCAAAGAAGCACTGTGAAAGAATCACAACTCTATATAAAGGCAAAGCTTACATTGAAATTTTTTATTATGCATTAAAATTTTGAATAAGCAAAAATTTCACAAGCAGAAATATTCATCTCATTTGTAAACATAAATTCTAATCTGACCAATCTTATGATATATACCTACATACAGACATATTTCTCATGGAGAAATTATGACGGAAATTTAATTTTTTATTATTTGCATGACAAGAAACCAAAAAGCATCTTTGATTTTTTTCTCCAGTTTAAAAAAAATATCCTTAATCTTCTTCATAATGAAAAAAATAAAATTCAAAACTAGATTAAATTTTAAAAAATTTTGGAAATTTTATTTCTAATTTCTAGTGGTTAATATTTTTAAACCTTTATAAAACTGAGGTTTTATACAGATTTTATATCCTTTTTTCACATAGTTTTTTTTTAAGTAATTTTCTCTTTTTATTTTTAAACATTTCTTACAGCAAACAAAAGGATTTTCTTTATTTTCTAAGCACAATAAACATTTAGCTAAAATAAATTTAGCTATGATTCTTTCAAAGAACAAAATAGCACAGCTGTCGTCCGGTTGTTAATACTAACAACAGTCCAATACCTAGTTCTTAATCTTTTTAATACATATTATTACGGTGATATTATCATAATGAAAAGAAATAAATTGATTTTCAACCTATCTTCAATTCACTTACGTACTTATGTGAAGTGATTGAAATGAATGGATTTAGTCATATGCGTAGGAGTTCTCTTAATTGTTGTTCTCTATCTCTTTGTATGCATAACAAATAATACAATCTAAAATGTATGTATGTTAGTGGATATTTCAAAGCAAATGCGATGACACTTTGTTAAATAAATGATACTCATACGAGTCTGCAAAGTGGCAAAGAGAGCAAGTTAGTACAACTTGTACATCTCGATGGCAATTTGTGTGTTTGTATAGTATCGATGTATGTTGTATATTCCTTTCGGCAATGAGAAGTGAATTCTAGTACATGCTTTATTCATTTATATTCCGGAGATCTTCAAATAATTCTAAACTTCTGTATACTTATCAGGAACTGCTCTTCAAGACCATGTTAAATGAAAATTCTGTATATTTTCATTGAGTTTATATTTATTAAAATATGTAGTATATTATGTTATATACTTGCCTGCAAGAAATAATGTTGGGCTTCCTTTCTGTACTGATGAAAATAACTGAATAAACATGTGATTCACGTGCACATGTTTATAAAACAAGCAAACAATTTTAAAATCACTAATTTAAAGTAAATATTTTTGTATTTTTCTAATATCACATTATGGTACATAAATTCTTTTTTTTAGTGTAATATGATTTTAAATTAAAAAAAGCTGTGCCTGAAAGAAACACAGCTAATAATTGAAAATAAAATTTGTCCAAAAAGGCAATATAATTATTCTTTATACGTATTTTTTTTTATTTGGTTTTGTCGTTTACCCAACTAATCTATGACTTTTAATTCTTCAAAATTAATTTAGAGTCAAACGTTACATTAAGTTTTAAATAGATACAACAAATATTCATGCAGTAGAAGGTCACATCAGAATATGTATGAGCCGAAGACCTCATCAAAAAATCAAATCACAACCGTATGGTGGTTATTCGTATGCAGAGACAACGTATAGCCAAAATGTATTTGTGTATTTGATTGGAAATGTAATTTTCTCTCCTGGATTACACATTCTAATTTGAAATTCAGCAGTATTTCACAATTTCTTTCTCAATTTCATATTTTATTCCATGTCAGCCCTCGTCGTCACACCATCGCGCAGGGGATCTTGAAAATTCGCAACTTCTATTCTACAATTGAGGAGGGAAATAAAGAGAAAATAAATTATTCATTTTGCCAAGAAGTAACTTAAAGAATTTATCTTATTTGTATATCCAATCTCGCCCCTTTTATCCCATGGAGGTTAATTTGAAGGTTAATTTCATGAATTTCTTCGCCTTTTCTTAGGCCCTACTCAAAAAAAAGCTCACAGCTTAAAAGCCCTCCCTCTCTCCTTTTTACTCAATAACACTTTGTATTATGTAATTATTCCAATGAAGAAGACAAAAAAGAATATACGAAACTAAATGTATGCGCCACACAGGTTAATTAAATGAAAATTATGGTTTAAGGAAAATGGTATTATACGCTGACTTTTTATTGAATAAGAATGAATTTAAGAAGCAAGGAATCCTTTTTGAAGAGGTACGAGGAAAGTGAAGAATAAATTATGGAAGTCGAGGGTATTGTTTTCATATCCAATTGTCTGATTTAAAAATCCATTTTAGAAGATTGAACATTCGAGTTTGTTTTCAAATCCACTCCTCTCATTCGTTTTAAACACTTTCACACCCAATCTAGCAATGGAACTTCAACTAATACTTTGCACTTGCTCCCCTTAAATGTAATGGGAATGGACGTTCCATAATTTATATATCCATTAAGTGATTACTTTTTTGTCTACTCCTATCTTCCAGAAAATACCGGAAAATCCATGAGTTTTATGGGTTACACAGCCTCCTGTAATTTTTTTATCTGCCTTTTATAGGTAGACTTTTTGACGAATGAAATTATGTATGTGGCGTACCATATATTGGGAATAAAAAAAAAAAGCATATCCATAAATCTGATGGAGCTAATTAATATGAAACCACTAGAAATTATACAAATGTGACTGCTGTTTCCATTAATACCCTACTTGAAATAAATTTTAATTTCCCAGCGATTTTACATTTTTTCCATCTCCATCATTGGTCCTTATTCCTACCCGACCCTCTCAAATGATACTGAAATATCGACCTGATTCTAAAATGTTTTCATTTAAAAATGACTGGGTAATTTTTGAGAAATTGCCATACATATCTAGAATTTTATTCAATGGTAAGAGGTATGTGCACGTGTACAAAATTAGTTTAAAATGAATATATGAATCATTTATTGGGATGAGAATCGTTCTATATAATGGAATTCCAATTGTGCAATATATTTAATCTCCAATTTAGTTTTGACAATTTGGAAAATACCCAAATTGAACAAATAGTTGAAATAACTCTGAACTAGATTAATTTAAAATGAACTAATTTATGGTATCTCTCCTTATTCAATTTGTGCTCACGCAAAATCATGCAATCATAGCGGAAGTATGTATATGTATCAATACTCCATTCCATAACTTATCGATAGAAAATATAGCAAAATACAGAAATAATAAATGAATCGAAATTCTTTTATCATAATTTTAACAACGTAATGGTTATGGTCTGTATCTTTAATCGCCAAGAATAGAGTTGTTCCATGAGTATTCAGCGATGAAAATCCGCAACTTTACATAACTCCCATTTGTACAAATGATTGGGATAGTACAATTAAAACCAAACAATTTATTAATTGACGTTGACTTTTTAATGCAGGTTACAAAGGGTGGAGTTCAATTTATTTAAATAATGACAAAAATGAATATTTCACTAATTACTGTCTATTTGAATGAAATTTCCTGACGGTAATTAAAAACATGAAAATAACAAAGGGATATCCTAATAGGATTTATTTTGTCGCAGAATTTCGCGGTGTGTATGGTGAAAAAAAAAACAGGACAAGGGTTGTGTTGGTGATAATAAATGCAGTAATAATGATTAAAGATAATTAAATTGAAAATAGTTAAGGGGGGTTGATCTGTAATCTCATGTAGATTGGATTATTGTTGGATTAAATTATGGATTTTTTAAAATAAATATTTTTACATTCCATTAACTTTTATTTTAAGTTATAGATATTTAATACACTGACAACCAGACCAGAATATTAGTTTTTATTTTTTTTAGAGAGTCAAAGGATTAATTAAAAAAATCCTTAATAAATTGTCTTTGCTGACCCGAAGGTTAATTTTTTTAATAAAAAAAAATCCATCAGATTGTGTTGAAAAAATTACTATGAAGTATTCATATTATGCAAATGGTAAAATTTTTTCTTCGCCAGTTCTTGGAGTGAATAGAGTGAATATTGCAAAAGCTACTCTTAACCTTGCTCTTAACTCAATGCAGGATTTTAATGCAAAACCAATGTTCACTTTTGCATCCTCCCTCCATTACTTGTACTCAACGTACACTTAAAGTACAGTATATATTTTCGTGATTTTCTTATATACATCTCACACTACAAACTTATATGGAAATATAGTGGAGATGTTATATACATAGCAAACATATCTTTTTGTTACATACAAGTAACAAATCCACGTGGGGGCGTGTTTGCCAAAAATAAAGAGTAACTTTTGGTGTCATACTTTGGAGTAATTTTCAGAGCTTTCGGGCGGCTTTGGGGTGAATGCTGTATAAGTTTGGCATATGTTGGCCTCTTTGTTCCACTCCGGTGGGGATTTTAATCTCTCCGGGAATCCAGAGTTAGGCTCATTGCTTTCATATACCCCATGCCCCCACCATACCCACAGGGCTATTGATTTATAATATTTTTTTGAACTGGAAATGATTGTGAAAAATTAATGGGGTTTATTTGCCAATTACAGACATGGTGAATGCCCTGAAGAGAGGTCGATTATTGTTTCCGGTGACGTATACAGCCCTCGAGGGAGATTTACGTGTACAGCTACAGAATATCCAGCTGGAGGAACCTAGTCACAGATCCCAGGATCATCGTTTACACATAACACGCATCGAGGATGCATCACGCATAACTGTCGGCATCATCGACATCTACCCCGATCCATACTCCAATGTCACCCAAATAACAGTTCCTTGTCAGTACTTCCTTCGTGGTGGTCTGTACGAGTTCGAGATTGTGGGTGGTGACACGACGGCCACACAGCAGAGCAGTAGGGACGACAGTCCGCCAAGGGAGCGTCTTAGGCAGCAACTCGATGTGAGATGGCCCATGGCGAAATTAAGTGTAACACCGGAATCGATTGGAACGTACCCACAGGAACCAATCGATGCTATCTTAGAGTTTCCAAGTGTTGAGTGTAGTTTCCCAAATACCGATTCACTAGATGTGCCCGAGTTCTGGTTGGAGCTCAACTACTGCGGCCATGAGATTTATTGTGACAGTATGAATGTAACCAAGTCGCAGATTTTATATGCTGAACAAGTTAGGGGTTTCCCACGGACTCGAATCGTTAAGCTACGATGTGAATTATTTGGTCTTGCCGGACACTATGTGCTCAAATTGCGCCCAACACCACCCACACCTAATATAGTATCAGCATCAGCATTTATTAAGGTACGTTTTAATGGGTTTCGATAAGATTTCTTATTTGCCGTCTCTCAGTGAATATATACCTACCTACCTACCTACATATATTGCGAAAGAGGAAAAGCTCACTGCACCGAGAGAAATTGTGATTTGCGAGATTTATAAATCTTCCATCAATAAGTCAAAATTGATATCTTTTGCATTTTCATGAATCCAATTAACTCATTATACGACAGATTATATTACATAGTGTAGGGATATTTTGTCTTTCTTTTGATTGTTAAAGAAAAGTCAATTTAGCAACTATAAAATTAAATTAAATTATCCACAAAATTTACATTCCATGATGAATTCACATCACCCCCTGTACAAAAGTAACCAAAATTGTAAAAATATATCTTCCTGTAATTTTCATAATAAGACAATTTCTAGGGGCCGTGACTTATTTACAAACAATCCCTTTTGATAAAGTGAAAATTAAGAATAACAGCCAAGAAGTACATTACCAGAGACATTCCTCGGCGTCTTGAGTTGCTACGGGGTTTGGGACAAAGAAATAATTTACCACCAAATGTTCCTATTAGCAGTCCTTTTTAGGTCTCAGAGTAAGAAATTAAATTAGCCTGTAAATTGCCCCAAAAGGGTGGAGTATTAGCATGAAATGAGAATGAATCGCAACCTATAGGCTACACTTGGTATATTCTTCACACAATCCCCCCGGAAGTCAAAGTGCTTGAGGGTGCTTTGGTGCTATATATGTATATGTATATGGGAGTGGAAAAGAGTGGTTTTGAGATGCATCGGCAGTCGGGTGAATTTGTGGGATGGCTTTGGGTGAGAGATGCGAGCTATGGAGAAATTGCATTTTTCCCCGTGGGGCCTTTCCATCTCTAATCTAGGAGAGATATTGCATTAACGCCATGCCTTTGATTCACAGGCTGATTGGAGCGACCAATTTGTGTTCAACGTTCACGCCCGCAGCATATTCCCATGCGATCCAATGACTGGTGGCATCGGTGTGCTGTTTGAGTATCCGGCATGCATTCTCGATCAGGCGGATCGTGTCCGTTTATTTGCTAAATTGCGTGCAGATGTTGCATCCCTGGCACCACCAACATCACTGCACTACGTCACGGAGCAACGTGTCGTTCGTGGGCAGCATTCCCTGCATTTCGATTGTGACCTCTTCTCAGAAAAATATGTGGAATACTGTTTCGTGTATGTGAGTCAAGCCATTTCTGGTGCAGTGGCCGACATCCGTATGGACTGTGTACCTACCCTGCCCGTTAGTGGTGAGTTTCAAATTTCTCTTCTTTTAGCATGTAGCCCTAACTATCGTAACATCATAGTACCCAGCAACGCTCATCCCCTGTGGTGATACCAATTGGGGCCACTTTAGCTTTATTTTCTTTTCCTTCTTTTTTTTTAACTTACTTTTCAAGTGGGGATGCGAAATATTCGACGGAGCACATGTTCTTGTGGCCATAGGAAGCCAATTAAGGGGGCAAAAGTTACTAAGAAACAATCTCCTTATAGTACTCCTTTAGGGGGTTTGGGGAAAAAGACATGCCGTCTATCAGGTTGTCTGTTCCAGACTCCGCCACTTTGCACTGATACTGATAGAATGATTGAATACCATGTGAGCATCCTCCACAAAATCTCCCATCCACCTCTTCAAATTATCACAAAGTGTTGCTCTTTTTGCCACGCATTCATACATAATTGATACTAATTTATTGATCCACAACATTCCTCTTCACGTATCATATAATAAGGATATCTGAACGCAATATGGGGTATTGAGCTATGTATTAGTAGTTGTGGTATAGAGGTTGGAGAAATACTTCATCTCAATTAACTCACACAAGAGGGCAATGATTACAATAAGCAGAGAAATTACCCTACTTGATGATGAATATTGTTATCTTAATCTTATTAAATTTTACAAAATGTTATGGGATTTTTAAAGAAAGTTTTCATAATATTAAATAGATATATTTAGAATTCTGACAGTGCATCTAATTACAATACATCAGAAAAATCCTACAAACTTTCTAGACATGTATTTTAGAAATCAAAAAATTACAAAATTCCGAATTACTTAATTAAAAACAAACTTCCCTCGACAGAATATAGATTAATTTTCACACCAAAGAAGTAAAGTTTCTTGGCTCTTCTCCGGCATAGCATTTAGCTGGAATATATAGGATGAAAGGACGATAGCAATTAGAATAAGTTTCATAATTGCGAACTGCAAGCTTAAAATTCTACATTCTAAATTCACAGAGGGATTACGTGAATATTACTTTGGTTTTAATAGTTCTCCGGGTCTATTAATAGAGAATCCCAGAGTGAATAATTACACTTGAAATTGGAAAACTACTTACAGTCTTTACGATGTAAGGCTCCTTGTCCTTGCTGAAAATGTGTTTCTTGGTGAAAATTTTTTGGCTACGAGGAAAAATTTATTTTTAATTACATCTCATAGGTAAGATAAAGAATGTTTCAATGAGATATTTTTGATAAGTGATTAATTGCAGCTTTTGAGCAATTTGGGAAAACATTCTGAAGACCCATCTATTCGATCTATTCTTATCTCTTCCAAAGATTAAGAAATACAAAGAGACATAATAGTTCGCCAGAGCGATCAGACGAAGCAGCAATAAGACGAAATACAATTGTTCAAGTTTTCTGCTTGAAAGTAAACCAGAGGAGCTTTAGATGTGAGGTAAAGGAAATTTTCCTTTTGTGAGATATGTCGTTCTACTGATTTGTCTCTCAAGCAGACAAATTGATTTGTCGACTATTGTGAAATGTACCACCGAGTAAAATAGTTTGGACTCCAAAGGGAGATACACACAATTCACAAAATATGTATACATTTCCCTTCATGTATGGAAGTTATTTTGCAAGAAGATGTTTCTTTTGCTCAACTTTGGCTACACAAAGTTTCTCAAATGAGCTTTCAATCGTCCTGCAATTACATACCTTTTTGAAAAGTATCGAGAACATAGTTCCTAACAAAGATATCTACCTTTATTCAACACAAAGTTTTTTTTTTACATACAATATTATAACGATGAATGCTATGTAGTATCATTGACAGGGACAGCATGAATGTAAAAAAAGATCTCAAAGGAGTGAAAAGTTTTTCCCATAGCAGCAAAGATACTGTGATAAGTTGAATTAAAGAAAAGTTATTTAATAAAGTGAAATTGTGTTGAGACGGAGATGTGAAACTGTCGGAAACTTTCAATTGAATTAATTATTTTTAACTTTTCAATTAAAAACCCACCCATTTTTTCTTCTTCTTCTAACTGACTCCACAAAATTCATACTAAATTGAATTTGATATCATACTTTTAAAAAAGAAATCTAACCTAAAAGATTGGATTTTAATAATATTTTTCGTAGTAAATTTTTCCTATCAAATAATAATAAACAGAAGAATTATGCAAAATATCTCATATATGATGCCAAATTCCTCTATGGAAGACAATGTATTGTAGGAGGAATAATATAAAATTTTCTTTACGATGAAAAGCAAAATGGAAACAAATCTATTCATTTATGCAATTTTCCTTAATATCTTCAATGTTTTGATATTACCTTGTAAATATGCAGGAAAGCTTTTGCTAGAGAAAGTGATTTATATTGTCTTACGTTGAAAACACAATATCAAGAGAATTTTATTCACCACATGCGGAGGAAGTGTTGGGTTGGAAGTAAATTTTTGCAGACTTTTTCATTAAAAATTTATGCAGTATATTTCAGTAGGTAGTGTAAGAGGATGATGTATGAAGACGAGCAAGAGAATGCTGTTTTAAGACTCAAACAAAATTCTCAATATTGAACAAATGAATAGCATCAATGGGAGTATAATGATAATGAGTATTTGTTTGAAAATCACTTAAAATGAAGCTCAAAAAGTAATTCCACTTAATGAACAATTCTCATTTTCTTTCTTCTCAAGAGATTCCTTTTTCTCCATCAATTTATGAGATAGTATGTAAGGATATCTATTAAATAAGCTTATACCCATCTCTATCTCACATACAAAATGTCTAGTTCGATAAAAGAACTCCTTTACTCATAAGAGTGAATTGCACATCATTGAAAAAGTATTAATGATAGATATTTCTTGTTTTATATTTGTAGATTTTCTCTTCCAGACAAATTCTTTCCTTATATATCCTCTTTATTAATGTTCTAGCCTAATAGCTTTGTGTGTATTTTCAACACTATTTCCTACGGTAATATACATATACCAACTTCCTATACATACATAGTAGAATCCAATTTACGATAAGATCAATACAATTGTGTGGAGATCTTCTGTAACTACTTAATGATGCACATTGGCCATATTTAATTAATAGTCATAAAAAAAGAAAATTCCACTTAATATTGGACTTTATATTGCTCTTCCCATATCATTCCCGAAATGATGAAAAAAATTCCTCGAAATATTCTGCTGTGGAAATCATTTTGATTAGTCCATAAAGTGTCCCAATTTTGTATGGAAAATCCTCTTCGTGTCTAAATTGGTCGGCTGTCGTAAAAGCAGGGGTATACCGCATAAAAGTGTAATTGTTCGCTAATCCTTCATCTCATAAACGGTGAATCAATGAAAATGTGAAAATGATGACATCGTTAAAGGAAAATTCTCACCAAAATTGAGAGCGATAATACCATTGCACATTGTTCAAATGAGTTTGATATCAAGTAATGCGATGAAAAGTTGTCTTTAAAGTTCTTCTTTTAAATTATAATTTAATTTAATTTATTCAAAATACTAAAAAAAAAACCTGCGGTCAAAAGAAAATTTAAATGTTATAAAATCACCCATCGTTTGTGTTTTTACAGCCCTTTTGTGGGATGAATTGTATAAAAAATCGATCGTTCACGTGATAATAATTCTCTGTAACTTTTTTATTGAGATTTATGCTAAAAATGAAGTTTATGAGGGGTATAGAAGCAATAATAATCATGGCTTTAGTTTCTTCTTCAATTTTTTTTTATAAACCCTCCGGCAAAAAATAAGGGTGCAAAAATGGCGAGATCACCAAATGGAGTCGTAAAATATATTTTTGTAAAAGAATGGAAAATAAGGTGCGGGAGCGTTATATCTTTTTTATTAACTTATTTTCCCACAGTTTATATGCCAAAATATGCCTTTTTCACCTCATCTACTTTTCCAATAACAACCCCCGTGTGACCCCTTATTTATCTAATTCAATGCGGTGAAAATTATTAGCTGCCACATTTGAATTCTCACCACATAAAATTGTCACATAATTCACATATATTATTAATTTATTTTAACATGTCGTCGTATGAAAATTTGTTTTTCATCTCATTCACGACGAATATTATATGGGAATATTTTGTGATTATCCCATGGTATGTTAATAACGTGGTTGAATTGAATATGATTTATTGTCAATTTCCCGGCGATGTACTCACTACGTGTACACAAATAATGGGTCATGTCGAACGAGTGGAGGAGACTATCATATCACCCCGTAATTGGCAATATCTTTGTGCTTTATTTAAAAAAGGCAACACTCCGACACAACAATAGAAAGCCCATGAGCCGATTAAATGGAGAATGTGTGGCAATCATTCCATATATAGATAGGCGCATTACATTTTACCACACATCAGCCTCCCAAAATCAATATACTCTATTTCATTTACATATCAACCACAAATAGTTGGACGGATAATGGATAAAAAAGCGCATATTTAGGGCAAAAACAAAATGGGATGATGAGCTCTCATATCAGAAAACCGCCAACAATCAATCACTTTGCACACAATCCAGAAATCCTATTCAATTTAAAATCGAATGAAGATTTATGGTGTGGCCTCCATTCTGTTAAATACTACTGGGAATTGAATACCTACATACATTCAATGGTTGATTGGGAAATTCTGAATCCTATCAATTGAATTTCACGTAAAAAGACATGCATGGAAGGGGGTGGTGGGGGGTTGGAATAAATTTATAAAAGTTACACAATTGAGATGAAAGACACCATTTATATGGCCAAAAGTGGGACCAGAAAATTACTATTATACATACTGCATTCATATATGTGTATATATGTATAGACACATGTAATAAACGTTAGAAAAAATCAAAACGTTAGGAGACAAAAAACATTTTTATATAAATTAATTACATGTGTACTTAATGCATGTTTCACTGTGTTCTTTTCTTCTCGTATAACAAAACAAATTTTAAAAAATGCAATTACAATAGCTTCCTTATATTCTAACATATTCGCTCCACTCTATGTTGAAACTGGGATTCATTTAGCGTTTTTTTGTTGACAACGTTGACAATCTAAAATCTACATACATTTTTTTTGGTAAAATGTATGAATGTGTAATGAAGAAAATATGTACATATGTGATATAAAAATTCAGAGAAGGGGGTCTATGGGGTAAATATTTCAGTATACTGGTTGCGTTTATGTTGTATAGAATAGTCTGCAGTCTGAAATTACATCGTTACATTCGGGGACATGAGTAATGTGTTGATGAATTTTACTAACAATACTCGTGGTAACATGATACTTTTTGCACCGGATAGTGTTATGAAATTTTAATAGATTGTCACCCAGTGCGACAGTAAATAAAATTGCTTACCATAAAGAGCTCATAACTGAGGTGATTTGTAGAAAAGGGAACATGTCTCTTAGGACTGCGCGCTATCCTATTCCCAGCAGCACCACCTCATTGCTATTGTTTAGTGTAAGCCACACACACAAGTTTTAGCTTTTGGAGATGAACATGTTTTGCATCTAGAATGGCCACAACTTTTCCCTTCCACGGAGCACTGCGTCCTACATCCTCCTACCCGGAGGATTCTCTTGCAAGCAGCGACAAACCTACAGCATCCGCCCAACTGAACTAGCGCACAAGATGTGATAAGATATTCCCACTGCTGTTTACCAAATAAACATAAAGATCTTCATATTTTGCTAACCCAAAATTTATTTTTGTTTACTCTCATGATATTTCATTCATCTTTTGCAATATTTCTTCATAACCCACTACATGGTCTCAGCGGAAGAACTTTTACAAGTTTCCCTTTTGCTACAAAATAAGATTGGAAAATTTTTGCATATAACCCACTCAAGACTTACGTTATGTGATTCTTCCTTCAAAACCGCCTCGAGCAAGTTACCCTAAAATTCGTATAACGTCACATTCTTGGGCTTATGAAGAAAGAGTATCTGTAATATATTTAAATTATCCTTATGCATTCGTACACATTTAATAACAAATGCACGAGAGGATATGAATTTATATTAGACTTGTTTATAAATAAATGTCTTCTTTCAAAAGAAAATGTTCTAAGAAATTACACTTTATTATGAAATAGCTAAAATAATTAAATAGCTTTATGCTCGATTGTCTCATACATCATCTATGGATTTAATATTGTTAATAATTTAATGAAAAATGTGACTTAGATGATATACATTTGAAGGGTGGGGGGGAGGAATTCTATTGGATATTATTTCACATATCCTAATTATCTCAAATTAATTAAATTGTAGGCATTGAGACCGAAGGCCAAAAATATTATCCCGTGCCATGGTCTGTTGTGTGAGTAAATCTCTTAGGAGAGGGCTGTGATGGTTGATAAGCGTTGCCCTAGCGGTGCTTATCATGCGTTGGTCATTCTCTCGTGAGCCTTTATTATTTTCATCTCCCAACGGAAGAATGCGCACAACTCCACCCGTCGAAGTACCTGACCATTTAGCGGATAATTTGTAATCAGATTTATGCACCGTTCTTTCATCATGGGCGTGATACACGCAACATCCCGCTTGGCACCATTTTCGCCTCCGCGGCACGTTTAGCAATTCCCAGCAACCGCCAAACAACACTAATATTGCGACCCAATCTCCGTCATTTTTGACGCTGGAACCGCAGAGGAGCTCTCTATGGTGACACTAGCAGTCCTCCGAATGTCATTCCACCCGCAGCCGACGATCCCTTCCCTGGAGATTGAAAAGCTTAAGTCGCTATTGCCGAGGTCTCGGGATTTCTGCGACTTTAACTTTCTGTACACATCACCACACAACATGAGGACCTTAAGGCGGGAGTTACTTGTGTCGCATAGTGCTGCACAACGGTATCGCCGTCATACTCAGTAGATCTTCTAACTGATAAACATCCGCAGTCTCCTGTTTATCACACTCGAAGACTCTCCCGAAGTCCGGAACCGTCGCAAAGAGCACATCAAATACATTCCGGGACCTAACCACGGGATCACGAGCCTCACAGGGTGTCAAGGCGCCAACCGCTGAATCTCTCGGATGTTCCGCTTGTATTTTGCATTCTCCCATCTGGAACAGCTGCTACTGTGGGGTTGGATTCCGTTTTCCTTCCTCCCATCTGTGTCTATTAACAGCTCATATACTTTTCTGTCTCAGTTAACGTTTGAGACTATCTCCCGTGCTCTTTGTGAATTCTTAGTGGATATCTGACATCCCTTGGGTGGCTTGCATGAACTCCGCTCTATTCTCTTCTCAGATTGGGAGTTTCACAATTTGCTATACCTAACACTGTGACTTAAATGATACATCTCTAATATACTCATTTGCGAGTACATCTTATCGTCTAATAAAGTGGACTAAGAAAGTGTATCCCGCACTTTCGTGAACACCTATACCTCATAAGAGTGCATACATAATCACCCTAAACTTCCCCCACCTTAAGTTTTGTATCTCAAGATGCTTTATGGGGTTAGTGATTATTTATCGACTTAACTAATATTTCATGGTCAGTGTTATCATCTACTAGGGTCCACACTAGTAGTTCACATTGGATCACTGACCAATGTTCTGACCAATAAGTCAACCACCAATCATAACCATGATTAAGATATACCCGACATTGTAATAAATGTTTGGCAATTCATACACAACTTAACTCGCCAAAATTATTATTCTTGGCTTTCCACAAGACTTTCCCCTTAAATAATTAAGTCACATACCTTTATTTTGATGAACCTTACTTAATTTTGCTTCCGTCGTCGTTCCTCATTCTGGTGGCTCTGTAGGGAACCCTGTTGATTTTCTTGCAGCAATTTTCAGCTGCTCCGCCTCGTTAGACTCAAAACAAGGCTGCTCATTAGCCACCTGAAGAATCTGGAACGCCCGTCACCTGCAAATAGAACTTGCCACCTAATTTTACTAATCTTGTATTTTATGATATGGATTTTCCCGCAGACAATCTGCAAAATCCTTCCTACAAGATCAATCACACGTGATACACACACACATTCAATTGGGGCCCCCAATCACACACCAAAATTGGCACACTAGATTATTTAGTTAATAAAATTGGCTTGTTTGAGCCGTATACTTCACCAAATTTTCCTTGTGGTCCCAACCACCATCTTCCTCTTGATCCGTCTGCCTGTCAGTGACATGCATCACCAGATGACGCACCACGACCACACTGCTGCTTCGGGAAGGACGAGTACTTTCTTCGCTGATCGTCTCTCTAACTCCGCAGCTCCCGCCGTGATGCCCTCTCGTTCACCCACCGACGTTTTCCGGCACTCAATGAAACATTTTTATACTCCGGATGCTGGTATGGTTGATCTCCCTGCTATTGAGCGGCGCTGATCTCTTCCTCTTCTCCACTGCTGGCATCCTACATTGCTCAATCCTGACGAACGCCACCCTTCTCTTGAACTTCCCGTGCTCAACACACGTGCCTTGAGAACTTTCAAGTTGGACTCAATCTCCTTCGCACAGCGCGGCACTGTGGCATAGCAGTCATCCACACTCTCCTGTTGAGTACGCTTAAGTAGCTTCGTGAAGCCCGGATCAGTCGTGAAGACCACTCCAGAGACATTTGGAGCTCCATCAAGCGATCACACGTCTCACAGGGTATCGATAAAGCCAACACCTTTAGCTGTGTCCCATTCTAATGTTTCCTTTTCCGGAACTCAGCTGCTGTTTGTTTTGGGAATTTCCTTAGCGCTTTGCTCTAAATTACCTCCAAGAAGCTTTCCACGATGCCAATTATACTCCCGACACAATACGATTGTACTCCACGGCATATCCGGAACGGTGGAATCCCTCATCTTTCAGTGGGGTTGTTTGGAGAAGATTTGCTGCACTAAATCACTTAATTCACTTCAGTTGTCCACATTGTTGCTTCCCCAGAGGATCCAGTTGGGCCATTTATTGAAGAAAATGTACTGAGAATTTTCTCACAACACATTATTCACTCTTCAAAGTTGTTTTTGGATTTGATCTTGCTTTTCTTTTCCCCGTTGGACGGCTTTTCACAGATTTTCTTTACCCTCACTTGATGGCTCTCTAACATCCTATCCATCTCCTGAAGCATTCATACCCGCCAAATGCCCTTTAAGGCACATGATATGCAAGTGTGCGCACCATCCTTAAAATTGAAAGAGCAGCCACATGGTGAGGGACTCCTTCACAGCCCAGATAATCCTTTTAGTATTTATTCCACCTAAATTATGCACTTTTGTTATTTTTCTGCCTCTTTTGCACATTTTCCGGCATATATAGGTGCTCACGGCTGGACAAGCAAGTAAATCCGCTGGTCCCGCATCGTGCATTTTTCTTTTCTAAGCACGGGACATTTTCAGGGCCACGTTGCTCCGCATTTCTCAGAAATGTACTAGCCGCCATCTTGCCTCGTGATCACTCTCAGTCGGGCCCCATGAAGTCTTTTCATTCCCCTGAACATGCCCCCATGATCCTCACTTCCTCACCCACATGTCATGGCGTGTCCGGACATGTTGTGACATGACACGGGGCACCTGCACTTTTCATGCCCACTTGGTGATTTCCTTTTTTTTTCATCCGTTACTCTTCCAAGAAAACGGGCACTTGAACACACTAACTTGCTGGGAAAATCTTCCAGCACTTCTTGGACTTATGGGGGCTCATTTTTTCACACACTTCTATGGATACAATTTGGTTGTATCCCACTTCTGAATTTGTAGTAATTTTTTTTTTATACATGAGAGTGACTGTGATAGCCAACCCTCTTTCAGCGTTACTGGTCCTCTCGGCATCAAGGCTCACGAGAGAATGACCAACGCATGATAAGCACCGCTAGGGCAACGCTTATCAACCATCACAGCCCTCTCCTAAGAGATTTACTCACACAACAGACCATGGCACGGGATAATATTTTTGGCCTTCGGTCTCAATGCCTACAATTCGGCCAGCCCTGACATTGTTGCCGTCCCTTGGCAACGTTATGAGTCTAGGGTGGCATGTATGGCAGTTCAAATGTTGGCATTAGGGTCCTCACTAATGCCTTAACTAACTAACTTCTACTAGGGTCCTCACTAGCAGATCGCACTAGTTCCAAACTAATGCTTTCCTCAATTTTCCATCAACTAGGGTCCACCCTAGGAGTTAACATTAGGGTCCACACTAATGTATTAGTCAGTCACGTTATCTACGAGCGTTTACCAAAAGATTGCATTAGTTTCTCTTGTGGCTAATGCTGACCACTTCGTCTACTAGGGTCCACACTAATAGATCGGATTGGACTCCTGCCAATGCCTTGGCCATATCCACTAGGGTCCACACTAGTAGATCACATTAGGGTCCACACTAATGTCTTAGCCAATATCCCTCATCCACTAGGGTCCACACTAGCAGATTGCATTGGACTATCACCAATGCTTTGGCCATCATTCGCTAGGGTCCACACTAGCGGGTTGCATTAGGGTCCTCACTAACGCATTGGCCAACTTCTCATGCTCTCTATTACATATTGCCAACTGCTGTCGTCACCATTCATTTTCGTCATTATCTCCTTTTACCCTCAGCACTGTACTACTTTGTGCCAATCAGTTATTTGGAACACAATGAAAATTAACGTGCATATTAATGCCTGCATTCCCTCGACCACTCAATAATCCTCATGCAATCAATTTCATTTTATAGCTCTCATTCGAGGATTTGTTAAAGCTTTGAGTTCATAACATTTCAAAAATATATTGTGAAGAAAAAATATCCTTTTGATTGACTTTTAAAATAAAAATTCTTTTCCAAAAATGAGTTATTTAGCAAAATTATATAATATAGTATTTTAAACGTTCATATTGGATTTTTCTGAACCTCACGTGTGACTCCCATAACCCCAGCCTTTACCCAAACCAAGCTTTATCAAGTAATATGATTCTCGTAATTACATACTAAAACACAAGTTTGTTTTATATAAATATTTTTTAATAAAATATGCACGAGTAAATTTTCTGCAAAAATTTTCATCAACTTTTGGTGTATATTGTATGAACATTTTAACGTTGAGAAGCACAAAGCGCAATTTTCATTAAATTTTTCATGCTTTTTTTCTCTCTAAAAGTTTATACTTTTTTTTTCAAACAATCCAATCATACGCAACGCTTCTTGCTTATTGATATAAAATCCTACTATGAATAGTTTCAGCTTTGATGAGCATTTCACGTAGCATTGTTTACGATGTAGAAGAGGAAGATCAGGCAAAGCACTGATTGAAAATTTTAATGAAATTTTTAAATGGGCATTTGGAACAATAAAATATGGAGAATTGCCATTGTAAAGCACACTTGATGATAGTGCGGGGGAAAGAAAGTGGAAGAACAGGAGAAATAATTACAAACAATTAAGAAGTTCATGTTACAGGGGTTCCATGATGCTCTACCAACGCGTACAAATTATTCATGGTACATTGGTTTAGTGCATTTAATTCAGTTTTGATGAAAGTTTCCTTTAGTGGAAATGTAATATGGGAAATATGTGCGACTACAGCACCTTATTCCGTGGTTTGATTACTAACGCAAATAATATAACGCTTGCTTTTGTCTTATCCCTGAGATGCTCACAAACAAATTAGGTTAATTTTCGGCATGGAACAAAATGAAATCTCACTAACTTTCGCAGCACGAGTCTTCATAAATACACAATGTGTTCATGCAATATTCACAATTTAACAAACCCCTTTAATACTACCTACATAATATGTGTGTACACCTCATCCAGAGTGAATATTTTTATCGTCACATCACATACAGCGATAAAATATTTCCTATATTATATAAATATTTCTCACATATAGAGGGTGAAACACTTTGGAACTTCTTGAGCGCACAACTTGCTCATAGAAAAAGCTTTCACGTGCTATTGTGGAACGAATCTCGCATGGGAAAGTTTGGAAAGTTGCGAATAAGGATGAAAATTGATAGAAATAATATTGCAAATCCGAAATTCATACGTGAATTGGGTATATCATATCATCCATTTTATGATGAAAGAAAATTACTTGTTCTCCACTAAAAAAAACAGTAAGTATTTTATTCATAATTTTTAAGCAAAACGTAATGCGTTGTAAGAGATAAATTGTACGTTAAAGAAAAATTATTCACCTAAATACGAATAAATAAACGACATGTGGAAGAAAATTACTCTACGCAATACAATCTGAATTTATGATGAGGAAACAATAATATGCATACCATAATTCAAATTAATTATTCACCGACATGCGCTTATCTGCGTGAAAATGCACGACTTTGTGAGATATAGTCTTATATGCCACTGCCACCATAACTGCTTTATGGCTGCGGCGGAGTTTACTGCCATATAAAATGAATTTTCGTCTCCCCAACGACGAGATAATCTTAAATCAAATAGGATATTAACTCCTTATTTGGTTTCCTAAACTGACAACATGGTTAGGAAATTTTGCAAACTTGCACAGGAGATTTGTCATAAAAGAATTGCTTTAAAAGATATAAACCTTTCAACAAGACAACACACAGTATTATATTGTAATTTTATGAAGCTCTCGTAAAGCCTACCCAAAATTTGGAAAAGTTCAAACATAAAAAAATACCTTCGAATTCCAGGTTTTATATGAACCATTTAAACGAACGTATCTCTCTTTAAGAAAATGAGAAAGAAAAATGAAATTTATTGTGTAAATAAGTTTTAAAGATGGTGATCAGGGTGAATTATTACGAATAAATAATAAGACTATGAATAAAAAATTCGGTGAAGTTTCTTTTAGATGGAAAAGTTATCATGTACATATTTCCTTCGGAGTCTCCATCCTTTTCATCAATCCATAATCTTGGCCTTAAAATTAATAATCCTCTTAGTATTTTCGATCTTTTTTACGCTTCATGTCCTAAATGGAAAAGAAAACCCCCAAAATTCAATGGCGCATGTAATTCTTTTTTTTTCTCCTCCCTTCGGTATTTGTCACTGCATTTCACTTAGATTTTTTCTGTCTCCAGGAACATAATAGCAAAAGTGACGGAAAAAGGAGTGATTGTGCGAGGTGAAGCAAATCGAGAGTGGCAAAAAAGTGGCAGTAAGAAGATTCTATAAAAGCTTTTCTTTGCCCCAAAATGAACCATCGTGTGTACAGTTGAATAAACATTTCCATTTTCATATTCAAATGTAATGGCAATACAAATCACCGCATCATTTTATAAAAGTGAATCTTTTGTAGGGGCCATGCGCCCACAATTTACCTCCATTATCGCCTCTTTTGTATCTTTTCAGCTCATATTGTACAACTGGGGGTCGTATATTTATCACCCAAAAACCATTGTATTTGGTGTTTCAAACACGTTACTTTTCAAACACGTTTCACTATCATCATAATCTCCACCACGAGAAAACACACGCGGAGCAATATTCTCCCACGATATCTTCCATTCATCGTTTTGAAGAAATTTTCTCTATTGCTCTGAGATTGAAAATGTTGAAAATAGTCCATGTACCCCACATTCTTCACTCACATTCGCTTTCACCATTCCACACAACCTTTTTTATGCTATTTTGGAGAAAATTGGGATCGTTATAATGTTATTACATGGAAATATATCTAGAAAATCTGTTTGAATATTTAAAAACGTTAGCTTTATATGTTATGTTGAATACCATTTCTTCCTCAAGTGAGTATTTCTTTGATGGTATTCCACTCCCACCCCCTTGGTAGATGATCCTCATACAAGCCGACAGCTTATACAATTTGCAAAGTGAGAGAGAGAGAGAGCAACCAACGAATTGCCATTTAATTCGTCATGAGAAATTTTCTTGCACGAAACAAATATACATATATCTATATATGAGTTAACTGAGGAAAATTTCACCATCAATTTTCATGTGAAAGAGGAAAATTGCGATGGAAAGTGATATAATGGAAGTGTAATTGGTTAAGATTTACATTTAACTTGCTCTATATTACATAGATTGCAAGAGTAAGAAAATTTAATTATTTATCATGGTTGACATAATAACAAATAATCCGTAACAAATGATCATAAGATTTCCCAGAGGCGATAAACACTAGGCAAAGATTTTGATTAATAGGCCCCTCGAAGATAAGTTGGGTAAGAGAGAAAAGTTCTGGGACTCCCATAAATTCATCACAAGTTGAATGTCAATGATGTCATGCTGATGGACTTGAGTGGAGGTGATAATCAATCAAAACTTTACCCCATTTCTTCATTTTATTATACAATATCTCCAATATCTTGTCCAATATGTTGTATTATATATATCTGGAATACTACTCCCATATATGTATGTATATAAAACTTCATCGCACTATAAGTTAATTCTTTCATCTAACTAAAATGCACAGCAGTCAGATAAATAAGAAACCAAAGAGGGGGTGAATGCTAAACTTTGCAAATCAACCAAAAGTGCTTTAAATACTCATCTTCACCACCCCCTCATAATCATGATTTTCTCCAACTTCACTCACATTTTAAGCACTCTGAACAATGTCTTGATTACTAACATCCATCTCTAATTCTCGGAGTTATCGCGTTTCATCATGCAGCCATGACTGATGAAGCATTTTCACAGAGTAATCAACGAAATTCACCAACAGCCGCAGAAATCATGACTACATCAAATGCACCATTCGCTGCAGCTTTCAATTAAATATACTGCAAAATGATGAGAGGTGGCTAAGTATCATATTGAGTGCAATTTCCGACTCTTTCATGCAAAATTATCTCGTTGAAACCTTTTTTGTGAATTAAGCCCTTTTCTCAATCAATCAACTTCAATCAAACTATTAGAGCATTATATTTCTGTCTTCTTTCAATGAATGTTACACTCACATCTCTCCAAACACATATTTTTAAACATAAATTTCCCTCCGAACTTATTCTTGTAGAATCATAAACAGTCCATTTAATCGATTGAGATCAGTTTTAAGAAAAAGAATAATGTAGCTTCTAGAAAAGAATGGGGTCACAAAAATCGAAAAGCAAACTTTTGTTGTTTTCAATCTCATGAAATGCAAGAATTTAAAAAAAAAAACTTTCCCATTTATCAAGAGTTTCAAAATAAATAATAAGTCCTTACCATCCTTAACTGTAAAGCTCCTTCATAAAGTTGAATACCAATTTAGAAGCAATATTGAGAATGCAACTTGTATTATTAATTGCTCATTTTTCTGGAATGACAAAAGAATGAATGGAGAGATTTTCCAGGATATTCGCTTATTGTTCCAATCGATTCTGCCTTTGGCTTCCTTCGTCACAACCAAAGGAGCACTTGTCAGTTGTTGAGGAGCATATTGTTAATCCCAGAGTCAATTTTTCATTCCATTCAATTTTCTTTTGAGAGCATCAGAGATCACTATCTCATGTCGTACAATCCCGTATTGAAAAATCGTTGTGTTGGCATTCAAGAACAGGGTATATCACGATGTTCGCACAATTCAGAAAATGGAAAATATGATGGGGGAATTAAATATGCTAAGAGGCTAAGTACCTACAATTTTTTAGTGCACATTAAATTTTATATTTCCAAAGGATATTAATGCCTCGTTAAATCACTGATTATCGCAATATAGACTCACGAAATGATTTAATCCATAAGGATTTTTCTTTCTGTAGGAAACATTTCAATTTTTTAATTAAAAAAAAAGAATCTAAGGATTAACGTCCCTGTGAGTGCCTACACGTGAAATGGCTGCTTCATAATTTTTGCTGAAATGGAAAACTTTCTTATGGCTGCCAATTAAGGAAACTGAGCAGTTTGCATTTTTCCCATGGAATTAATTTTATTATGTTCCACAGAAAGCCAAAGCCTACAAAATCCATTGTCAATTACATTCGTAATAAACACTTTACTGGATTCACCAGTTGATTTTGGTGAGCTTATGCTTTGACAAATATCCTCCGTCAATGTTATACACCATACATGCTTTCTATATAGAGCTGTGAATTTAATTTCTCTTCTATTTTCTCACTACAAAACTCACAGAGTGGTGAGGAGAATTTCTAGCTACAACAAAATTGTAAATCTCTTTCCTTTCCGTACCGAGGACTTCTTATATTATAAAACCATCACCAATCGGCTTACTGCTCTACAACTAAACTGCATTGAAGAGAACTGCATAAGCCTTGGGTTTCAATTTCGCTCCGTATTGGAAAAGAGTTCTATACACTTGGTGACATATCAACAAAATATTCAGAGAGATTTTTTATATAATACTTTTATTAAAGGGGAATTCTTTCCTTGAATTTTATACCATACATATATGTAACTTTTTCTATATAACAATCCACCGAGTAAGAAAAATGTTGAATCTATATAGGTCTTTTTGTGTATCAATAATCTCAGTTGAGCTTTTATGGAGAAGTAAAGGACATTTTCGAGTAATGGGATTACCATGAATACGAGTTAAAGTTCATTAATTTGGGTAAGAGGAATGAATGAGAAACGAAATGCAAAGTATATACTTTATGCATATGACTATATATATTTATATGTTGTAAAGTATACGATAAAATAGTCAAATGGAGTACCTTCCTACCATATTCACTCATAGTTGCTCAAATTGCGGATGTAGAGTTTTTGCCACATTCCTATATAGACATTATTCCCTCGCCCCCACAATTCCACATAACAATGAGGTATACCCAATGGATGCATGACAAAACAGACACTGAAAGGAACTTAAAAGGGATGAAAACCTAGATGGATGAATCATGTGCACCTGATTCTCCTAATATGTGGCAAACACAGGAAAAGCTCTGCAAGGCATGCAGGCGTTCTAAATTCACAAAAGTCGCTCTATTGAGTCACTTTTGTGCATGAGAGCAATTTGTCAGCGCGGCACCAAGGTTTTAGAAATCATTCAAAGGATAATTGGTTCGGTGTCACAGAAGCGGATGTTTTATCTTCCACACATTTATTACAGCGGAAGTGGCATCGTATTAATTGGACGATTAATCAACATTTGTCAACTGACAGAATCAAATCATTATTTAAAACTCATTTCATGCTTTAGCTTTTAGCTTTTAATTTGAAAATAAATTTCATCAAGCTCAATAATTTTACGATTTTTGTTTCTTTTGCAGAACAAGATACCGGAGGATGGGGACCTTTCAGTGAATGGACACCATGCTCAACAACGTGTGCCGGAGGCACGAGGAATCGCTATCGTTTCTGCGATTCACCACCCCCACGCTATGGAGCAAAGTTTTGCGAAGTAAGTTTTCTTGAAATTTTTGAAATTTTTTTTACGAATATTTTAGATTACAGTTCCCCTTTTTTAATTCTTTTTATATTTTAAATAATAATTAAAAAAAAAACTACATATACTAAATACCGACTCGACCTTAAAGTTCTTTCCATGTACCTATATATAATAAATTACTTCTAAACTTTATGGTAAATTAACGTTTTCATTCAATCTTTTAAAACCGATTAACTACCCATACGGAGATTAAAGTAACGCATGAATTTAATATTGAACAATCCCAAAATCCGATTTAATGTACGCTTGAATCGCTTGAATAGATTGAACTCGATGATGAATTTCGGCTTGATTAAAATTTTCATCCCTGAATGGGAAAATTCATTTTTTCCTGAAAATTATAAACTTTCAAAAGAAATGACTTAGCATTTTCATTCTATTATCGGGGATTATTGGTGGATAAACGTGAAAAAATGTAATCCAGAAAAAACCAACATATCTCTATCGATATGTGTATATATGTATGTATATATTGAAAATTCACAAAACCAACAGCTCTGTTTGCTCTCGAAAAATTGAGTTTATTTTCAATTCCACGATTTTTCTTCGTTCTACGTTCATATTTTCACTCACTAGAAAGCTTGCCAAGAAAGCACATGCTATAGAAATGTGGATTATTGTGAACATATCTGTGCTTTAAAGCTAGTGTATTTATCGTCAATTAAATCCTTGCTGAATTCAATGATGAACGGCCACTATTAAAGTGCCATTAACTTTGTAATTCAAAATCAATAGCATCACCATGTGGCAGTGATTAAGGAGAGCCTTCACAGTCGCTCGACAACCCAAACTTTTGCGTTCTTGTACCAATATATAGCTTGTATATTTATGACTCTTTGGAATGATTTCATGTGGTATTTTGTGAGGATTGCTAACACACAAATAGCATCCTCGTGTGGCCGTTAATGGATGAGATATATAACCAAAATTGCAATCCTTCTTGTGCGAAAAGCAATATATACATATATCTGGTAAACCTTATAAACTCATTTTGTATAATTTGGGCTTAGAGTATAACAACCCCTAGCTCCTGGGAAAGTGTGCGAATGTGTACAAGGTGAAGATTTATGGGAGAATACGCATTCAAATTCCGAAAATCATCGCTTTCACCGTGACTCTCAGGAAATGCTTCATACAATGCGCGTTTTCAAACACAATGCTCAGTGATGCAGTACCAAAAGGGGCGAATGAGTAGTGATTGGAAAGTCAAGTTTAATGATTTGAAAATAAATTAAATGAATTCCAATTTGAAACCAAAAAGATATTCAGTTAAAATCAAATTATTTATAACTTTAATGCCTATTTTATCTTTTTCTACTTTTTAAAATAAAAATAAATATAAAATATGTTTAAAAAAAACCAACATGAAGACGTTAAGCTTCACTTGCCGCCTTCGACTTTCGTTTGCTTCAAATTAAAATGGAGACGCCTGGTACTTTGCGCTTAACCCGGCGCCTCCACTTATATCAAATTTTGCGGCATGTCGCATCTTGAATTTTAAAATGTGTTAAGTACACATAATACAGCAAACCGACATAAGTATGGGAATTAGATTTGAGAGATCCACCCTTTTTGCACTTGGCATCCTTTTTTAGGCTCTCCTTCCGGTTTGAAATACACACAATGTGCCATGACGAATGTAATGCACGGAAGATATCTGGTGAATAAACGCCGCCAAAACGGAAAATTAATCACAATACGGGAATAGGAGAGAATTATACGGAAAATGCACCGAAAATATAGTGCATGAGATGGAAATGCAATAACAAATAAATTGAATGTGGTGTAAAAGCTCAGAGCTGCGTGCCACAAATGCCTTTAAATGCGGAAAATGTGATTTGTATCGCGGAAGATACATCTCTCTGCCAATCTGACTCTATAAATGCCAATGTAAGTGGGATCGATGGTTGAATCCTCAAGATCTTGAGAGCTAAACCGTGTAGTGAGAAATTTTGTGCTATTTATTGTGCAAATTGGGAGTTTATTTATTCGGAATATTTGAACGGGATTTGTAGCGGCGTAGCGGTGGAATGTTCAAAATCAATATCTCTACATCGCAACCCTGAATTTGTGGTATATATGGAGTTAGTTTTCTCCAGAGTTGTGCTCCCCCCTGCACCACCACATCAAGTCTGGTTCCCATAGAGAGTTTCCCAAATAAAATTTGTTTTGTCAATACGAGAGGGGTTACACAAAAAAGCCACACTTGTGTACTGTGTGGGTACCCTCTTGAGCCTGAAATAACAGGCAGTGGTTTTTTACATGAGGGCCCTCTTTCGTTTCTTTCCTTTTCATACAAACCCCCCGAGGGTGGCGAGAGGGTTTGTTTAGTTGCAAAAACACCGTGACTGAAACACTTGCTCTGACGGTGGGTTAATTGTGAGATGGGTGGAAAAAAGAAAAAGGAGAAGAAAAAGAAGCCACCGAAGGAGAAGAAGGAGGGCGATGGACTGCCCAGCTTAGATAAGCAATTCTACGAGCTCACCATCCAGGATTTGAACAACAAATTGGCGCGGCTGAGGAGTCACAATGCCAAAGTTGAGGAACAAATTGAGGACCTTGAGGCAAAGATGAAGCAATTGCAGGAAGACAAATCCGATATCACGGCATACCTCAACAGGACACTAGTTGAGAAGGTGGATGTGATTAGGGAGCTCGAAGAGAAGCTCATTGAACTGAATAATGTTCGAGAGGCAGAAGGAAGAGAGGCACAGAATAAGCTCAAGGAATGGGATTTGAAATTTAAGGCGATGTATGATCAATTAACATCGGAGATAAAGCTGTTGACGGGAAAATTGAATTCACTGGAGGAATTTAGGATTCAGAGGGATGAGATTCTGGCAAAATTCGATGCTCAGGAAGCACAATTGAGGGATCAGCAGCGTAAGCATGAGGACAAATTGTATGACATGGAGAGGAACAATGTGATTGGGAAGGATAGGTTGAAAAAGGAAGTGGAAAGTCGTCTCCTTCAGCTGTCTAATGAATTCACAAAAAGCACCCACCTTCGAGTAGCTGCCCATACGCAACGTCTTGTGCGAGAGAATATTGCCCTCACTAATGAGTTGGACCGAATCTTGGTGACCCATGAGCGTTTGCAGGAAGAAAAAAGAAAGATGTTGACCCTGATGACGGAATACAAAAACCAAGCACGAGTGGATGCTGTGGAGAAAGCACGCTTAATTCGCACTAGTCAGGAACAGATTGAGGTCATCGATCGTATGGCGGGTCAATATGAGAAACTCCAGCAGAGCTTTGTGGCAGCAAGGATAAAGGCCAGAGAACATGACAGGGCAGTGGGGAGGGAGATGGCAATTGAGCGTGAGCTGTCGCAGGCACATAAGAGAATTGAACACCTGGAGCACAGTGTTGAGATCATCAATGCCAATCGAGAGGACTTAAGGGTGGCGTCGGTGCGCTTCAAAACAGAATCACAACACGTCCTATCCATACTGAAAGCTCTCCAATTCACCGTGAGAAAGGCCATTCTCACAGACACTCAACGATACGACGATGAACATGAAGCAGTACAGCAGCAGCGGAATATCTTGCATGAGATAATGAACATTCTCACGGGACTAAATGCAATCCCAATGACTGATTCCACCGAAGCTATATCCATGGTCAATTCCATTTACAATCACGGAGATTTGGGCATTGTATCGAGTATTGGCGATGATGCCATCACCCCAGTACGCCAAATGGAGCAGAGGGAACTGACAGGGTGTGTCGATGTGGCGGAGGACGAAGCTCAGCCACAGCCCCGTGAAAGCTCGGATTGGGCCACCGCAGGTGCTCTTGATGGAAACAGCGACACGGGCGATGACAAAGGTGTATCGAAACGCTACTCGAGCGGCGCAATTATTGATGTTGGCTCCACAGCGTTTATGGAACAATTCTCACGAGACGACGCGGATGACAACTGGGATACCAAGGATGGTGCCACCGATGATACAACATTGCACACTACAACAACGACGGATGTGGAAAAAAGACCACCTGACGAGCAAATAAAATTGGCAGCTGAGATGGAGTAGGAGGAACAAGAAAAAATCACCACTTTCCGATTTTAATTAGAATTGCGGGGAAAATTGTCCAATAACAGAGGATGCATCTGTGACCACAGAGACGTGCTGCATGATCCGGTGGTTATTCTTTTATGCCACAACATTTTGTGAAATGTTTTTTTTTCCTTCTGAGTATAAAGCGATAAACTTTTAGAGAAAAGTTTTCACCTTGATTTTCACATCATTTCATTTTTGCTTTATTGGATAAAAATAAAAAAAAATTAAAAGTAGATTAATTTGCGTTAACTTCTAATTTTCTAAAAGAATCAGGATCAGAGGATAATTTACTAATACTTTTGTTGCCTTTGTAATAAAAACTTGGAATACCTTTTAAAAATATTTTTTATCTTTAGTAATAAAGTGAATATATTAGATGAATAAACTGCTTTTTCGGGATTCCTCATTTTATTCATTATCTTGATCATGTTTCCATGAATTTATCGTGTTTGTTGTGTAATTATCTTTTCCCACAGAAATTTCCTTTTTGGTTTTGTGCACGGAATTTTCTTTCTTGTGAATCACTGAAGAGAAGAAATAAATTTCCCGTTGGCGAGCGGAAAAAGAAAAAGCATTTAGCTGTTTCTATATTGATTTTTTGTGTGTGTAAAAGTGCAGCGAAAATCCAGAACTTTGTGCCTGACTTTGTGCAATTGAAAAACTCTTTGGCGATGACGTCCCCATTCCCAGCATACTTCCGTTCATTTTGTCATCTACCCAAAAGCACACTAATGGCAAAATTATTCTGCCGGAGCATGCAAGGGTCGCAGCTGTGAAATAAAATATATATTATCAAAATGCATGGGAAACCCGACGTGTGTGTTTGTTCATATAAATTAATTCAAATTCAACTTTCTTCCCCCATCAACAGGGTCCTGCCGTGGAGACGGAGCGCTGTGGCGGACCGGAATCCGGCACGTGGGAGTGCCTCTACGGCTCAGGGAATTCCCTAACTGGCGAGGTGCCAGCGGATCGTCCAGAAGTGATAGCGGAAATTGGGCCGGGCTGTCGCTGTGGATGCATTGTCCATTTGGGTGCTGTCAAGCCGCGTCGCCTGATTGCCTCATCGTCACGCAGCTGCCCTGGCAGAACATTTTGGCTTGTACAGGCGGATGACAAATGTCACATCCGTTTCAAATTGGACTTCTTTCGTCTTCCGTGTGCCACACAGTATCTCAAGATTAGAGATGGAGACTCCCTTGCTTCAGAACTAATTGGGGAATTTTTCGGGGGGTACACGAGGGTACCAGATAGCGCAATGTCCAGCAGCTCTCAGATGCTCCTTGAATTCCTTTCGGATGAACTCGCATCAATGGGGGAGTCTTGTGGAGGTGGCTTCTTGGCTCACGTTCAGCAAATATGTACGTAATGCTATGTTCAGAAAACTAAATGTTTATTCTCTCTCCTTTCAAAAACACATTTTGCTTTAATTAAAGTTATTATATAGTTTAAAAACTTATCACAGTTTAAATCCATCAAAGAACGTGAAAAAGAAATCATAAAAACTTTTGAAATCTAATCATAAAAACCAATTAAAAAGTCGCTCGACTATCTTGTTCAAAAAAAAAACTTTTTTACTTGAAATTAAATTTTTATTGAAATAAAATTAGAATTGGCCTTGAGGATAGTTTAGAAGCCAATGATAATTATGTAGTGACAACATTCCAACTTTTAACTTCGATTAAGCTCTCTAAATAAGAATTTTGAGGAGAAAAAATGTAAAACATCAATGAAAAAACTTTTAAAAATCAATTTAAACTCAATTTAAGGTTCTTGAACACTAAGCACCACTAAGTATGCATATTTTTGTCCAACTAGGTCATCAGAATGCAAGTTTTCCGGTAACGAGCAGGGCCATCATCCCAATTTCCGCCATCGAATCAATTGCCATGAAATTAACTATCGCTCACGTGGCTGCTATAGCTTTTGTGAGCATGATTATTGTCATGAGTCTTATGCTTGGTGAGTCTCAAAGACACATTTTGCTTTTTTTTCTATAAAACTTCCCTAAAGGTGGAGATTTTTTAAAAATATTTTTGCCCAGGTACGCAATACGTTTTCCGGTATCGCAAATATCAACTAGCTGAGAGTAAGGGTGAACCTGATTCACCAGCCCATACACCCCGGACATCATTGGGTTCGTTAGCTGGCAATGGACCACCGTCTAGAGCTATCTCCACCACAACCCTCCTCTCGGACGTCATCTCTCTCGTCAAGTTCCGACCAGGCGGGCGAAGGGTCAAGCACTCGAGGTTGCAGGAGAACACCGACACGGACACTCTAACGAAGAATTGCCAGAGAGACGAGCATAGTGCTGAGGTTGATGATGGAGATGCCGATAAATCCCACAGGTAGGGCAAATATAGCACGTTTTATTGGAAACATAAATGGGTTGTTCGGAAAATTTAAATTGCTCAGTCAAACAAAATTAAGTGGGTGGAATAGTATTGTGAAGAAAAGAATGTACAACCAATAGAATACTTTATTTTTAAGAAAAACGAACTTTTTTCGAAAAAGAAAATGATTAAATAAGAACTCAAGGGAAATCTATTAAAAATGAAATATTAACTTAATATGAGAGGAAAAACTTTTTATTAATTTGCAGATCCTGGTGCTTGATAAATTGTTAATTAACGTCTCTAAATGCTTTTTTTATAAGCTCGTGTGGTTTTAATTACCAATTGTGCTGAATGTTGTATTGAAATAGGCCAAAATGGTAAATGGAGGAAAAGAGCTTGAAACTTTGTGAAGCTGCTGCAAAAACTTTCAATGGTGCTTTAAAAAAATCCATCATTGAACTTTTCAAGCAACCAAACTGCCTGGGGTGTGCATCCGGGGGGCGGGTTGGGCGTGCTAGCGATTCACCCACAATAATCATCTCGCCTCTCGCACTGAACGTGCTGTAATTTGTGCTCTGGATTTTTTCTTGCAGCGATGATGACGCCAGTGTAATGAGTTCCCTCACCATCACCAATGAGAAGGCAAATGGGGACGGTATGAAGGTTCCCGGGGAATCGAATAGCTCCACCGCTGTGTCCCCCACATCTCTAGTGAATAGCAATACTCCGCCGTCGGATGGTTCAATTAGTAGTCTCCCACCCACGCCGCTGGACACCCCAATGCCTGGACGACGGACCAATTTTGAGGCGCTCGAGACGAAGAGTGTCAATGGGAGTAAATCCACGCGCGTCCGCAGGGAGATCCGCGGGGGCAGCAATGCTCCTGACACAGATACAGAAAGCATCAAGAGGATGATGATTGGAGCTCAGATGGCACGCAATAAAAAGTTGAGTGTCAGCAATGTTACGCTGACGAATGTAAGTTTTCTTTTGCTCATTTGCATACAAATGATCCTCGTTTTCACATTGTTCCCCCTCAGAAATTGCTTCATTTCCAAAATGTAATGCTTTCCTTTTGTCTCGTCCTCTTTTTTCCCCCGCCAAAATGGTCAATAGGGGAGCTATTCACCGGCACTCAGCATGACCAGTACAGCCACGATACGCACCACGAGTCAGAAGGAGAGTAAAGACAAGAGGAATCGAGAAAAACTCCTTGCAGGACCAGGATCTGAATTTTCTCTGGCAAATCCTGAGGACCTGGAACTGGACTACTATGACTACAATGTGATTAATGCGGGAGCTGCACCTGGATCCTATCTTGGTATGGATCCCGCCTATCTGGTGTGGATTCCACCCCTAGATCAGGGCAATATCATCCATGAATTGGGAGAAAAGGAAGATTCCCCGGAACGTGAGACTCCAGACTACGAAGAAATTCTGCCCAGGCATGAGAACATCGACCCGGGCAGCAATACCGAAACACCCGATGAGGAGACACCAGCTCTGATGTCGCTGAAAAATTCACTGGCCAGGGGTACAGCCACCCCAGTGCTTGTGCGAAAAATTACCAATGACTCCCCGGGGATTCAACTTCAAGACTTTTCTAAAATGAGGGCCGTTAAATTGCCCATGGCTGCAAGACTTCTCCAAAGGGAAAATAAGGAGGAGGAGGAGAAGGAGACCTCAGTGGTTAAATCACACAGTGACTACTTTGAGATGGAGGATATTAAATTTGCCGATGAGGATCATGATCACGATGATGATGACTGCAATATAAGGATTCAGTATCGTTCCGACACTAAACAACATTCCGTTAAAACATGAAAACTTCCTTTTTAGACGACGCTTATAAAGAGATAATCTTATGATCAATTCTGGAGGGAGGTGAGGGGTCAGCAACTCCATGAAAATTTCATTGATGGAGAAATGGATTATATCTGTGGGTTCGGAAAAAAGATCCTCAAACTTTGAAGGCTCTTGCAGAATAGTTGATTCTTGAATTTTGAATGTTCTAAATTTATTTCTTAATAAATTCACAGTTGTTAATTTTGTGAGAAATTGAGTGAAATCATTTTAATGAACAAATTGAGTAAAAGAAAAAGACATTGAAAAGTTAAAAAAAAAATTAACAGGGATATTCTTATTACTTTTATTTAGAAATTATTGTTAATTTATGGTCTTGTTAAGTTTTTTTTATTATTTCATTACTTTTAATTAATATTAATTTTTGAAGGAGAGAAAATTGAATTTTAATAACTTTTCTTCGTTTAAACCGTTTAAACACTTTTTACAGCCTTTTGCGAATTACGAGAATTTTTTATAATTCGACGCTCCCGAAGATTATGAACCATACCTACTCCTGTGTTAAAAGATAGGAATATGGTTCATAATCTTCGGGCACGTCGAATTACTTTTGTGACTTTTGTTATGGAAATCATCAAAAATCTATAAACAAACTTATTTGTTAAGTGGTTAAGGAAAAAAGCAAAATGGCGTATTAAGAACACTCTTCTAACTGACCATATACTGACTGATGCTTTAATCATAAACGTTGCTGACCCCTTTGAAATACATTCTCCAATCCAATGCTATGTATAAAATCTGTAAAGTATGCTATTTCATGATGAGAATGAAAAAAAAGCATTAGCAGTCATTAATATTGTGATACTGAATAAATGGCGAAACACACTGGAGAGATCCTTCGTGGGAACTAAATAAATTTTAATGCTACTCAAGAAAATTGTGTGAAATGTAGAAGTTAAATGGAAAGGATGAAGAGTTTATACAGAAAATCTACATGTAGAGTGTACGCGAGACTGAAGATGACGTTGTAGAGCCACCTCTCTCCTAAATTCACTGTGTGTAATAATAAGAAAATTAATTGCTACAGCACAATGATTTCAAAATCCATGAACTCTGTAGATTGTTATAAGAGAAGTTACATCATTTTCGTATATAGGAAGTAGCAAGTAATGCAACGTGTAATTAATATCCTACAGTAATATTGTAATTAGTCCAAATTAGTCTGTAATAACCGTAATTACCATGGTTATTAATAAATTCTACAAGCACTAAGTATAGGGGAGACCGGGGTAAAAAGAGTCATTTTCGAATTTTCAAATGCCAATTTCTCCCAAGTTATAAATCGGAAAAATCGGAAAAAATTAGGGTGGAAGGCCCTATACACCTACAATTTTTGACAGTAATTTGGAGGTTATGTGATCAGTACTTTGGGAGTTAAAAAAGAAAATAAATTTTTGGCCCATTTCCCAAACTATTGCGTATTGGGAAAAACGAGTTTTCCGAAGTTTTCCTTCAGCAATTTTCCAATCTGATAATTTTTCTCACTAGCTGGGTTACTTCAGAAAACGTTGCCAAGGTGTATTCTTCAATAACTTTTAATGATTTTTCTCTACAATTTTTTGAATCAAAACACACCCCTTGGGGTAGATCGGGTCAACCCATGTAAATCATACGGGAGTTTGAAATTTTTGACATATTTTCTATCCATTTGTTGCAAAATGACGTGATTGAGAAAATCGCAAAATTCCTTGTTTTAGTGCGTATAAAAGTGAAATTCCTTGTCGCGGATCAAAAGGTGAGAAGTTTAGCTATCAACTACTATCAATCTCTCAGGTGGAAAATCTTTGGAAATGTCGGAAAATTCGACCGACTTTATTTAGCCAACTGGTGACTATATTTACCCGCCGCGTTTAAAAAAAGTCAGAAGCGGAAGGGTCTAGGAAAAGCTCGAAAACTCATATTTCCCGGGGAGATAGAGAAAAGTGGTCTGAGACAAAGTTGTAGGCCAGGAAATTTCCTATAAGAATGATCTATTGAGGGAATTCTCTTGTCCTTGGGGAATCCTGCAGATAAGGATTTACGCAAATTGACTATTTTTACCCCGGTCTCCCCTACTTAATTTATTTTTCATTTTTTTAAATCCATGTCCCATAAAGCCAAGGAATATTTAATCCAAAGAATAAATTACATTAGTAATATAATTTTAATCTGATGCCATTTATAGGGAAGAACGCAAAATAAGCTTCAATCTATCAGAGAAACTATTTAATATATGGAACATTATGATAGATATATTAATAAAATAAGTAGAATAAGTGGAAATATAAAAATAGAAAAGTATGAGAGGCACATAAGAGTAAAAAAAATCTTAAAATAAGACATTAGAGAAAGTCTATAGTCATAATTTATATTTTGTTATTGTGTAGCACGTGGCATTATCTAAATACAATATTATGCCCAAAAAAAGAAGAAAGACACGTAGATTTATTGTTATTTTAACAAGAATTATTGATTTAGTTGGGATATTAAAATTAAAATCCACAAGAAAACTTGAATTTTTAAATAAATCTTGAAAATAATCTTATAGTTTTTTTTAATCCCATTTATCTAAAATTGGCAAAATTGCGATGTTATGTCCGAGATTTCTGAAACATGCTCTTTGGTTGAGAACAGTATGTCGCCAAAAACCGCCACATTTTTGAATTCAGAGTTTCCCATAATTTTTTGGTTATGTAACACAAATCGCAAAAAGTATGCGCGCGAAATTCTGACACTTCACGCATTGTTTGGTTTGAGAATTCTGTGAAATTATTTTGGATTTTTTTTTGTGTAAAATACGCATTGATTCAGCATGTCTAAGCGTCAGGGTGATACCCCAAAGAACACTCTCCTTAATTACTTCAGCAGAACCCCTCCTGCATCTGGGAGTTCAGGAAAATTCACTCCTAAAACACCCTCTGCTGGAACGGTGGCGTCTCCTTCAACTCCCAAAACTGCCCAAAGTGGAAGTAAATCAGGTAAATTACTCATAAGCATTTTTTTTATCCACTTCTTACACTCATTTGCTATCCTAAGCACCAGGAAAGCGCATCCTGAGTGTGGAGAAACCCGTAGCAAGTCCCAAGGAGACCAATGGAAAGGAAGAAAATGGTGATGAAGTTATTTCGCAGAAAAAAAAGCGCAGGAGAATTATTACTTCTGATTCTGAGGATTCTGACCAGGAGAATGATAATCTGAAATCAAATTGTGAAAAGAGGAATAGTGATTCACCCCTCCTCACACCCGTTGCGACGAAAAAAGTGAAGAAGGAAGCTGCCGAAACTCCAAAGTTGTCCATTGAAGAGAAACTTGCCAATCTGACAAAGACGGAACCCAATGAAGTTCCGGATGTAATGGATACAACGACAATCGTGGAGGAGGAAGACGTAGTATGGAGGCACAATAAACTTGAATTTCTCATGCCTGAAAATATCAGGGATGCCAAGAAAAGGAAGCCAAATCATCCGGAATACGATCCAAATACACTCTATGTTCCCGAATCCTACCTCAAGACTCTCACTCCTGCCATGTATCAGGTAGAGAATTTTATTTCGTTTTAATATTGTAAATCATTTTATTTGGATTTTATCTTCTTTGCAGTGGTGGGTCATGAAGAGTCAGCACTACGATTGCATTTTGCTCTTCAAAGTTGGGAAATTTTATGAGCTCTATCACATGGATGCAATTGTAGGTGTCAATGAGCTGGGATTTACCTACATGAAGGGCGACTTTGCCCATTCTGGCTTCCCAGAGCAGGCTTATGACCGCATGGCTACGAGTCTCGTGGAGAAGGGCTACAAAGTGGCACGTGTGGAGCAGACTGAGAATCCGGACATGATGCAGGAGCGATGCAAGAAGCAGAAAACCGTCACCAAGTTCGATCGGGTGGTTAAGCGAGAGATCTGTCAGATTACAAATAGAGGTACACGCGTCTTTGGACAGCAGGTGCAGCTAACAGGAGATTTCCAGCCACAATACATGCTGGCAATTGCGGAAGTACCAGGAGACATCAGTAGCACGTACGGAGTTTGTTTTATCGACACATCCATTGGAGTATTCCACATTGGGCAGTTTGTAGATGATAAGCACAGCTCCCGGATGCTGACACTTCTAGCACACTATACACCGGTTCTGGTACTCTTCCAGAGGAATAGTGTGAGTGACAGAACAAAGCAGATCTTCAAGACAATGCTTTCAAATGCTCTTAAAGATCCACTAAGTGAATCCCAGATGTGGGATGGATCGACAACACTCAAAAATCTCGCTGAGAAGTACTTCCATGGTGACGACGGTACGAATTGGCCAGAGATATTCAAGGAAATGCAGGATGACTGTGATCATCTAGGTTTGACGCCACATAAGAATTTTGCATTGGGCTTGAAGGCTCTCGGAGGGTGTATTTTCTACCTTTCCCGATGCCTCCTGGATCAGCAAATCCTTTCACTGGCACGCTATGAATTCTATATCCCACCAGATTCCACAGAATCCCCCGTGAAGCTTGAGCAAGACATCACGAAAGCCTCTAAGAGGCTCAATAGATCCCAGAATATGGTTCTGGATTCAATTACATTGCAGAATTTGAGAATAATCGGAGAAGAAGGCTCGCTGATTGAAACCCTCGATCACTGCTGCACGAAATTCGGAAAGAGACTCCTTCACAATTGGATTTGCTCTCCAAGCTGTGATATTTCCGTCATTAAAAAACGCCAGGATGCAGTCACTGAGCTCCTCGATAGACCGATTATGCTTCAAGATATTCGATCACTGTTGGGATCACTGTCCGACATGGAGAGACAGCTGGGACAAATTCATTCCTTCAGTAGTTGCGGTCGCTTTGAAGATCATCCCGATAGTCGAGCAATTCTCTATGAAGAAGTTCAGTATGGGAAGAAGAAAATTCAGGATTTCATCTCAATCCTCAAGGGTTTCAAGGCTCTATTGCAACTTCCGGAACTTGCCACCAAATGTTCGAGTGATCTTCTCGTTAGTCTCACACAAAATCCCCCACGGGGAACATTCCCAGACTTTGCTGAAGACTTGAAATTCTTCGAGAATTCCTTTGATCACGAAGAAGCTCTGAAGCAGGGAATAATTGCCCCAGAACGTGGTGTTGACAAGGAATTTGATGGTATTGAGGAGGAAATTAATGATATTGAAGTTGAGCTGAAGGAATATGTGAAACTCCAGGAGAAGTACTTCAATTGCAAAATCTCCATTGGAACGAATCGAAATCGTTTCCAATTGGAGATTCCGGAAGCATTTGCCAAGAAAGCGGGTTCTGAGTATCAGCTAGAGAGTCAGCAGGGTAAGAAAGGTGGAAAGGGGATTAAACGTTATCACACGGAAGAGACTAAAGATCTCGTAAAGAGAATGACTGTGGCGGAAAATCAGCGAAAGAAAGTGCTGAAGGATCTCTCAAGGAGGATTTTTGAAAAGTTCTCAAATGCAAATGATTTGTGGAAGCAATGTGTATCGAATGTTGCCATTCTGGATGTCCTCACATCCTTTGCGGAATACGCGAGAAATTCCCGAGAATCTTGTGTTCCGGAAATCGTCGAAGAAGACTGTGAGCCCTTTATGGAGCTCGAAGATGGCTACCATCCCTGTTTGACCAATAATGAAGATTTCATTCCGAACGGAGTTACCCTGGGAGCTCCTAGAACTGCCCTTACAATCCTCACAGGACCAAATATGGGCGGTAAGAGTACCCTAATGCGTCAAGTAGGCCTCTTGGCTGTGATGGCTCAGATTGGATCTCGAATTCCTGCCAATCGCTGTCGCATGACCCTGATTGATCGCATTTTCACACGTCTCGGTGCCCAGGACGATATCCTAGCTGGTCACAGTACTTTCCTGGTTGAGCTGAGTGAAACGTCCGCTATACTCAAGCATGCCACAATCAACAGCCTAGTTCTACTGGATGAACTTGGCCGTGGGACAGCAACGTATGACGGAACGGCCATTGCAGCTTCCGTTGTAAACTTCTTGGCTGACCTCAAGTGTCGCACGCTCTTCTCCACGCATTACCACAGTCTCGTGGACAATTTCCACAAAGATGATCGGATTACTCTGGGACACATGGCGTGTATGGTGGAGAATGAGGACAGTGATGATCCCACCCAGGAGACCGTAACCTTCCTCTATAAATACGCCGATGGACCTTGTCCCAAATCCTACGGGTTCAATGCAGCCAAGCTTGCGGGTATGCCCACAGCAATCATTCGAAGAGCCCATGAGGTGAGTTTTAGCTGTGTTTCTTTCGGACACAGCTTTTGTGTACCGAGCAAAATCGATAGTCGTCAGATCGGGCTCAAACTTGGGATGAGCACGAATTAGGATCCCCACATTCCAAAAAAAAACGTATACGCCAAAAAATTACAAGAGAACGGTGATAGATAGAGACTTGCGGTAAACGGCAAAGTTTAAATATCGACCGGAAGACATCCGATTATGAGGTCAAATCTACCCCCCCCCCACTCCCACGTCCACCGTTTTGAATAACTTCAAAAAATTTTTTGGCCTCATATCTCATCCCCTATTATAGCTAGAAGTCTGAAATTTTGATATGTTGTAGGGACCATAAAGACCTTTCCAACGATACCTCATTTTCGAAAATCGGTTAAACCGTTTTGTCAATATGGCCGCCACAATTTTTCATCGAAAATCGACCATAACTCGAAAACGGCTTGACCGATTTTGATCAACTCGGGCTCAAATGAAAGATCTTAACAAACCCCACAACTTTCCAGAACATCCGAAGTTTCAAAAGTGAGCGCTGGGGGGGCCAGAAATCAAAAACAACATTTTCGATTAGTTTTCGTAGAATATCTCGAAAACGGCGACATATTTTTTTTTTTTTCATTTTTTGATATGTTATAGCTGACCATATTATCTATCACCATGCCAAAAATGAAAAAAATCTATGGATCCGTTCTCGAGATATAGTCTTCCAAAGTTAGCATGTCATATCTCGGGTTCTACAAGTCCGATCTTGATCAACTCAAGCGCAAATGAAAGGTTTCGTGAAACCCTACAAATGCATAGAACATTGCAACTCCGAGAAATGACCGCGAGAGGCGCTAAAATCAAAAACAAAGTTTTCGAAAATTTCGAACTCGAATTTTTCGAAAATGGCAACATAATTTTTTTTCATTTTTCGATATGTTATAACTGACTTCAATACCTTTCAAACATAAAAAAAAAATATATGAAAATCTGTGGATCCGTTCTCGAGATATGGGAGATATGGCCTTCTAAAGATTTCTTAGGGTATGACTTTTCGACTTTTCCCGACTTTGCGCGTATTTAAATTAATTTGCATTCTAGTTTGTTCTTACAAAATTGGTATACACTGAAAGAAACAAGCTCTCGCAAGGTTGGTCAGCTTACCAGTACATTTTTTATTCTTCACAGCATTATTAGCAACTTTATCACAATAGAACTAAACTAGTGCAATTCAGCGTGATTTTCTGCCAATTATTACGCGTGATTCATGCAAAAAATCAATGAGTTATTAAATTATTATTTCATTTAAATTGTTTATTTTTGTATTTTGCAATCACATTTCATTTTTTTTTTCATTTTTTTATGAATGTGATCGAGGTCAAACTTTTATGTTCTAGCATAGGAATTTATATTACCAGACCTCGACCGATGAAAAACTATAATTTTCACAGAAAAAATTGCTAAATGCGGCATTTTTTGGCATTTTTTAGCTGTCCAAGAAAGTCGAAGCCGGTGCTATGAAGAGAAAGATTTTCTCCCGAATCCTTTCTAGCGGTGGCGTCGATGAAATCAGGAATCTTCTGTCAAAACTCCAAGCATGCTCCTAAATTCTCTCATCTAATGCAACTTCATCCTCGAGTAAGTTTCTTCAGTTAATGTCTTCAGAAAACAAAAAGTATTTTGACTCAATAAAATGTTTTGTATTACAAATTTATTTTCTAAATTTGATTATCTCCTATTTACATCATTCTACGAGCAACAATATAATTCTTTGGTGTTTCAACATTTTACACGCAATTAGCACGAAAATTGCCTAAAAATCATTTATTTATTCTTTTTATTAATTTTCAATTTGACTAAATAATTGGGAAAATACCTGTACTTGGTGGGGAATTTTTTAAGAAAAGAAAAAAAAAACAGAAATAAGCTCAAAATCATTTTGGGAGAAATATCACAGATATAAATAATTTTTTTTGTCTTTAAAAAAGAGATAAAGAGAAGAGTAGAAAAATCACATGGATTTTTGCGCGTGAATAAATTACATTTTAACACTAATTTTTGCAAAATCATTTTGCGCCAGTTGCCTCACATTTTTTTCATCTTCTTCTAATAGAGACTTAAATGTAGTGTTTGTTTTTTTTTCTTAAATAATAAAAATGAGATATTTCATCAACCTCAACGACAATTCTTGCTCCATTATTTTATCCACATGTTTGTACTCGAGGCAATTTACTTTTTTTTTACGAATCACAAAATTAAGTAACTTGCAATGTCTTCCTTTTAAAACCTAATATCTAATTAAGACTTATATACTGAGGTTTATTTTTTCTTAAGTTATTTTCTGGCTAAAAGAAAGTTGTAGTAACAGTCAGTCAATATTTGAGAGTTGCGCATATAAGTTGTGAATGCTTAAGAAGCGATATAACTTTTTTTTTGTTGAGAATTGAAAATGATAAAGTGGCAATGATGATCATTTGTGCTCAATCGTCACTCATTACGTCATGACGGCCAATGCGCCAAGAATTGCTTGTGCAGACACCCTTTCCGCGCCACCAATCATTGATATCCGGGTACCATTTGGGCTTTGCAATGGCAGCTTCATCGTGGAGCATAGCACAGACGCGACACCAGAAGTATGTATTGATGAACTCCCCTGTGCCCTTCCATTTGAAGTAGGAATTGTAGAGTTCATCGTTTTTATCGAGGAGATGCAAATATGCTGCTAATTCTTTGGGCGATGCAAAATCATCCACATGAATATAGGATTTGTATGGAGCACTTCCCAGATAATCCTGTGATAAGAAAATAATCAAAATGGAATAAATTATCTCCTTGTAGAAATTTAGAACTAAAAGATTTTTTGAAAGAATTCTTTAAACTTTGGTTAAAAAAAAATGGAGAATATTCATCTTACCTCTGGCCTTGCACCCATAACAATTGGAAGAACATTTCTGTATAGAGCATTAACGAAGAATTTCTCCGTGATGTAATCCTTGCAGTTGGAATTCTCAAATGCCAAGTAGAACTTGTAGTCATTATCGAGGAGTTCAAAGCACAGATCCGATGTACTTCGGGAGCACTTGAAAGTCCCACACGCCCCATAAATGTCCACCTAAAGTTAATTACATTATGCATACAAAGTAATATTAAATTAAGGACATTCCTATAGAGGAGAGAAAATCTCACAGTTTCACAAACTAACTTGAATATGCTTCTGCAAGTCATGTGCATACTGAAGCCGACCATTGCGAGCACCACAATTGGACACAAACCAAGCCACTTTTTTCGTCTTGTTCAGCGCATAATTCTTGTCCTGCTCCACTTGCTTCACCCTCGGATCGAAATACTCCCACTTTTCGTATGGGGCCACAATATCGCTGTCCTTTCTGCATATGTGTGTGTGTGTTTGTATGAAAACCAAAATTTACATTTTATTGTTAGTTTTTCCTACCACATGCAATGAAAGTTTTGCGAAGATTTTTTTTTGTTTCGCGAGAGAATGGGTCTCCCTATGTGAAATAATCTCTTCAAAATTTAATGTTCTCATAACCCTCGACTTTATTTTGCATATAGCAAAATGGCATGTGTTTCACGGACCACGATTGCTCGTGCAGAAGGATTAGTTCAGGAATGATACAAATCCCATTCGCAGAAAATGAAATTTTAATTGAATTTACCATCAAATTGTCATTCAAATGCAGATTGCACGGAAATTAAAAGTAGAACATTAGCTATATAATTTGCATGATTATGTAAAATCGCGCAGAAGTGATAAAAAAAATATTGATTTTTCTTATCTTCCACAAATTTCTTTAATCCATTAAATTCTAATCTATGAATAATTTTGAATTTTCCAAAAAAAAAGATTTATTAGTTTTGGAAAGGTACATTTCTCACCTTTCCAAAACTGGTAAATTTTTGAATATCGGTCAACCCGTTTTTTCTTGGCAGCCAAAAAATGACATTCCAGGAGAACCCCTTGACGGATTTGAGTGAATTTTTTTTATTAATTCTGATGAAATTTGAGCCAGGTGTAACTTATAAAAAAATCTGGGAAACTAATAAATTTTTGAAAATCGGTTGACCACCGCCAGAGATATAGCCACTTGAAATTTGCCTTCAAAAATACCTCATTTTTGCTTGCCCAGAGACTTTTTTAGGGTAGTGTATACTTCGTACTTTCAGCCCAAAAAGCTTTTTTATCTCGAAAAATTAATTCTTTCAAAAATATTAACTGAATGATGGAAAAAACTCATAAATAAATAATGAGTTTAATGCTTCATCTTTTATTTGCTTTTATATAAAAGTTTTATACCCCCAAAATATCTATAAATAAAACTTTTTTGTCTTATTTCAGCAATATATATCTACAATTTGTGTTAAAATATATCACCTGAACACACCTCATTTTTTGTATCCATATAAATATTTAATATTCATTTCAAAACTTTTTGGGAGTTGCGTTGCGATACAACCGCTATAGATCTAATTTCCACGCAAGAAAAACCTAATTTATTGTAGAGCACCTATATTGCGTAAAAAGTCATCTTAATGGGAGGTAAATAGAATGCTTCCCGATTGTTGAAGAGCATCTGAACAAATTTCAAGTGGATACGCGATAAAAGCATATTGAGTAATAAATTTTGAGACGCCGCATTTACCTGTACGTGGCTGTCCAATTGAAAACACTGGGAAATTTGATATTCTGCGTGTGGTAGGGACACTCCAGGAAGTACAGCATGTAGATCTGATGGGGTTTCCGCACAACTCCAGGTGAGATGTAGTGATCCTTGAAGAGGAGCATATCCGCTGTGGTGGAATGGTCGCGATTTGCAGTGAGGGTGCATGTGTTGATGGGACATTTGGCATGGAGGAAAATATCCCTGCCCTGACGCACATTCCATGGACCTAGGCCGTTGTAGAGTAGAATAGTCTTCAGTGTACCTTTCTGCACGATTTCTTCATAATTGGGTGGCATGAACATCAATTGATTTGTTATCCTATCACTCTGGGAATCCTCATATGGCATAAGTCGCGCAACACGCTTCTTTGTCTTGCGATTTATCCTCGCCGGATGCGGGTAGCGTACTCCATTGGAAAAATACCACGGTCTACCATTGCCATCGGGTAGTAGAGAATTATCGGAATCATGTGTCTTGTCGTAGTCCTCATACAGTGAGGGTGCTGTCGTTGTTGGATTTTTCGTAAGATGACCAGCATTGAGTGGATCCTCGGGGTTCTGTTGTGTCTTTGTTGAGAGCAACTGATGCTGTGTTGTCCTACTTGTCCAAAGATCCTTCTCCCTGCATAATTACATTTTTTTTTTTTCAAAAATACATCAATTTACAATTTATTTCAAACGAAGATTATGGGGGAAAAAACTCTCACCTGAGTGTAAATCCAAAGAGGAGCAACACGGCAAAGGCCACAGTGAAGAGGAAACATCTTTTCAGTGAAACTTTGGGAAATCGCATTGTGGTGCTACCGATGCGAATTTTCATTTATTTACAAACTGAAACTACATGAAAAGAAATGAAAAAAAAAATCAGTCATCAATGAGTAACAATTATTCTTACTAGTGAGCTGTATTAATGTAATCAATGTTAGTGTTGATTGACTTATCAGTGAACCAACATTACTCTCGAAATATTGCCACACTCAATTATGTTCTTGTATGTAAAGCACGACTATTATTACCTCACAAATATTTTTTTTTATACAACCACACGAGATGGATTCTACAGCTTAATTTTGAGTTGAGTTCTTTCAAAGAATTTTTGATAATTGAAATGTCGGCGGAAAACTAAATTAATTAAAAACAAGACGATGACCGAATTTAACAATTCAATTCCTTCGTCAAAATTCGCGTATCTTCTAATTAGTCGTTTATTTTCCTATCATAAATCATTACGTAGGATTTTTAATTGTAATCCATTAATTTTTTTAATAAAATTTCTCTTTCAAATGCATATTTTATAAGGTCTTTTTTTTCTTACACAACCTATATAGTCATTTTGATGTATTTAGAGCTTTCTATGCACTTATCGAGATAATTCCTATCTAATTTCCAAAAAATTTATGGTGTAATTGAAGCTTTATTATTTGTTTGACTTTTTCGTAGATAACTGATAAGCTTTTGGATAACTATTTTTTTTTTAAATTGCGTAAGAAAAAAAAGAACTTCAATTTCAACGACTGCAGTGCAGAATAAATTCCTCAATTGTATCTAAAAGTTGGGATGCATTGAAAGACTTCTTGAGCTTTATGAAAATCAATACTTTGGACATTTGGAATTGTTTCCTTGTGGCAACATCCCTCTCTGTAACTTTATCCTGCGTTCATGCTATTTATTTTATTCGAATAATAATATTTCACTGCAAGTTGACTCCTTTATGTGAGAATATAAAGTCAACATCTCCCTCTAAATGGTTCTCTTATATTTCAAACTTCTAATCTCGCCAATTTTCCCATCGTGAGTGATATGGTTCAATCCCCTGAGGCTGGGGAGACATTGCGGTGGGTCGTTGATTTCGTGATTCCATGGTAGATGTGTGCCTATCAATTTTGCGATAATGATAAGAGAACGAGAGCAAATGGGAATGGAAAGTGATTTAGTCCACTTTTTGGCAGCATTACATAACAATCATGTTCCTCCGTCCGGAACCATCAATTACACTTTGGCAACCAAAAATTTAATGTACAAATAAGAGCAATGATGGTAATTGCTCGGAGCATTAAAACCTCGTGCTTTTCCACCCATTTCCCACACTAGCATGGATGATGGATATTTGAAGAGGGGAATGTTTTTTTCACGGGGGGTACCCCCTCATCCTTATGACTTTTTTTCCCTTATGTACAATTTCTATGCTATGCTATGAGGCGCGACTGGAAAAATCAATACATTTCTGTTTGGGCGAATAATTCCGGTAGGGTCTTGCGTATATATATCATGGGGATGAGATGGGGTGTTTTCATGGGAATCCTCCTTGCTGAATTCTCAAAGTTTCTCCTGGAGTTTTCCATTAATAGAAAACAAGTTGGTATGGTGGTGTACCTAAATTCAAGGTAAACTTGCTCTCGTCTTTCACAAGAAATCAATATAGGTAGGGGAGAGCGGGGTTAAAAAAGTCACTTAAGGGTTTAGAAAAAGCTCAAAATATTATATTTCCCAAATAGATAAAGCGAAATGTATAGCTCATTCTTTTAGGAAATTTACTGCCCTACAACTCTTACTCAGATCATTTTGTTCTATCTAGCTAGGAAATATGACATTTTAAGCTTTTTCCAAACCCTTATGTGACTTTATTAGCCCCGCCCTCCCCTAGCGATTTATAAGGGATGGGTTTTCCAAGCTTATCCAATTTATTTTTCTTACATCTTAACGATTGATTTTCCAAGTAAAATTAAGGATTTAAGGTACTTACACGTTTCAAAAGATAAGTGAATTTGCTGCAATTTCTGCTCACTTTAATCCACAACTACATGAGTTAGTTTATCCAAAAAATAATCACCATGTTCTAGACTAGAATTTGAAGTGAATATCATTACTCTGAGTTTAGTAGAAAATGAGGCAAGAGGAGATGTTTGTAAAGTACAAAAGGATTTTCCATTGAGATTAAAAATAAAATGATTTCTTTCTGGTCTTCTGCCCTTATTATGGTAAAGCACAAAATTCCCGTGGAATCCTTGTGGATGTGTCGGATGTTTGGAGAGAACTGAAAACAGTTCACCACCCCTTGAGCAGAAAATCCATAATGTTGATGGTTTGTGTGCAAAAGAGGGATAGAGAGAGAATTGTTGCGCTCTCCTCGAGTGATTTTGCCCCTTCAGAATTCACACAAACCACCTTTCCTCCTCAGGGGTTACTTTTTCGGAGTAGGTATATAATTTCATTAAATCCACGCCACACGATATGTAGGTATACCCGGAAAAGTTCACTGTGACAACGGTTAAAATTAACAAGAAAATTCTCACAATTCAGAGGTGTGAAAAAATTCTACAGACCCCACAATAAATCCTTATCACACACTTTTCTGATGTTATTAAATTCAAATGGATTTTATCGCGATTTATCACCTACAGCAATTACAACGACTGATTCCCTCAAAATCCAACCGCGAGATAGTTCATCATGTTCCATCGAGGAGTGTTCTCAATAGACTAAAACTTTTCTCCACACTGATATGATTATACCACAAGCACCGACCTCATAATTTTATTATTTCCATGGGACACAGGTGTTTGGAAGAAAAAACTTATCACTCTCCCACACTGTGTGAGATTTGCAGGAATAAAAAAAAGTTCTCAATTTCGGCTGATTCCAAGCAACTTATAGAACCCTCCTTGAGCGTTGTGAAGGGAATTTTAGAATGTGCGGAGAGTGTAGTGTGTGAACAAAAGGGGCGGATTCTTTCGTACGCATGTGCCAGCTGGTTCACCCTTATCTCATTCCTGCAGGAGGTTCGCTTGTCTGGCCACTGACACGATGCTCCCATCTCATTACCAAAATCCATCACAATTTTCATCTTAAGGGGATTTATCAATCAAGGTTGGCAAAAATGTACAATTCAATTTTATCGATGTGGTCTTAATGGAATGATGACACACAATTCAATAATACCCGCTGATTATATGAAATATTTACTCAATTCAAGTACATTTTATCAAATTGTTAAGTAATCGATCAGTACATGAAATAGTGGCACATGCAGCAATTGAATTTTTGTTATTTATAATTTTTTATTAAACATTTTAAATCCTGCTGATGCTATAGGTACAAGTTTTTCTTAAAATAAATTCCTTAAGGCTCAAGAAAAAATCTTCTAGACGTAAATATAATTTTTCTACGGAAAAGTTCGAATACTTTCATGTGAAAATCCTGTAAATGAATTCTGTTTGGAGGAGACTCCATCCTTACTCATAAATCAACTTGTAGGCCGAATGATTTTAGTATGGCAACCTATGGTTCTTCATTACTTCTATCTTGATCAACTCGTTCAGTTCATTGGCCTACGATCTCTCACAGGTGTCCCAGGTTAAATAACTAGCTGAATATCCCTTATTTTTTTTCCACCCCCTAACACCCACAGTTCTTCAGAAAATGATTCCATTTATGCCCAACAAATGCTTCATCAACAGGCCCTCTATCCACGGAAGAATCCCTTGATTAAAGCTTATCATTCCTTCAGCTTATATCCCTTCAAAGCAACACAATTTCCTTTCCTTGAAAATTAATCAAGAATACTGTAAAAAAATGACTTACCAACCTTATTTGGCGATTTCCCTTAATTTTAGCACAATCACTTTAAAAAGAAGATATACACTTCCGAAGAAAGAATCATACCCAAGAGGAACAATAGAAAATGTTCAATACAACATCCAGCAAACCAATAAAAAAAAACATTGATAGTTTTATCATATTAAAATACATCTTTATCATTTTGTTGCAATTGCACGGAGGCAATTGAAGGGAAAAAACGACAGAATATACCCATAAAACATTGCCATTTAACCAGAGATAAAAACACACATAAAATTAGCCGCTCGTGGAATGTCGAGATGCTGTGATGGGGGATTTTGACTATTGGTTGAACACCTCATAGACATTTGCGCCGAGGATTTTGATTTTGTCCGACACAACAAACAGAATCACCAGTGATGTGGCCAAACTCTGTGGTTTGCTGCTCTCACTGAAGTGCTTTGACGCTAACCCATTGACAATGGGAATAAGCTTGGCCAGTGGACTTTCGACGCTATTAATATCGAAAATCTTATTAAGTTGCTCCTTAGACGTGCTAGGAATGTCTTCAGCAAGATTCATCCCATTGCGCTTTCCATTGGGTTCCGTGTAGTACCTAAAATGGCATTAGAAATTTTTAATTACAATTTGCCGATAAAAAGTCATTTAAAAAAAACATACCTCACGAGGAAATCCACAACGACGGAGAACCCACGACAGATGTTGTTGGTACATAAATTGCTGACCTCCTCACTCTCCAGCAAATCCAGGGTTTCTGTGAAGAGTCGAATAAGTGTGTCATTGCCATTTACGTCTTCGGGGAACACGTATTTGGCCAGATGGCTGTTGGGGTTCTGTGGGTCGTTATTCACAGCCATTTGGATTGACCAAAAGATTTGTTCAATATCCCCAATTGTAAGTTTTTTCTTGAGGTCATACTCCTTCATGATATGCCTCACTTTTCCCTCAATTAGTCTGCTTAGATCCTTTAAGCCATCACGTAGGAAATGCTGAATGAGTGCCAGATACATTTGCTGAATATCTGCAGTAACACTCATCTCAGGGCTTGTGGTTTTTGTCGTGTCCCTATACAGGTAGCCTCCTACGAGGTTCAATTGGATTCTCAGTGTTACAACAAGGATTGACGATGCGTAGACCATTGTTGTGAGCCTGGCAAAGGAAATCACCTTCATTTCCTCCCAGAGTTCTTTCTTATTTTCAGGCTTCTTGCGCAATTGCTCGAGGATATCGTCTGTACTGAGAATTCGGTTGATCTCTTCAAAAACCGATGGTGCTAATCCCATTATCGTTTGATTGCATGTTCTCTCTGTGGATTCAAAATGCTGCAGGCGACGTGTCTTCTCAAGAAATTCCCGCGCCTGCTCTTCCTGGAATTCACGCAGCTTCCGCTGAGCATAGCGCAGTGCAAGGACACTTCCCCCCACAATCACGCCACTAATGATGAACTTTCGCTTGTGACGCGACAAAAAATTCCTCACGCTGGAGAACATGATTGATTTTTTTCCACGAGTTTTTGTGTCTCCTTTTTAGCCACTCGTTGTTATTTGCATGCTTTCCAATGGGAGTCTGGAACTGAAAATGCGTTAAAAAAAAATGAGTAATCTTTTACAATTTATAGCCTCTAAAAGTAAAGCAATTTATAGTGATGGGAAATTCTTATAGGATTATTGTTTTTCTGCTTTAAAAATTCATTCAGAAGTAAACAATAACCAACAATAGGTTAAAAAAAATATTTCGGTCATTTTTTGCTGCGAGAAATATTATCATAGAATCTCCACATTTAAGCCCCATGGGAGCGATAAAGGTGAGAGATAGTGGCGTAAAAAGCCGAACGGTACTTCCGGCACATGGTCGGGAGAGTAAAGAATGCGCATAAATTAGAAATTCTAAGCAATTTCGGGGAGAAAATACAAAACAAAAGCGACAATGATCCTTGAACCTCGGCAATCTGAGAGGTCAACATTGCAAAAATCTCACACATTTAGCCAACTCACCAGAATTTTCACGGCAATCACAACTTTTCCTAAATCTACAGCTTTTGTAACTCATATAAAAATCGATGGTTTCACTTCATTTGGTGTCACTTCCTCGCATTAATTATTTAAAATTCTTTTAAATTCATTCACGATGACGGACTTTGTATTTTTCTTTGCTGCTGCGTTTTTTGACAGCTGTCGCTCGTTTGACATTTCGATTTGACTGCGTCAGTTTTTTGACATTACACCAAAGAAGCATCAGTGAAACGTCGTGTAAGTAAAATCAATAAAAAGTGGTTTTCAGTGGACGGAAAAACTGTGAAAATTAGTGCAAAAAATGGCAGATAATGAACAAAAAGCCCTCCAACTGATGGCGGAGGCGGAGAAGAAGCTCAACTCAAAGGGTTTTCTCGGCGGATTGTTTGGGTAAGGATTTTTCTTCAGTACTTTTTGACGACGTTTTTGTCTGCAAAAAATTATGTTGCAAAATTTCATGAAACTTATATGGCACTGTGAAAAATTGGGAAAATTCCTACACTAAAAAGTAACAAAAATTCTAGAAAAAAATTAATTTTACCGCATTTACGCTATAAAACAAGAAAAAACTACATAATTAATGCATTATTTGTGATCTTTCTGAGGTCTCTTTTCAAACCAATAATTTTTTTTTGTAGTTATAATTAAATTTTGTCACGATAAATTTCGGCCGTACGATTTTTATCAGTATATTCAAGATTCCAGACAAAACTTTTTTTTATAATTTATTAAAATTTTATGATCAAAAATTAATTAGAACAAAGATGTATGTGTACTGTAAGAAAAACGGCATGTGTTTCAGTTTTTCATAGACAAGAGATCCATTCATATTGGAAAGAGAAGCGGAATATTCCCGAAATGGTGACTCACAATGCAATTTCGTCACTAAAAAAACATTCTTTTGCGTTGCAGGGGCGGCTCTAGTCGCGTTGAGGATGCCGTGGAATGCTACCAAAGGGCAGCAAATATGTTTAAGATGGCCAAGAAGTGGTCCCAGGCAGGGAAGGCTTTCTGCGAGGCGGCTAATCTGCACGCCAAAGCAGGCTCCCGTCACGACGCAGCCACAAATTACGTGGACGCCTCCAATTGCTACAAGAAGACTGACCCCAATGAGGCTGTCGCTTGCCTTCTGAAATCCATCGATATCTACACAGACATGGGGCGCTTCACGATGGCAGCCAAGCACCACCAAACTATTGCGGAGTTGTTTGAAAATGAAGCGAATGATTTGGTAAGCAGGGAGCTATCAAATTGATTTTTAGGGGTCATGACCTCTGTTCCTGAACTTCTAAATAATTTTTGTTTCTCAACAATGCTTTGAGCATTATTATTATGCAGTTTATGTTTTATGATATAGCAAAGACTGTCTCACTTGAAAGGAGTTCTTTTATTTTTATGGTAAAGCAACGAGCTATTCAGCACTATGAGCAAGCAGCTGATTATTTTAAGGGTGAAGAATCCACCAGTTCGGCTAATAAATGCATGCTAAAAGTTGCCCAGTATGCAGCACAGCTTGAAGACTACGAGAAGGCTATCCAAATTTACGAACAAGTAGCCAGCTCCTGTCTGGACAGTTCTCTACTGAAGTACAGCGCCAAGGAGTACTTCTTCCGTGCTGCTCTGTGTCATCTTAGCGTTGATCTGCTAAATGCACAACATGCCCTTGAGAAGTATGCTCAGCAGTACCCAGCATTCCAGGATTCGCGTGAATATAAGCTTGTCAAGGTAGAATTTTTCGATATTCAAAAGTCTGAGAATTTAATAAAAATTCATATTTTTTTTTAGACTCTCTGTGAGCATCTCGAGGAGCAAAATATCGAAGGATTTACCGACACCGTGAAGGACTACGATAGCATCTCACGACTGGATCAGTGGTACACCACAATTCTTCTGAGGATCAAGAAGCAGTCGAATGATAATCCGGATTTGCGATAAATTTCCAATATGTGGCATGGACAAGTAAACTTACGAAGGTTTTTACTAATTTTCATGTAAAATGCAGTGAATGAGTGACCGAAATTTAATTTTGAGCCACCATATTATCCAAGAGAATTTAGAAATAGAGTGAGTCATCTCATACAATACAAGGGGTGCCAGCAATGGGCATCCAACTCGGTAAGATTCCTCATTTTCTTTTTGGAAAACTTGTTATGATATTTTTTTATAACTTGTTTTGTTTGAAATTATTTCTCGAAAAACATTTATCTATATATTTTTTTTTATTGGTATAAAATCTGTCGATTTGGGGAGATTGTTAAGTTATACCTTCATATATTTTCTGTTGCAATCTTTATTATATATTTCTCAACTAAAATGTTATCTCATTTCTTTTGAGATTTCCACCGAATGCCATATTGTGCATAAATGCAAAACAATATTAAAAAAAAAAGATATATTCTCCCTGAAATTTAAATAAGAAAATCTAGATGGTTGTCATCGAATGATTCAGACGAAATGCAAAATTGTGAGGAATTCACCGTGATTCATTCAATTTATCAGTTTACATTGTATTCAAATCTCCGGAAAATTAATTAAAATAAATCAACGTATCAATCTTTCAATAGAGGAAGTAATTTTTTGAGATTATAGTCCCAAGGAAAACTTTTGCTTGAGAAATATCTCATTGCCAGACCAGTGGACACAGGTTTTTATAAAAAAAAAAAATAAAACCATATCGTAAACACTTTTCAGCTACATTTTATTTTAGTCAAAGGGAAGAAAATTCATTAAAAATTTAGAACTTTATTTGTATCTACATTTTTTCGATGACAAATCTTTTGGGAAATGAAAGAGTTTTCCTTTGGCAGTAAAAGAAAACAGAAAAAAGTACGATAGCGATATTTGTTATTAGAAATTCTCAAATGGGATTGATGTAAAAGAATAATGTGAGTTTTTACTAAAAGCATGATTAATAAATATTCGTCTTTAGTACGTTAATCTAAAAGGAAAAAAAAAAGTAAAATTTGCATAATTAATATCAGACAAAGGGCATTGAAAGACAAATTACTCACAATTTGAGTTTTAGGAAAATGAAGAAAAAAAGCGATGAGAAAACAATTATAAGAATCTATATATTATATTCCATTAAAAAGGAGAAATAAAAATATTATATAGAAAATGAGATAAAAAAAAATAAGAGAAAAACACCAAATTATTGATATCTATATTGAATTTAAAAAGAAAAAGTTCTTTCTTATAAACTTAAAAATATCTCACTCCTCAATTAATCGAATGGAAGAAAATATTTAACAAAATTAGGCACACTTGCAGAATATTTTATATTTAAAAAACTAAATATTGCATTTTTGGATGGCAAAAAAAACAAAATTCATGGGTTAAGAACGTTAAGACGTAGCGCAACATTAAATTGCCTATATAGATATCATAAACATAAAATATAACAATAATTTAGAAGAAAAAAAAGTAGAATTAATAGAAATTAATTTTTCTTCCACAATTGTTTTTTTTTAATTTCTGCAAAACCAAAATTAAATTATGAAATAACATATAATAATTTCATAATATATTGAGAAATAAATCGCAAATGGAATGGTCATCTATATATAAAAAAAAGAAAATTTAAACAGTGTTATAAAAAAATATCCGTAATTTGTAAATTTTAATTGTCTCGTAGATTTAACATGGAAAACAATTATTGCTTTATATGTGTTATTATAGATAAATTGCAATAAATAAAAAAAATAAAAAATATTATACATAAAACTGAATAATTTTCATCCACAAAACAACAAAAAGGTATTTTTGTGCTACTTAATGCGGTCTCTGCGGTTGAGTCGTTGAAATATTCTCATTTAAAAGAAAAACCACAGCGAACAATGCCCATTGATCATTTTGTCTATTTTTTTCATATTAAAAAAGATTGTTTAGGAAACTCCATACAGTACCTGATCAATAATGTTTTGGCATAAAATAACTTTAAAACTTTATACATTTTTTCCCACCCTATAACCCAGATAGGTTTATGAAACCGTAGTTTATGTATAACCGCGCGTTAACTTAAAGGGAAAATTAACAGCACTAAATAATCCCAGATAGAATAGTAAACATATTAAGACAACAAAAAAACACAAGAAAAACACTTTAATCGGCCATTTTTTATACATTTTTATTAATTTAAAAATCTCTGCTCAGTTTAAAACTAAAACCAAGTTTATAGAACTTAAACCTTGCTTTAAAAAACTTAGACCTAGCTATGAAAACTTAGTCCTACCTTTAAAAACTTAGACCTAGCCTAAATAACTTAGGTCTCGCTTAACCAATTTAGACCATTTTAAAACTTTGACCTAGCTTAAGAGACTTAGTCCTTGCTTAAAAAACTCAATCTAAATAACTAAGACCTAGCATTAAAAACTTGATCTGTTTCTTCAAGTCCTTTTCTATGGATTTCCACTCTGTTTTTTGTTTATAAACTAAAATACTTTTAATTAATAAAAGTTTGTCGTGTTAGTTACATATTTTGGGAAACTCCCGCTGTAAGAAAATCCCTCAAAATCAATGCACTTCTTTTGTATTCCCACATGATTATTTATTAAAAGCTCTCTCACTCTCTTAAAAAAAAGAAACAATTAAGGTGTCCTCCTAAAGTAGATGGTGTAACAGTAAACGTACCCCACCCATGATTACGTACCTATTTTTAGTATTTATTCTGCATAAGAATAAGAAATATTCCAACAGTTAGAAACCTAATTAGCGTTAAGTACTTCAACAATAATGTCTCGTACTGTTGTGCTTTTATTGCGGTATTTTCCAGAACCCCCCTCATAAGCTTTATAAACTTTTTTCTTAATGCTTTAAGCGTTCTCTTTTGGGAAAATATTAATCACATTTTCCAATTTATTCGTCATCCATGGACAAATTCGTAATCTTTCAATCGGGGTTTCCCGTAAAGATTATTGGTAGGTAAATGAAAGCAAAAGTTTGAAAAACAAATATGATCATTTCCATTGAGACTTTCTTCTATATCTAGTAGGTACCTAATGGGGTTCTTTTGCAAATCTTGCATACAAGTCTCTCGACTCTATAATAGTACTGAACTGAGCCCACTGCTCCCTGACGTGATTGGGCTAAATACAGCATAGTGTGTAGTCAAATGAAGAGAGCGAGAGAGATCTTTGGTGCCTCCTCTACCGTGGTGGTGGCTCACAGCCAGATAGTAAAATGTAAATTGGGAGGCAGGTGAAGTCCGCAATGAGCAATACCTCAAGTGTGACTGCGAGAACATGGAGTGCTGGAAGAGAAAAACTGGATTTACAGGCTTTTCATCGCCTCTATGCCGCAGAGGAAGTTGTCACGCGCCAAAAGCGCGCTCAGTGTGCTCTCGCACCGAACTGGAGAGTCTCTGGGTTGAGCATCAGAAATCAACGCGCCAGTTGAGCTGTGCTGTTCACTCCGTGAAGATATTTTTGGATCAGACTGCAGGCGAGCTCTGTTCGAGTGTATTTGGCTGGAATTTTTTTTTGCTTTCCAAGGTGGACGGAAATGGATTTTGAATGGTGATCGCCAACATTGTGGAATACGCACGGATTACCTCGGGCAAAGTAAAATTGAACGTCGGGGGTGGAAAAAGTTGTGATCTCTGAGACGCAGTGACCAAGTGAATTTCCTGTGAATTTTCTCACCTCCTCAAGTGTGTGACTGTGTGCGTGCTTAACAATGGATAAATTCCTATGTGAGTGCCAATAATACCTGTGTGCCTAGGTTTTCCCCTCCCCACAGTATAGCCACAACTCCACACTCCCTCCCCGCAGCTGCGTCGCAATGAACAATAAATTTATGAATCGCCTCTTATATTAACAAACTTGGAAATTCCTCAATACAATCTGGATACTGGTGGAGACGACGTTATCTTGTGCTGAATTTAAATAAAAATTCACTTATTTGCTTATACTGACTGCACACAAACACAAGTTGACCTTGTCGCTGACCGCTTCCATGCCATCTCTACGGCCCCGACAACTTGTTAAGGAACGGAGGAAAAAATAAATATAATCTGTGAAAAATCTCGCCAATTCACACTAAAAAAACCCCTCACAAATATTTCCAAAAATTTTATTGTGATCACATGGACAAATTAACTACGAAAATGATCATTATATACCTCCATTTACACGCACCTGCTACGTCATGGAAAGACCTTTTTTCTGGTGCGACTCATGAGCGATAGTGAAAATTTGCTCTGTTTTCGCATTTATGTTTATGCCAGAGAGAAGAGCAAAAAAAAAGATAGCTGGCAAGCATGACCTTTCGATGTCGCACTGATTATACACATACCATGTGAATTCTTCTTGAGCTCTCCAATTTATGGAATTTCCATTCGCTTATAAATTCACCGATAATCCTTGGAGAGTCTGTAATGGCCAGCAGCGGCTTTGCTGGAATTTAGCGTCATCGATATGTGTTTATGCTCGTTTTTTTCTCTTGTCCGGGAGATCAATACACTATTGCTGTATTTCCCCAAGTGATGATCACATCAAAACACTCACGTCTTTGCTGCGCCACATGTATACGAATGGCCAGTTTTTTTTTCATTATTTGATCAACATTACTTAAATTGTTTGATTCTTTCGCGTTTTTTTTTTTTTGCAAAACTTCTCATTTAATTCTTATTGCATATTTGTGAATATTAATTTTACATAATAAATAATTCCTTTTTTTATTAATAAAAATAGCCCAAAATACCTAAATACTACCGTTCACGCTCTCTTTAACAATTCGTAGAATTAATAAACCCTTATCAGGTTTAATGCTGGAAAAACATTCTCATAATTCTTCAACTATGCTATATTCTTTCACATTTTGTCAAATGTCGCGACGCAGCTAAAAAGAAAAGCTAAAGTTCTCCACGTGAGACGAAGAGAGCCCCAAAATAAATCATTTGAACAACAAAAATAAACTTGCAGATATCAACTTATTTCTGGTCATACTGGTTGGACTGACTAAAGCACAAACGCAAGTGGGAAATCCTACAGCATCAAATATTGAGCTACAGAAAGTGCAGGGCATAGAATTAACAGCGCAGGGGCAGCAGAATATTCCGACACAACAGACTTTCCAGGAGCAGCAGGAGATTCGAGATATTCTCCTTGCGCAGGAATTCCTTGAGAAGCAGCGACAACAGGAACTGCTGCAGCAGCAACAGCTTCAGCGTGAACAATTGCTGCAGCAACAGCGAGAACAGATACTGCAGCAACAGCGAGAGCAGTTATTGCTGCAGCAACGACAAGAATTACTACAGAAGCGACAGGAACAGCTACAGCAGCAGCAAATTCAGGTGAGGAAAGAAAAACGTTAATAAACCCCACACCGTCTGTGCGTACGCTGGATGTTAATTTTTTGATTTATCATCATATTGCCACATTGGGAATTTCTGAAAAAAAAAAAAACATGTGCTAACCATCTAATCTGGAATACCCGCTTTTTGTGCGCAAAGAACACATTTCTATATACATGTATTTGAATTTAAATAATTGTACATATATGGAAAGCTTGTCTGGTATACCGCAATTTACTAATAAAATTATCAATTTGGAATTCTCAATCAAACATTTCACATCGGAAAATGAAGAATCTCAATAAATTGCTTATTAAGCATAGATTATAGTTTAGTAAACAGGTTTAACCCCGTCACAACACCGGGATAAAGAATAAAAATCAAATGAATCTAGTTAGAAAATCAACGTGGTATATGCCAGTAGAAGCAATGTCTGTCCTTGACCTATAAAATCACAAATTTATTCAACTAAAATGACTTTACTTTCCAACGTTTAGTTAAAAGCAAAAGTTACGCAAACATCGTCAATTAAAATTAAAATAATCTAAAAAGTTTATAGACTTGAGTTTGTCTGCTTTTATATATTAGGCACCTGTTTATGTAACAAGATGAAGTAGTACCTAAGCATTTTAGTATTTATTATATAAATTATATTTTGTTTAGGCTGTTTAGCTTATATTTTAAAATAAAATTAATCTGAAAAAGAATTCGAAGAAGAAAAGAAATTGTGCTTTTATGCTTTTTTAAATTTTAATCAATTAATAAAGATAGATTTATGTTCACTTCAATTAAAATACAAAAGAGAGTACACCTATTTTGTTAAAACATTTTTAAAACTCTTTAATTAATGATTAAAAAAAAATTTAAACGAAATTTCTCTTCGCCTCATTGCAGCAAGTAAATTCGAGACTTCCGTCTCTGCAAGAAATTCAACATGATACCCCACAAACGAATCTTCTGGCAAATGCATCCAAGCTGGAACAAGAAGTTTTGCGAGTCATCTCACAAGGATCAGAAAATTTTGCCCTGCAGCTCTTCAAAGTCAGACCAAAAAGACTTTTATCAATTGAAACTTTTAAATTTTTTACTTTAATTTGCAGACATTAATTCAAGCAAACACAGCTCAGAATTACAACTGCATTATGTCACCCTTCTCTGTGTGGTCTCTGATTGTGCTGCTAGTTGAGGGTGCTGGTGGAAAGACACTCAAGGAGATTGAGTCTGTTCTTGGTCTTCCAAATAATATTGCCTACGTGAGGCATGGATATGCGCAAATTCGCAATGCTTTAAAGTAAGGATATATTATTTTATAGATCTTGTAGGATTTATCTTTAAATGCATTTTTGAAATTACAGTGTCAACACATCAACTTTGGAAATTTCTACAGTCCATGCGATGTTCTCAGATATAAATCGGCCAGTCTATCCGGATTTTGAGAAGACAATTGAGCAATTTTACTTGACTGATGTGATTCCAGTGAACTACTTAAATACTCAGAATACAGTTCAGACAATAAATGGATACGTTACGAGAGCTACGCAAGGACGTATCGGCCAAATACTCAGAAGAGGTGATCTCATGGATGCCAACATGATTCTTATTTCGGCGATCTACTTCAGAGGGCAATGGAAGGTACGAATTCCTCCTCATGGCAAAACGTCCCAGAAAAAAGAACGCTTTTCAATTTTCTGTGTCCTGAGGGTTAGTTACCTTCGGCTTGGCTCTGGTTCGGCTCTCGCTTAGCCTTTATGTTCAGATTCAGATTTGTATGAGGTGGCCGCGATTATAGTCGCTTCCAATCCACTGCAGCTACAGTCAGCTTTTGGAGGAGTCCCCGGTTTTCATCACTATCTGATATGGTTAGCCAAAAAGTCCCAGGCCATTAACGAAGCTTAGGATACCATTCGGCTTAATTTTCCAGGTGTCATGTGGTTCTAACACGTAGGCACCTAAATATTTACGTCTTCTGCCCATTAGTGCTCGTTTCGTCTTCCATCTCACAGAATCTGCAGATTAACTAATACACAATTCGTCACGTGCTCGGATTACACTGATTTGATTTGGCTCGCTTGACCAATATTTTCGCTCGTTTTGCACTTGTCTTCGCTATATAGTTTGTTAGAAAGGTATTACCTGTTCCAGTGCTCACAGGAAAATCCTTTCCAATCGGGGACACTTTTTTATTAATACAGAAGTGCTCCTTATTTAATTTATACATTAAAATTAATGCGCAAGAGTAGTACATCCCATTATTCTTAGATGTGGACGGACCTCAACTGTACCTATGGCCGAGCACGGCTCCCCTCGCAATCTCCTGAGCACCCATCGTTCGATTGCTTCTAGGGGCATTTTTTTCTCGGACATACACATAAAAGTAGTAATCAAAAATGTTAAAGAACTTTTTTTTTGCTTTTGCAGAGTCCATTTAATTCTTCTCAAACCAACGAGGAGCCTTTCTATGATGAATTTGGCAAAGCCCAAGGGATGGTTAAAATGATGTTTCAGCGTGGAAGTTTCCCCTACACTGCAATTGCTGAACTGGATGCCCACATCTTGGAACTGCCATATGGCAACCTCAATAGACTCAGCATGATAATCCTTCTGCCACGAAAAGGCATTCCCCTCAGTCAAGTTATTGAGAAATTGGTGAGTGTGTCTGCTGCCCTCAAGGAGATCCTTGAGCCTTATCTGAAAGTAACCTTCCTTCTCTTAAAAGGCCACCGTGCGACTTCAGCGGGTCTACGACGAACTGAAGAGGGCCTCCGATGAATATGAAGATGACGAAGTAGAAGTTTATCTACCGAGATTTAAAATAACTTCAGATTTTGGGCTAAATCAAATTCTGGAGCAAATGGGCTTGATGGACATCTTCAGTCCAACTAATGCTGACCTATCAAAGATCACAAACAATCAAATCTACCTTTCGCGGTTAATCCACAAGGCGACAATTGAGGTGAACGAGGAGGGAACTATAGCATCAGCCGTCACAGGTATATAACAAACAAAAAAGCATTTCCACGAATCCATTAATTAAAATGCTAATCTTTCGCAATAGCTGGTGTTTTCGCGAACAAAGCGACTCCGCCCCGCTTCTATGCTAACCGGCCGTTTGCGTATCTTATTGTGGACAAATCGACAAACATTCTCCTGTTTTGCGGACAAGTCAGGAACCCAAGTACTTTCTACTTCTAAAGTTGTACATTTAACAAGTGATAAAATGTATTTTTCACATTAAAAATTGTATTGAATTTTTTTTAACACAAATTTTCTTTTTTGTTGTTTTTTTCTTCAAAACCTTTAAAAAATTTCTGTTGCAAAGAGAGGTTTAGGAGGAAGTGAGACAGAGGTATTTTGCATATGCCGTCTTGTCACAATTCTCTCACTCGCACGAAGTATTCAATTGTCTCTCTCGCACAGCAGGTTTTCCGCAATTTTCTCGGATTTTCCCCTGATTTTTCTAGCAAAAAATTGGATTTGTTCTCCCTAGGAGTCCTCCCGTAATGTATTTTTTTCCTTAAAAAATGCTCTTTGGACGTCCAAAATCCCTAAAATAGCTAAAATAAATTGTGATGTGGAATTTTAGGAAATTTCTATTGGAACTCTTCATGAATTCCACAGAGATTAGTTATATGGATGGAAAATTGTAAACAAATAGATTGTGCAAAAATATCCTGTTTTAATTTTTCTTTCTCAGAAATTTCAGGATGACAACAAACAGAAATCTCAATGTGAGGAATCCTCTGTATGGACAGCTTGTTGTGGGACCCCCGGGATCGGGGAAGACGACCTATTGCGAAAAAATGCAGAAATTCCTCAAAGAACTCGACCGGAAGGTGGAAGTTGTGAATCTGGATCCTGCCAATGATGGGATGGACTACCAGGCGAGCATTGACATTATGAAACTCATCACTGTGGAGGATGCAATGAGCCACTTAGGATTGGGACCCAATGGAGCTCTAATCTATTGCATTGAGTACCTGGAGACGAATTTTGACTGGCTAGTGCAGCAACTGAAAGCATCCAAAAGTAATTACTTCATCTTTGACTGCCCAGGGCAGGTGGAGCTCTATACACACCACAACGCCATGGCCAGAATGTTCTCGAAGCTGGAGGAGATGGGATACCATTTGTGCGTTGTGCACCTCGTCGATTCGCACTACTGCTCTGAACCTGGGAAATTCATCTCCACTCTCTTCCTGTCTCTCAACACAATGCTCCAGATGGGCCTGCCACAGGTGAATGTTCTTAGCAAAGCGGACTTATTGAAGCAATTTGAGTCAAAATTACCTTTCGGGATGGACTTTTACACGGAAGTTCTGGACCTACAGTACCTCCTGGACGCATTGGATGCCACACCCGGAATGGGAAAGTACAAGAAACTAAATGCAGCGATTGTGTCACTCATTGAATCTTACAGTTTGGTATCATTCTCACTTCTCGACGCCAATAAGACGGAAAGTCTTTTGAGACTGAAGAATGCCATTGATAAGGCAAATGGATACGTTTATGGAGCTGGTGAAGAAGTCAGTGTTAATTCCCTGCTAGCTTGTGCCGTGGGAGCGGAAACGGAAAGCGAAAGGATGGAAAAGAACATAAATACATATTTGCAGTAAATTTTTAGAATAAAAATCAATTTAAAAATTTCTGAGTTTTTTTTTTGTAAATCACTTCGGAAAATGATAAAAGAAAATTCATAGAATGTTGCAACATTCAAGATTTTCTATTTTCAATAACAACAATGATTTGCATATCTATTCAAATTACATGTTTTAATTCATAGTTCGATTAAGGCAAAAGATCTTAAAATGAATTTGTTTTTTTTTATTGATCAAAACTCCCCACCTTTTTGTATTTGTGGCGGTCTTTAGGAAAACTTGAGGCATTTTACTAAAGAATTTTCTTCTGTGCAGGTAATTGCATGTTGTGGCGTCTGGTGCCTTATTCTAATTATACACCCAAGATTTCCCCCTGAAACTTAATTTCCAATTTGCATGATCGCGGAGGACAATAAAAGGGCTAGTCGAGTGCACCGTAGCCCCACAACAGTGATCATTTTGCAAGGGAAAATGTATTCCAAAGTATATTTGTCTGCTGTGGCTTTTCTTTTGGCCATTTGTGTGGGATGTGGGGCCAAAGTAGAGATCCCAGAAGAACTGAGAGAAGGAGCAAGGCTACTACATGAGCACTGTGTGGCTCAAACGAATGTGGATGAATCCCTGATTCTTGCCAGTGTGAATGGATACCTTCCTGATGATCGGACTCTTCAGTGCTACATCGATTGCCTCTTCCGAACAACAGGATTAATTGATGAGAACGGGCATATCCTTTTCGAGGAAATTGCTCATCTTCTTCCCACGGAAATTAAGGAAATTATTGTGGCCGTTACTTCAAAATGCAGGACAATTCGTGAGTGTTTAACATACCTTTGGAGTGTCCTTTCGTAAAATTAAGGAATTAGTTCAATTTTAGATGGAAAGGATGAATGCGAAACGGCGTACCTGACTGTTAAGTGCTACTTTGAAGCAGATCCAGAGCATTCAATGCTAATTTAATGGTGAAGATTTTACGTGGAACTTCTTATAATTATTATAATATTGCAGAATATGTAAAGGAAAAAATAATAATAATAATAATAATAATTTATTTTCAAAACACAATATAGGGTCATGCCCTCTCACATGTGCGTGGCAGGTGGAAAAAAAAAAGATTAAAGAGAGAGAAAAAAATTATACAAAAAAAAAAAGTTTTACAGAGAAATTTAAAAAGAAAATAGAAAAGAGAAAAATAAAGAGAAAAAAAAAAAAAGACAAAACATCAGTGCCCAGACTGAAAGTGCCTTTTTAAAGCGTTCATGGAACGGCGCCAGTCACGCGGTAGCGCATTGTAGAGGGAGACGCCCTTTACAAAGAGCGTCCGATAAAAGCATTCAAACTCAGCCCTCGGCACCAAGTATCCCTGAACCCTGGCAGAACCCCCCCTTGTCAAAAGAGAGGACAGGTATTCTGGGGTTTCGGTTTCAATTAGGCGATGCAAGAAAATCAGGGCACGCATCTGGAGGTACGATTCAAGATCGCAGCCTGCAAACGCGTCCCTGAAAGGTGAAATGTGATCGCGAGGTCCAAGTCCGTGAATGTACCTGACACAATTATTAAATGCTACTGTTAAACGACGGATTGTGTCACGATCCGCGTTAAAGAAGAGCTCTGCTCCATAGTGAAAGAATGGCAGAAGTAGCGCTCGTGCAAGAAGCAGGCGAGTGTCAGTAGGAGTGATGTTCCGGTAGCGTCTTAGGGTATATAAGGAATAGTTGACCTTTCGGCAAAGGGCAGTTGCGTGATCAGACCAGGTCAAAGTCGAATTAAAGACGATTCCCAGGTTTTTAACCTGATCAGCAACAGGAATAATTTCTCCGTGAAGGAGTAGAGGTAATGAAGTGAAATTTGCAGATTTCTTAGAGAAAATTATTGCCTGCGACTTCTTGGGATTGAGAATCAACCCATTTGAAGAAGACCAGTGCTCAACTCTTTGGAGGTTTTCATTCATTATTTGGAAGGCAGAGTGGGAGTCGAGTGTAGACCCCTCAGTATAGATTTGCAGATCGTCTGCATAAAGGTGGTAGGAACAGTTGCGCAGGACAGAAGGAAGATCATTAATAAATAAAGAAAATAGTAAGGGAATAAATTATTATAAATCAAATGTGACCGCCATCTTGAAAAAATACTAACTAAAAATTATAAATAAAAACTCTAGATTTTATTTAAATCATGGCATCTTTTTTTATGTTTCTTTAGTATTTTTAACTCCTTAAACTCACAATTTTCCGCTTTTCCGATCCTAAAGTTGCTTTTTTGAGACTCGTTATTTTATGCTTCTCCACTTGTTCATTTTCCAGCGACTTTGAAAGGTTTTGAGATGTGAAGTGCAAAATCATTGAACTCTCTTATTTTTAGGATAATATTCAGCCTGGCATCGCTTCCTGAAGCAACAAAAACCAATTTTCTCCAAAAAAAAACTTAACAGAAAGTCTAATAAATTGTGAAAAATATGGTTTTTCAGAACATTCATACGACATACGTAGACACATCATATGACTCTCTGTGGACTATACAAATGTGTTATAGCGCAGGTAGTCTTGCAGCATAAGTAGCCACAACCCACAGAAGCATATGCAGTAAGGTGAATTATTTCGGAGCAAAAGTTCGATTGCTCTTCGTGGAAGAAAAGAATTATCAAAATTATTCCATAAATAGGCCAAAAAATTGCCAAAAATCATACAGGGAATCTGCTGAGTGTGTGAAGTAATCGCCCGAGAATGTCTTACAGCAACAGTGAGTGTTTTTCCGTTTGAAAAGTTCCCCTCAAGAGTGGTCGCCGGCCAAAAAGTCAAAGCGCACCCATTTTCGCGAAATTTACCGCTATTTGGGGCTGTGTGGCCCCTTTTTGCGTTTTCGGAATCAATGGGGCGATAAGGGGGGCGCTATTGGAGTGAAAATTGACGGGATGTTAACACATTTTGGAGTATTCGGGTGTGAGGCCTACTGCAACCCCATATATGGGCATAATCTTGCAGTCGGTGTGTGATTCATGACCTTTTTTTGTTGTACGTACATGACTCTGGTCAGACTGATGGGGGGCTTTGACTGCGCCGGAAGATACTCTGGTGGACAGTGTTCGTGTATGATTAAATTGAATTTTCCATCTTCACAGAGTTCATCTATGCCACGCTGCCAAGAACCCAACGCGGGCAGCCAATTGTTCTGGGTGGAGATCCCAAGGGGAAGAATTTTCTCTACACCAATGGGAATTCGGTGATAATCCGAAATATCGAGGTGAGTTTCGTCTCTGAATGTTATTTTGGAGCAACCGGCTTGTCCGGGAATCTCCGACGGAGGATGGCGAGCGCGAGATATAAAAATACGCCAACGCCTGTGCTTTAATTTTAGAATCCTGCTATCGCCGACATCTATACGGAACACTCGTGTGCTGTGAATGTGGCAAAATACTCCCCGAGCGGCTTCTACATTGCTTCCGGAGGTGAGTGACATATTCCCCACAAAAAGCCTCCCTTATTAATTAATTTAGCAATTTCAATTTATTACTAATGCTCTCTGCAATCTTATCTACAAAATATTTTTTTTATCATTGCCACTGTGGTGTTCATTTTGCACTTAGTTTCTGATATTTGACGCGCTTTAGTTGGTTCTCGGTTATGCCCCAATTCCATATATGTATGACTTTAACACTAGATGTGGAGATTTAATCCAAAAAAATAACTCATTCCCCTTTCTTTCAAATGAATTTTTAAAACTTCCTTTCTCTTCTTCCAGATCAATCCGGAAAGATTCGTATTTGGGACACGGTGAATAAGGAGCATATCCTTAAAAATGAATTTCAACCAATTGGGGGCCCCATTAAGGATATCTCATGGTCTCCGGACAACCAGAGAATTGTTATTGTTGGCGAGGGTCGTGAGAGATTTGGTCATGTATTCATGGCGGAAACTGGTACGTCAGTGGGTGAGATTAGTGGGCAGTCGAAGCCAATCAATTCGTGCGATTTTCGTCCCAATCGCCCCTTCCGAATTGTCACGGGCAGTGAAGACAATACCATTGCTGTCTTCGAGGGACCACCCTTCAAATTCAAAATGACCAAGCAGGAACACACGCGCTTCGTCCAGGCTGTGCGATACTCACCGAGCGGTAGTCACTTTGCCTCAGCGGGATTCGATGGAAAAGCTTTCCTGTACGATGGTCAATCATCAGATCTTGTGGCGGAATTTGGAAGTCCCGCTCATAAGGGTGGAGTCTATGCGGTAGCGTGGAAAGGAGATGGAAGTCAATTGTTGACATGCTCTGGCGATAAGACATGCCGCCTGTGGGATGTGTCGACACAGCAGTTGATCAGTGAATTCCCAATGGGTACAACTGTGGATGATCAGCAAGTGTCGTGCCTGTGGCAGGGTGATCATCTCCTATCAGTTTCCCTCTCGGGCTTTATTAACTACCTTGATGTGAATAACCCAGCAAAACCACTGAGAGTTGTCAAGGGGCACAACAAGCCCATTACCGTTCTCACCCTAAGTGAGGATCGTAGCACAATCTACACCGGAAGTCATGATGGTGTCATGACAAATTGGAATTCCGGAAATGGTGTAAATGATCGCGTTGGTGGCACTGGGCATGGAAATCAAGTGAATGGACTTAAAGCAATGGGCGAAGATATCTACTCCTGTGGCATTGATGATTCCCTGAGGCAGATCAATGTCGAGGGTAATACGTACACCGATGTCGTGGTGAAGCTCAATTGTCAACCCCGTGGATTGGATGTGCTCAAAGAGCAGAATATCGTCATTGTTCCATGCGTAAAGGAGATTACCGTTGTTCAGGATAATCGCAAAGTTTCCACGCTTCCAATAAAGTACGAATCAAGCTGCCTGTCCATCAATCCCGAAACCCTGGAGGTTGCCGTTGGGGGCGATGACAGCAAGGTTCATATCTATTCGCTGGTTGGAACGAATCTGGAGCACAAAGTGGATCTGGATCATCTCGGTCCCGTGACTGATTGCGCTTATTCGCCAGACAACAAATACTTGGTGGCTTGCGACTCGAACCGGAAAGTCATTCTCTATGGTTTGCCAGAATACAAAGTGAGTAAGAATAATTTGCTTTTTCCTGCATGCTTGCTCCCCCTCTCTTCTCACTGTGACGCTGTATAATACATATATTTCTCGCACCTTCTCAATTTATGTGTAGTCAGACATATATTTTGACAAACATGCTTTTTGACCCAAATTTATGTCAGTCAAAGTGTTTCGCTCAATTAATTTTCATTTATGATAATAGCTCATGCTTCTTTGCCACAAAATAATTTAATTCTCCTCATGCTAAAATCTTTATTTTTGTTTTCATCTAACTAAAGAGAAATTGGGGAATTTTAATCTACCTATTGTACTAGTTTGATTCATTGCTATTAAGGGATATTTCCAGTAAGTGGATTTTGCGTATAGGATACTTCAATATAATTTAAGCATAAAAAAATATTGAAACATTTGTATGTTTAAGAACGGTTTGATATGTTCCCGGAAAGTGTTATAAGTGACTGGAAGTTGTGCAGTGATCCTTCCCATTACATCAGGAAGTTTCTAAGGAATCTTTGGAACTTCGATTTCAACACCCGGCTGATCCTTGATGTCATCTTCAGGACAAAATCTGAGTCAATATAAACGCTTCACGCAATTCCAAAGGGGACTACCTAAATGGACAGATTTGGACCCAAAGATGAAATCAAGGACAGCCGGATGTTGAAAGGAATGTTCCTAAGATCCCTTTGAAACTCCCTGATGTATTTAGCAGGATGAATATACAACTTTCAGCCACTTTTAGCACTTTCCGGGAAGAAAAATGCATTCAAAAAGTGTACAAACTTCAAGTTGCTTAAAATGTTTTAATTTTCTTGAAAATTAATGTTAATTTTCAAACCAAAAGCTTTGTTTGACCAAGCCTTCGCTTTATTGGTTCTATACTAAGAATCCTTTCTGTTAATGTGTCGTATATGTTGTGTGTAGTGTAGTTATGTGAAAACAGTTTTTATTTTAAATTTTGCTTATTTATCCTTTAGTTATTGCAACATTTTAATAGCACATCTGTTATTCCTTTTTAATTCTTTTACTGTGGTATTTAACCATTTTCATGCTAACATTCATCTATCATGGTTCCTAACTGTAGATAGTAAGTATAAACATTATTACTAATATATTTATAATCAATATTATAAAAAAGAAAGTTTTGATTTAACCGCAGAGATTTAAAAAATGAATTTTGATTTTAGCCACCGCATAATAAAGAATGGGGCTTCCACAATGCACGTGTCAATTGTGTGTCGTGGTCACCGAACTCACTCCTCGTGGCGAGTGGTTCTCTCGACACAACAATCATCATTTGGTCTGTGACCAATCCATCAAAGCATACAATTATCAAGAGTAAGTTTCACAAAGTTTTCATTTTAAAAGATCCTTTTGAATTATTTTTAACAAATAATTTCTCTTGCAGATGCCCATCCACAGTCACAAATTACACGCCTCGTGTGGCTAGACAATGAAACTGTGATCTCAACTGGTCAGGATTGCAATACAAAAGTCTGGCAAGTGGAGGCTATTTAGACTGCATCTTCACAAAATATATCTCTTCAGTGTGCGGAAGCAATAAGTGGATGAAAGAGATGAGCAAATACTACGACATAGAAATTTATATAAATATAATGAAGAATGAAAACATAAAGCATAAAATACCAAGTTAACAGCAGTCGGTAATTCATCAGTCAGTCAGCAATTTATCTTCTGTACATTGAAGTCCTATCACACTTAAGAAAAAATCTTATGAATGTGATAGTCCTTCAAATCACCAAAGTTAGTTTTTTTTTTCTCAAGTAATTGCCTAAATCAGAGTGTGTAGCATTTTTAATGAGTTTTATTTGATTAAAACTAATTAATTAAAACAAAGCAAAATAGTGTAACACTTCCTATTAACTTGATATTTTTGATATGAAAGTTACAATATCTTAGATGTAAAAAAAAAACAATTGCAAAGCATTTTTGTACGAATGAAAATTCAGCAACATTTTTTCTATAATATCTTATAAGAAATCAAGAGAGTTTTTAAATTATTTTGCTAATTTCATTGATTGGCATTAAAGTATTAACATGCTTTTTTACATTGAAAAAAAAAGTTTGTATAAAAGGATTCAAGTTTAGGTCTATTTATCTTAAAAATGAGAACAGAAGAGGCATTAAAAAGGCAATTTTTTGGCAGTTTTAAGGAGTTTCACAAGTTAAATCATTCTTCTTCTCAATTCTACCGAGAAAATTTGAATCCTTTTTATTCAATTTTATTGTATTGTTTTATCAGCAGTATCAAAATTATATAAATTGTATGATTTCAAATTTAAAAAGGAAGAAAAAATATAAAACAATATATTTGTTGTGTGAATGTATACAAAAAAACATGAAAAATATTTATTTAAAATTTCAATAAAAAACAAAAATAATCACAACATTTTTTTTTATTATTTTGCCTTTATTTTTGATAAAATCAAAATACAACAATCCTACCATAAACTATATAATATTTAACAATAACATGAATTATATACAACATAATATTTAATTTAAATAATTTGTTTAAGTTAAAACTTGATTTAATTTGTGTTCTTTTTTTTCTTTTATTCCTTTTGGCTACTTAAGTAAAATATCGTGAAGTTAAATATTGTCTTTTATATTCATTGTTTTGAGTTTTTTTCTGTGTGTAGTTTTTTTTTCTTTGTACACGCATTTTTTTAAATAAATAAGATTATATTTTGTAGAAGGTGAAGTAAACAAAAAATTAAACTAGGTACGAGTATATTATGACTAGAAATTGTTTTTCGAATTGTCTCTAAGATATCACACTGAAGAAACAAATATTTTTTTAAGACTTTTGAAGAATAATGTGAAGGCAACATTTTGATGTTTTCAGGTTTTTTTTTTGCATAAACAGATTTAAATTTGAAATTTCGTAAACTTTTAACATTTTAATAAAATAAATATTAATTTTTAGTTTAAAAGAAAAAAATCTTTTGATTCAATGAAAAAAATATCCCAATATTAATTTCTTACGTGTGATATCGTATAATGTAGGTTTATATCTAAATTTCTTTTAAACTGTTGTATTTTACCAATTTTTTTGTTGGATGAAAACCTAGGAAATTTTTTTTATTATATTTTTTTTTCTTGAGGAGTGTGTTTGTGTCTGCTTCGAGACTATACATTTTTTTTATCAAACAAAACCTTGTTTTTCTTTTATAAATTCTTGAATAAGTTATCGTAAAATTCTATCACAGCTAGGGGAGATTTTTATTAGAAAAAAAAAGAAAAGAATAGTGAAGAGAAATCTATGTTATAATTTTTAGTCTTTTACTGACTGAAGAAAATGTAACGAAGGTTTACTTGTTTCCTTTTTTTAGTTGGTCAATGTTTGGGGTGCGGAGAGTCCTGTCTGTCCACAGTTTTTTTACCCCCTACTGCATAGTCTCGTGATTTTTAGTGTCTTTGGTTAGATTTGTAGCCCCCAAGTCTGTATTGGGGGTGGATAGATTGTTGTCTGGAGGTGTGGGAATTTGATGCGCTTGATGAGGAGACGGACAGGGAGGTATAATCGGTGTTTGAGATGTCGAAGCTGAGGCCATTTGGGCTTGTTGCTGTAGCGACGACAGAAGAGTTTGGGGATCCATAAGTTCCTGCTTTATCTGCAGACCCATCATTTTGGCGCGCTTTCGTCGTGTCTCTGATTCACACGGGCTCGGAGCTCCAGGGTGCCGATAGGAGACATGCTTCCTCAGGGCGTCCTTACTACGAGACACGTGGGAGCACACAGTGCAAGCATACCTGAAAATGCAAAATAGTTAATGATTCAATGAAAAAGCATCTCATTTTGTCGGTGTTAAATGCTTTTTCAATTTTAATGGCCACAACCCCTCCACCCATTTGGAATGCGATGTTTGAGTAAATAATCAGGTTATTTTCTCTGTGAGTTTTCAGCAAGGAAATGCCACTCATAAACATTTTATGGAAGACCATGGAACTTTGTTACATTTCTCTCAAATTAACTACGATGAATTTTAAATAAATTTGTTCATCGCGTATTCAATCCTTTTAAACTAATGCACTAAAAATGTTTAAAGAATAAATTGAAGCTTACCGAACATTCTGATGAGTTTCAAGATGTACCCTCAGGTTATACTGATTGCTTAGTTGCTTGTGGCAGATGAAGCACGTTGCGTAGAGTTTGGAGTTACTCGGCTTATTGATGGCGCTCGCAATTGATTTTTCCAGCATAGATTCCGTGGTCATTGGATCGGGTGTCATGGTTGGTGTTGAGGGTTGCGAGTGGGAAGCATGCGGGGATTCAATTAGGGGATTTTCGGATTTAATCATTGTCGTACCGGTATCATCGGGCATAAAGTGATGCTGAAGGGTTGTTGGAAGTGGCGGTGGAGGTTTAAGGACAACAGGTGCAGGAGGTGATTGCGGAACAAGAGCTCCCTTTTGCTGTTGCTGCTGCTCCAGATAATTTTTATTGGACGTCCTCAGGGATTCGGCAATTTTGTCAATTTTCTTCATGTCCGCCTTGTGCTTCCTGTGCTCATTGAACATCCTCCTATTGTTATTCTCCTCATCCATGTGCTCATCGTGATTTTTCCCGTCCTGCGGGAGGAGATTGTACTTGGTCGCTTGATTTTGGTACCGTGCAAAGAGATCGCACGCTCTATTGGCCATTGCACTCTGGGAGAAATTAAGGGGTTGCGGCAGGAGATTCGGGTAGAAGGGGAAGGGTTTTGAGAAGAGATTCTCAAGGGGTGAGGAGACTTTGGCTGCCAAAGCAGCAGCCGGCATATCCAAGGTGTCTTTCAGAGATGACGCAGTCTCTCGCTTTGGTGATGTTTTCGGGGCATTCTAAAAAAAATAAGCTATGTGTGATTTTGTTGTCGGACAGATCGTTAGGAAAATGGAGAAAATTTGGTATTTTAAGACTGACGTGCGTGGCTCCACAATCCAAAATTTCCACTCTTCTTTCTGACCTAAATATCTACATTCTGCGTTGGAAATCAGATACTCGCTCTGTCTTATCTGTGTGTTTCTTCTTTTTTTTTCTTCTCCTCACCAATTAACATTTGAGGCTGCCTTTTCCGCTTGCGTTTATTTTCTAAGTTAGGATCTGGGATTTTCTTTTTTGCTGGTGATTCTTCAAAAGCATAACTTCTATGTGTCAGCAAAATGTATAAAAGATCTTGAATGGAATGAACGGAGATTTAATCTCCAAAAAATATATTTTAGTCATATCTTGTTTTATACATAAGCTAGATGGAATATTTTTAATCATAAACACGATTAATACTGCAAAGAATAATGATATTTTGTAAAGATCCAAGAAATTCTTTTCTTGTCTAATATTAAAAAAGAAAATTTTTCACATACGCCACAATAATCCATTTGGCTTTACATAGAAAATTTACAATTCTATGTGTGAGTTAACTTCCTAGTTCATTTTGCCATATCATTTAAGCGTTTCGGGTGTTTTTCCCGGATGAAACTCTTTTTTTTATATACATATATTTGGGATTTGGAAAATAATGTGCTTTTAAATGTGGGTGCGAGGATTTTATGTTAGTACAAGAAGTGAGAAAATGGATTTGGTGTTGTTTGAAGTCGCTCCGCGAGAGACTCCAACAGGCGTATTATCAATTTATTATTTTGGTGAATTTTCCTCGTACACGCCAGCCTTTCCACAAAACTAATTTTGGATTATGACTCGCGGTGTGTCTGTGCGCCATGCGAGAAAACCACTGTTTGTGAAAATAAATAGGCACAAAATGGAAAAGTGTGAAGCATACCCCATTGAAGTCAGCTAATCCTTTGATGCCCAGCGTTTCGGCAAGGGAGAGCAGGCTGGAGATTTGCTCCTCAAACACATTCACCTCGCCCGAGTACATGAATGTGAGGAGGGCCACGGTGGCGCCAAATGAGGCTCCCGGAAGCACAACAACGGGATGGTATGGAGGATCGAGTGTCCGAAATAGCTCGGAGAAGAATGTACTGCATGCACTCAGTACCACTCGGTGTGCCCTCACGGTTCTCCCTTCGGCAGACAGTGTGACATCCGTGAGATGTGACTGATCCAGCAGGAGGGGCAACGAACTCAAAAGGCTGGCCTTTGGATTATTTCGGAACGATCATGTGAGATTTTGTGCGCGTCAACAGGATTTAAACTCACAATACCAGCGAATTTAAATATAGCCAAAATGTACACACATACCTGATGATTGTGCCATCTCAGGCAGAATTGCTGGGTACTGTTTGACGGCTGTGCAGCATCCATTGATGTGCTGCGATCGATGATCTCTGTCTCTTTTGCCAGAGCAGAACATTGCGGGTGGTGAAAAAAGAATAGAGCAGAATATCAAATTTTTCACGATCCATGTGATCCTCAAAAGGCCACGCTTTCAGCAAACACGGCAAACACAAAACCCCCTTTTCCCAGATCGCCGTCCATTGCGATCGGTTGCATATCAAACAAAACAGCATTTTATATAGGCAAAATATAATTTTTGAAGACCAAATAGTAAAAAAAAAGTCAAGAGATCGCGTCTTTGGGGGGAAAGCCACACAAAAGGCACAAACGAACATGCAAATGTGCAAGTTAATTAGCCGTATGAGTGTTTTAAAACTATTCACGATTTTTCAGGACACTTGTTACAAATTCTATTTAAAATAATACGCACGTTGAATCTAATTTTAGATCCCAATAAAATTGAGACATGTGAGTTGGTTTGAGAACACGGAGAGTGTGTGTGCACCATCTCTGAAAATTTTCTTCCATTATAGAGCCAGTGTGTTGGGAGGAAAAAATCTTATGTAAACTTTTTTTTGGGAGGCCTTAAAACTTCATAAAGATCGCATATTTTTTTTTAGTGCGATTGCATTTCCCTTTTTGGGATTGTTAATCACACCCAAGGTACAACACACACACACTGAATTTTATTTCGATTTGGCAAGCACGAGAAAATTTTCTCCTGGCTGGGAAAATTTTTCATTTCAGCGATCGCGGAGAAAGCTCAGAAAAAAATTAGAACGTAATTTGTTAGTTTCATCACTTAAGAGGGATTGCGGGTGGAAAGATGAAAGGAATAGAAAAAAAACTGCAATCGGAATTGCCATTTAATACTTTTTAAATTGATTGTCTCTGAGATGAATGTGTGGTGATTCTTTTTTTAATTCGATTCGGAGCACTATACTGTGTGTGCAAGAAAAATCTTCGATGCGATCTTCAAACTGTACGAATGATCTTGCAGCCTTTGCTACTTTCTCCAATTGCACATTGCACTGAAATCCTTGCCGTTAATGGTGATCGTGATATCAGACACTTTTATCACTCACACACAAACACACCAAATGATCGTAAGCTTGATCGCACACTCCAGATTCGTTCTTGATCCTCGCGTATTTTTTTTTAATTGTCCAACGAGGAGCACTAAAAAAATTCACTTAATATCGTCACTGGTGGTGAGAATCAAAAATTGCGACTGGTAATAATGGTTGGGAGTGAGAAGAAGTATTGTGTGAAAAGTGGCTGTAGAACAGGCAGCCTTGCTGCCGATGCTGCCCAAGACAAAAAGTATAATAATAATAGGTGGTCCAGATTTCCGAGCACAACACCACACTATACAACTACTACACACCATCGCGTAGTGAATGTGAATCCAGGCCGGTTTCAACTATTTTTAGTCGGTCTAGCCTGGAGAACAGTGGCCCAGCAGCCGAAACGGAATTGGCTGGCTGTATTGATGACGATCCGTTTCGCGTATCTCGCTGTATCCCATATTGCTATGCCAGAGCTTTTTCATCGTGTCAGTGTGTGGTGAGAAAATTCGGATCTACACCTCTATTTCTGACCTGGAGCTGACGATTTCTGTTATAAATAAACATCCAACATTATACAAACAGTTGAGAGAAAAGGAACGATTCGGCCAATCGTATAGAATAGTCCGACGGCAGCAATAACGGGGTGGTGTTGGAACTTTATAAAATGCGCGGCACTTCTCCCTCGCGGCGCACAACTACACCAATGTCCCCCCATCCTTTGCAAACGTATGGAAAATTAAAGCACATAAAGCTTATTGGGCACGCAGCCTGCGATGCGAATTGTAATGCTCTCCTCCTATGTACCCAAAATGCCCCCATACACACATACGATCTTGTCCCTCATGATTTCTCGATCACAATGCGCAATAGTCTCTTGGATGCGAGTGTATTGCGAAATCAGTTGCGATGGCTGCACGACGCCGGCGCCGGACACCAGAAATTTCTCCCTCTCGACGTGAGAAAAAGTACATATTTCAAAAATAGTTTGGGAAGAGAGACAATACAATAAATTCACACACGATCACCATCATTGATCATGTTGGTGCAACTCAAAATGCAATCGGATAAGTTCCTTGGATACACACTCTCAAGGAAATTGCAATGACTTTTCCGCATTTTCCTTGTCAACCAATATTTGGGCTGGGCTGATAGATGATGCGATGAGGATGTGAGAGTTTCAGGCAGATGAATTTATACTATTAGCTGATCGTACCAGAGTTGATTAAGATTGCATTACAATATGTCATACGCTATATGAAGGATAAAATATACATAAGTATAAATCACACTAAATAATCGTAAAAGAAAACAATTTTTTTGAGCGACAAAAGTTGTAAAGAATAAGGAAGAACTTAATTCTTAAGAACTCACACTCTCGATCAAACATGAGAGCCAATTTATCATTAAAATCATCACATTTATGAGCATAAAAACCTGTCGTCCGTCTGTTTTAATTTCTTTGTGGTTGCAAAAGAAACCAAACTATAAAAGAAAGCGATATTTAGAGTTTAAGGACAAAACTGTTGAAGAAATTTTCTAGTGACCTTGATTATTCTTAAAGTTTAATATTTCCCAAGAAGCATACCTAACATTTCTTTCTAATTTCCACTTAAATTTTGTTTAATAGATCGACATTTTGTCACACTTAACAAAGCGCAGATAAATTGATAATTTTATAACGAACATTAACCCTATAACTTAACCACTTTGCTCTAACTCCAAACTCTATCAAAATGAAAAGCTTTTTTCTAAAACTTAAAAAAATAGTTACTTTTACCCGAAATCTCTCTAATTCTGCTTGAAATAAAAATTTCGTCGTATCGCAGAACGATGGTGTACAATTAAACCTTTTAACTTGGCGCAAACATTACAAATAATCATAAAATTGAGCGCTTCGACACCTAAAACAGTGCATCTCTATAAGCTCTACTAGAAGAGCCTGAATCATTAATCTTTCATTTATTTGAAAAGCAATCTGGCTCTCGATGTTTGACTATAGTTTTCGCCCCATATGATCGCATTCAACCATGATCACCGTCATAACAAATTGTATATCAGTCTATTAAAAATGAGCGAGGGAGGAGGCACCGAAAAAAATTAACTCTTTGGCAGCTAGAGAGTCATTTATCACAGCAAATTGTTTTCATACTCATTAATTATGACATTTATTGGGTTCTACGTGAGTGTGAAAGAATAAACTCATCATTAACCCATTGATTTTGAAAACAATATGTATGTTTGATATACGTACTGCGGGACCTCCGCCTCGCTGATGTTTCACAGATCATCTTCATAAGATGGGGCGTGCGATGGAAGATGATAAATAATAAAGTTGGGCAAATTTAATAGATCGGCATAGAATTCTTTTTTGAAAGATAATTTAATAATTTTGATAGAGGAGAGTTGTTGAGAAATTAGTTGAACGCGTGTAGAAATATGAAAAGTTTTTGATTTGTCGATTTGATCTTCCTTGATCTCGCGTCTTCCGCAAAGAAAACATACAGAATTCTCTACCAGGAGAAATATTTGGGAAATTTTCATTTTTTGCGTGTTCATTCGCGTGAATTATTGCCGACAAGTGGATTGAGTGTCTCCCTCGCTCTGATATAAAAAGATACGATTTTTTTGTGTTTTAGGAGTCTCACACCTTTGGTCACTTGTTTTGGCGTCTAGCGATCCTCCCGTGTGTGCCTGAAATACCATTACAATGGACGTGCGTTGGGCGCGCCGAGTCATTTGGAGAGATGGCTCGGAAAATTAAAAATAATTCTTGGGACTAGCTCAAAAACTCCAGCAACAACTATATTTAAATACCTCGGAGTTGAGATATACAGATATATTTATTTTATTTTTACTCTTTACATCACACGCCGTATTTTTCTCTCTCAGGCGCCTCGTGACTCCACTTCCTGGACAGAGCTTTATTTTTTTTTTCATCAAGCGGATCACGAGTTTTCATTTCCAGTCGAAATACTTTGATTTTTTTCTCATCCATTTTGACTACAAAATTTCTTTTATAATTCCTTTAAGATCAGAAAAAAATCTTTCTTGATTTGAGAAAATTTTGCCAAAAATACGTTAATCTGTAGCTTTTCGTTTTTTTGGGCTCTAAACTTTAAAATAATGGTTTAATATGAATTTGTATTATTGAATTTGTTTAGTTTTCACTGATCTTTCATTCAAAGAAATCGAAGCAATTTTTAATTGATTGTGATTCCTAAAGACGACTTTATATGAAATTTTGTTGTCTAATGGTTGTGAAATAAGGATATTGTTTTTTTTTATGATATAAAGTAGGAATTGCTGTATCCCGATGCTTTGAGCATGTAGGCCAGAATAATGAGCATCTCGATGGTTTGTGCCCTCTTAATCTCCGTAATGCCATTGTTGACATCCATTTGGACACCACATCGACGCAGCAGCTCGAACACTTTGTCTTTGGCATTTACTGCCGACCCACCAAAAATATCCCGCACAATCGCCAAATTGCTGTAGTCGGCAATGAGCCACTCGCTTATTTTCTCTGCCAAGTCATTTGTCATGACGCCACTGAATTCCTGGAGAGTGTCGGCATTGGGGGAGGGAATGCGACCCTGGTTGTACATTTTATTCATTGCACAGAATAAACGAAGTGCTGGCTCATCCAGACGAATGGCATTGCGCCTATTAGCTACCATTGCTCTGAGATTCGAGAGCCAATTTGCAAGGCGATCCACTGAACGTCGGCGATTCCAAAATTCCAAATTCCCATTACTCCCTTGAGCCGTTGGGGTATTTGAGGTACCCGATCCACCAGGTGGGAGTTGGATATTGTTATAGTACAGCTGCAGGCCCGTATTTATGAGCGATGGATGACAGAACTGATGCAGTGATGCAGTTGGATTGGACTCTGCTGTCCCATTAACTACAGTTCGACGGCCCTCTTGTCGCGGTACAATGGCAATCTGCCTGTCTGTACGATTTCGAATTGACAGATTGCTCATCTGCTGACTAATGTGAACCGAACTAGGATGCCTATTGCGTCCCATAGTATCCGTCATGTTGCGAATTAATCCCTGAAATTGACCCAACTCATCTGCAGTAAGACGCCTAGCGTCACGTCCATGGCGCTGTACTGAGATATTTGGTTGTTTCAGAAGGCTATTCGTGGTACTGTGAAGAACTTTATCCAGAATACCCACGAATGAGTTACTGGACAGTGTAGGATCAGGTTCATTTATCTTTGATCGTGTCTCTTCTATATCAACACTATTCTCCGGCACAACTTGGTCCACTTGAAGTACTTGCTGACGCTTCCCACTCATAATGCCCTCCAATCGCTCGCGTATTTCACTTGCTGTCAGCCTTTCTTCCGGATTGAGGTGCAACATGTTCTTTATGAGAAACTGAGTCTCTTCAGACACCTAAAACAATTAAAAAAAGAAGATTAATAATGACTTAAAAAGATTTTAAATATTAGTAGAAAATGTATACTTTTGTGTTCTTTGGAATCTTGTAGTCTGCAGACTTGATCCGCTTGAACAGAGCTGCTGGGGTTGTTTCGAAGAATGGAAACTGACTGTAGAGCATGGTGAAGAGCACCACACCCAGTGCCCAAATATCCGATGGCTTCCCTTTGTACGGGGTCTGACTCGACGCTCCCAAAACGTCCGGGGAGATGTAGGCCGGTGAACCACGTTGGTCCCTCAGGTAGTCATTCTCATTGAGTAGATGCTTCCCTAGGCAGAAGTTGGTGAGGATAACACGCTGTGTGAGGGTATTGTAGACAATGTTACCCAACTTAAGATCACGATGAACCACATTCTTCCTATGGAGATTCTCCACGATCTTTATGATTTCGTAGAATATTAGAAGCGTACGATTCTCTGAGAGTGTCTTCTCCCTGATAAGGTATTGCTGCAAGTTGATAAATACTGAAGTCTTATCGCAGAACTCGTGCGCAGTGACACAGTCGACCACGAGAATTATCCGCCTCTTCAGTTTTCCTGTGTACACATACTCTGATGTTTTGCCAGACACAGGTTCTTCCTCGAAAGCAATGTCCTAAAAAATAAATCAAAAAAAAGTTCGCTAAACTTTTTCGAACAAAATTGAGGAATTTAGAAGTTATTAAGAGAAGAGAATGTTGATTCATTAAAATTAAATCTGAAAATAATCTCTTATTTTTTTTGCCCAAATTTTGACACGTATTGCAACATTCTAGTAAATAAATTGTGTTGCCTCTTAAATAAAATTATGCAACTTTATAAAATATTTCCAACATACTTTGTTTTCATTTCATTAAATTACATTAAAGAATTAAAAATAATATTTGAACTTTTTTTTTTTGAAATGAAAAAAGATAATGATTTTCTAAAATTGAATGATGCAAAGAAGAAAAAAAAACACTTTCTCTGAAATCTATGGCAAATATTTCTTCGCTCTAGTTTGTCCCAGATGATGCAATATAAAGCCGCATAAAGTGCTTCAGTATTACTAAATTGACCCCTGAACAACTCTTCCGCGTGTGACTTTGAGCAATAAATTAACAACTATGAATGAATTTTGTAGCCTGAAAGTTCCTTAAAATTGAAAAGGATACTCACACTGAAGAGCTCATGGGAGCGTATAATACCCTCTTCATTTTGGAGCATCGTCAGTAGTTGGTACTCTGAATGCAAAAGAAGTTTTCCCTGCTTCTCATCCTCCAGGGATTTTACACAGCAAGGATTGGCGTTTAAAACGAGAATCTGAAAGAATATTTTTTTGTACAGTCGTGCTCTCGTTGTAGGACCGTCGTCAAAATGACTTCTCCGCGGTAAAACGGCTTCAGAATGAAGTATTTTGCCTTCGCAGTGGGACAATTAGTACTATTGGAAAGGTAGGATACTAATTGTCCCACTGCGAAGGCAAAATTCCTCATTCTGAAGCCGTTTTACCGCGGAGAAGTCATTTTGACGACGGTCCTACCACGAGAGCACGACTGTACATAAATCATTAGAAGATCAAATTGATCCAGATATGAAATAAGGTTCCTACCTTTAGCTGATAGTATTCCCCTGTATTCTCTTTCCGGGCCAGATACTGAGAGATACTCTCCACAGGTCCATTGCCAAGCTTGGGACCCAGAATGTACGGTCCTGCGCGTTTCATGACCTTCCTGTTGACTGGCTGCCCCGCTCGGGGAATGTTCTTGACGCATACCTTCCTGGCAAGTTCGGAATCCTCGATGCTGTCGCTGCTATCGAGATTGGGTACGACTTGTGTATCATATCTTGGGCGTTTTGTTTGCACGAGCAAATTCGCGGATGAATTTCTTTTGGTGCGCACAATTATTCCTCGATTTGTTGACATCTTGCCTTCCCTTCTCTTTCGCCTGCTTCGCTGTTGTTGCCTTTTCTGCTGATTCAGCTACGAGCTACGTGTCGCACGGCACCTACTTCTCTCGTCCGCACCAGTAATGTATTTTTCCCCACAGAGAGGCGGAAAAATTAATTTGTATTGATCAATCTCCACGAAAACTTCCTTTGCTCACGTACGCATGATGCAAATGAGAGGGGGATTTTCATGCACTCTCTACTACACTGGGAAATGCAATTTTTTCCGTCACTGGGCTGTATATATTTGTAACACCCGTAGAGGGTGACTGGGGAAGTGATAGAGAATTCAAGCACCACTGATTATTCTAAGCCACAGTCTCTCAATGTTACTTAATCAATTTATTACTCCCTGTAAGACTAAAAATCCACCAATCCTGCAACTGTACGTGATGGGTGATGTAACTGTCAAAATAATACGAGTCTGGAATGTATTTTCAAGTCTTTCCAACATATTCCACTTTTCCAGGCATGCTGACGTTTCGGTCTTGCAAAAAATTGTTTATTTTTGTTGTTATTTTTGATAGAAAGTTGGTAAACGAGATGGAATTTATTGAAAATCCTCAAGTATGGTGTAGCTTCGTGAATTTAGTCTATACAAGAATCACAGACATTTACAATGATATCCTTCATCATCAAAATCAATCACCTGAATGTGAAATCTGCCCAAAAAATCGCAAAACAATTTCATTTATCAAAGATCATCTATTTCTCATTGTAAGAATAAATCTTCAACCCGAGGAGGAAGAGCAAGGAACAGGAGTTGATGTTACAGCACAGAGAAAGAAAGAATCTGAGAAATTCAAAGAAGAACTAGTGGACTGCAACAAGGAAAATGAAGAATCATTTACTGAGTCTGCAAACTATATCTTTCCGGAACACTATATGTTTGATCATGAATCCAATATCGATGAAGAAATTAACAATACCCCGAACGATAAACAAGATAATATAAAACAAGTAGTTGTAAATTGCAGTGAATCTGTCAATGAAACCGACGACGAGAAACAAAAATGTGATACCACCGATAAATTGTATGAATGTGCTCTATGTCACGTAAAAGTATCTCAAAAATGCAACCTTGCCCAGCACATGATATGGCATCTCAGAAAAGTATACCCCAAAAGAAGGAGCAAAGATGAGAAATTTTTCCCAAAATGGAAGAAACTTGGCAAGAAAAAATGTCCATTGTGCAAGGGCATCTATAAGGAGAAGCATGAATGTAAGGAATTAGGACAGCAAACTCGCACAAAATACTCATGTACCTATTGTCCAGAAATATTTACTACATACCGCAAAATTTACATTCATCATAAAGCCAATCATCTGGACAAACCAAAGCCCGTGTCCCCGTATCAATGTGAAATATGTGGAGCTTCTGCAATACGATTACACACTTTAAAACGGCACATGATGTTTCACACAGACAATTATCCTTTTGAATGTGATTTGTGTAAGAAGAAATTCAGAACCAGTCAAAAAATGAAGGAACATAGAGAAACACATCTTCCGAAAGATGAGAGGAATATTAGAAATAAATGCAAAATTTGTGGGAAACAATGCTACTCATCGACAACATTAAAAACTCATATATCTTTGAGGCACAAGGAAAGAGAAACGTTTAAATGTAATATTTGCGGAAGGGAGTTCTTAAAAGATTTATCCTTAAAAAGGCATCTACCAGTTCACGATGGTGAAACCGGTCGACATCACAAATGCGACATTTGTGGAATGATTTTCAAAAGCTTCAGATATATGAAACAGCATCGGAAAAGAAAGCATGAGCTCATAGATGAGATGATTGAAGAAAAATCTGCCATAATATAATCTTTTGTCTTTGTACTCTACATTAAATTTTGGAGAATATAATTTCAGCCTCTAAGATTATACTGACTTCTTTGTAAAATTTAAATTTAAATTTTACGTTATGATTTCCAGTCGATCCACTGATAAAGTTGGAAAGTAAAGAACATGGAAAGAAAGACATATAGGTATGTATCTGGAATGTTACCATAATAAATCGAGTCATAAACAAATAACTTTCGGAAGTTTTCATAATATTTTCACTATGGAAATCACGGAAAATCCATCAAAACGGTGCTTATTCATTCAGTATTTGTGTAAAAGGATAGCTGAGTTTCACAATGAAGCTTTGGAGCATGAAAATTCAGTACCAAGATGCCAAATGTGCTCAGAAGAACCAAGTGAATTGACGTATATTAAGAATCAACTCTTCCTCATAGTAAAAATTAACTTCCAACCAAAGGACGAAGAAAATCCTCTCTACGATGAAAGCGAATGTAAATCTGAGTCCACAGACAGTACTTTTGATATACTGCAAAATGATAACTCCAAAGATGAAGCGGAAGAAGTCCTAACTATCCCTTCTGAAAATCCGGAATTTGTTGAAGTAAAAATTGAGGACACACCGGTTTTACAAGATATTTCATTAAATAGGGCATCCGCGAAAAACCGTGCGGAAAAATTACATGCTGATAAAGGTTGTGAATGCGAATACTGTGGCAGAATATTTGTGAGGAAAGGAAATCTCGCCATGCACTTCAAATCTCACTGCAAGGAAAAAGTAAAATTGAAAATCACTGACAGACTAAAAGCTAGGAATAGCAAAAGCAAATCTCTGAAGGAAGTGAAAATTGATAAACAGAAATGCCTCCTGTGTCAAAGAACCTACAAAAGAAAACATGATTGTACCTCGGAGCGTCCCAAGGCTTCCAATATTATTTCTTGTTCATATTGTCCGGAGAAATTTTCTACATACAAAAAAATTTACCTTCACCATAAAGCCAATCATCCGGATAAGCCACGGCCCCTATCACCATATCAGTGTGATATTTGTGGGACATTTGCTTTACATTTACACGCTCTCAAGAGACACATGTCTATTCATAGTGGTGATATGCCTTTCAACTGTGATATTTGTCACAAAGACTTCCGGACACGGTATCAATTAACGGAGCACCAGAGAAAACATATTCCTAAGGCTGAAAAGGATGATAAGTACAAATGTGACATATGCCAAAAGAAGTTCAAATTCAGACAATCTCTAAAGAAGCACAAAGATCATCAGCACACAAATAGTCGAAAACTCTATCTGTGCAACTTTTGTGGAGGAAAATTTGTTAGTGAAGCCACTCTTTTGCATCACCAAACAACTCACGATGGAGAAGCTCCCCGTACCCACAAATGTGACCAATGTGGACGAATTTTTGAGAAACTCAAGTATTTCAATCATCACAGAAAAATTCAGCACAATATTTACACAGACCTAATGCTGAATCCAAAAAATAAGAAAAAGAACAAGTAGGGCAATGTTGAAATAACAAAAATATGTAAAATAACAATTTTACAAAAATCTAAAATCTTTTTTTTATTATTAATTTTTTATTGAAATGCAACGTTCTTTACATATTTGAAACTTAGAGAATATTACATACGTGTAGAGAAAGTAAAATATTCCATTCTTCCACTGGAAGTGCTAGAATTGCAAGAAAACTTGTGCCAACAATATTTTGCATTACATAGAATGGTATACACAATACACACACTTTTTACTGGCGTACATGTCAAAGTGTTTTTTACAATGGAAATCGAGCATAATTCATTAAAACGTTGCTATTTTTTGCAGTATTTGTGCAAAAGGATAACAGAAATTCACAATGAAGTGCTTGAACATGAAAATTCATTTCCAAAGTGTGATATTTGCACGGAAGACACAAATGAACTTTCATTCATCAAAAACCAACTTTTCTTGATCGTGAGAATAAATTTTCAACCCAAGGATGAAGAAGCAATCGTAGACGTGGAATGTGAAAGGAAATCTGAACAGAAAAGCAGTGCCTGCAACGTAGGATCATATGAAATCACCAAGGAAGAATCTCAGGACTCATCTGCAGATTCTGGAGGTTGTTCCCCATCGTTTGTTGATGTGATTGAAAAACAACAAGACGAACTTCAGACTGATCTTCAAAATTATACAAGAAAGAGAGATCGTAGATCCAAAGGGATTTCTGACAAACAAACACATAACAACAGGACAACAGCAGAAACTAAAAGTACACTCAGTAGCTTGGAAAAGACATCAGATTATCAATGTGAACATTGTGAAAAGACGTTTAATCGGAAAAGCAGTTTAATTTTGCATATAAAATCTCACCTTAAAAAAATTAATGTTACAAAAAGGAGTAAAAACTCTGAAGCATTTAACGACAATGATGATACAGAAGATGAAGACAGAAATTCAGACAAACAAAAATGCGCTTTCTGTCACAAGGTATACAAAAGAAAGCACAGCTGTAAATTACTAGAACCAAAAGTACGAACTTCATTTCCTTGCGCATATTGTCCGGAAATATTTTCCATATACCCAAAAATCTATCAACATCACAAAATAAACCATCCAGACAAACCGAAACCAATTTCACCTTATCAGTGTGAAATATGTGGGGCATTTGCATTGCGCATTTATGCACTTAAACGACATATGGCAACTCACACTGATTATGCCCCATTTGCGTGTGATGTTTGCCAAAAGAAGTTCCGGACTCGCCAACATCTTGAGGAACATAAACGAAAGCATATTCCAAAAGCTGAAAGAGATGATAAATACAAGTGTGACGTGTGTCAAAAGAAATTCACGTTTAGGCAGTCCTTAGTGAAGCATAAAAATCTTCAGCATACGGGCAACAGAAAATTGTATCCTTGCAATTTTTGCGGTGGGAATTTCATAAGCGAAATTTCGCTACAGAAGCATCAAACATCTCACGAAGGAGAAGCACCCCGTGCCCATAAATGCGATCAATGCGGAAGAATTTTCGACAAGCTAAAATATCTTAATCATCACAGAAAAATTCAGCATAATATTTTCACAGATTTAATGCTAAAACCTAAAACAAAGAAGAAGTAAATATACAATAAGCACGATATTCTTGTTTCTCAAAATAAAATATTTAAAAGCGAAAAATTGTCTTAAACAGTCTTAATTTTATTTATTTTTTACTCGAAAAATTAAAAATCTTTTGAATATTACATGATGTAATTTAACTTGTTGGAATATATTGGAAATATGTAATGCACTTTGGAAAATAGATGTATCTGGAATACTGGAAATTGTTTATATTCCAAACTAAAATGTGTAGTTGAAGGGACATCAAAGGTGCCTAATCATGGAAATTGAAGAAAATCCTGTAATTATATGCAATTTTATTAAGAGTTTGTATCAAAGAGTAACTGAAATTCACAATGAAGTAATTGAACATGAAAATTCAGTTCCTAAATGTGAAATATGCTCGGAAAATGTTAATGGAATCACCTCAATCAAAAATCAACTTGTTTTCATCATGAAAATTAATGTAAAAATAAAGGAAGAAGACAATGCAACTAAAGATATTCTTGAGGAAGGTAATTTAACAAGAGAACAATGTAAAGTTATCAAAGAAGAACAAGACTATATTGTTGAAAACAGCGATGAATGTTGTGCAAATTTTGTTGCCATTGACGACTTTACAGATAGTACTAGAGACGGCAATAACTCAAATTATGCGTCATTTTCCAATACTAAAGATCATTGCAAAAGATCGAGTAATAAGGAAAATACTTACAAAAGATCTTTGAACAAAAGTATTCCAGAAATGGTTAAGAATAAAATATTCTATGAATGTGCACTGTGTAATACAAAGGTATCTAGAAAATGTCATCTTGCTCTTCATATGAAAAGTCACATGAAAAATAAACAAGGATCAAGAAAGAGAAGGCACAAAGGACAACATTCGAATAAAGAATCGGAGGAGAATAAAAAATGTCCATTCTGTGGAAGGATGTACAAACGGAAACACGATTGTAATTTGGTAGAACCAAAAATTGTAAACAGCTTTTCCTGCATCTACTGTCCGGCGACTTTTTCCACATATCCAAAAATCTATTTTCATCATAAAGCTCAACATCCACAAAACCCAAAACCTCAATCGCCGTTTCAGTGCGAAGTATGTGGGAAATTTACAATCCAGTTATCTGCCTTGAGACATCACATGAAGACACATACGGGATATACGCCACACGAATGTAATGTATGCCAAAAGAAATTCAGGACACGACATCAATTAACTGAACATTTGCGGAAGCATATCCCAAAGACGGAAAAGGATGATAAGTACAAATGCAATGTATGCCTAAAGAGATTTACCTTTAGGCAGTCACTAAAGAAACATGAACGTTTGCAACATACAGATAACAGGAAGTTCTTCATTTGCAGTCTGTGTGGATGGAAATTCATTTGTGAAACATCCCTACAAAAGCATTTGATAACGCACAATACTGAAAAGGTTCCATCTTATAAATGTGAATGTGGGAGGATATTTGAGAAGTTAAAATATTTAAATCAGCATCGAAAAATCCAACACAATATACTAACAGACTTAATGTTAAATCGTAAAACTGCAAAAAGGGAATAAAAGGTCTCTTTAGCTCAATTATATAAGGAAATAAAATAAATATTGTATTTTTTAAACAATTTTATTTATTTTAGTAATGCAACTTTTCTTTTTCTGCTATATCGCCTGAGCTTGATAACCTCAATTTTTCCCGGAAAATTCACAAAGGGCGCGAAAAATGAATGGATAGTTTCGTGTGTTACAAACGAGAGGCGCTCAAGATTGAAAAGAGACATAACCTAAAAGTTTACGGGTCAAAAAGAAAGTGCGAAAAAAGTGTTTATTAATTTTTCACATTAGTTTTAAGGAGTGATTGGGCGTGAATATGGAGAAAAAAGGTGTAAAGACATCTCGATTTGCGTCAGTTACGCGTAATGATCGTGTAGCGCAGATGACAAAACAAGAGGAAATCATTGCAAAGAAGAAAAAAGAATTGGTCGAGAAGCAACGTACTGCGGAATTGGCTAAAGCTATTGCGGCTGCCACAAATGTAGGCAACGACACCCCAGCGAGGTAAATATTTATGGGGGCGACGCAACAACTCCCCTCACGCATTCATAATTCACCCAAAAATTGGTCTCTGTGGACATTTCCAGCACATCTGCCACTCCCCGGAATTCATTCAATAATGATGGTTCATTCCTCGAAAACTTCAAAAAGATCACGCAAGCTGTGAAAGTCACGAATACCGTGGAAGCTAATGCTCCACCAAATGCCCGGAATATGTTCCAGGATGAATGTGTGAATTCCAATACTTCCGAAGATTCTGCAGCATATGAAAAGTACGACAAAATCATGCTAGTGAAGAAGTTTCAAGACTTTGTTCTTACGGCCAAAATACATTTTGTATTTGTAGAGAAGAGCTGCAAGAGAAGAAACATAGCAGTGAATCTCCATATAGAAGTGAATATGCAATGATGCAAAGTCAGGCTGTGGCCCAAGAACGCCGGGAAGTTGCTAATAATCCAGCACAAAGCTCTAATATTGCTCCCAAAGCTCTTTCCATGCAAATTCCACCTCCACCTCCTCCTGCTTTGCCACCACAAGCTGCTGTGGTCAGCAAATCCTCACCACCATTGCCCTTTAATCCCAACATTCCTCCCCCACTCGTCTGTCAGGGACTACATACAACTCCTCCTCCACTAAATCCGGTCGTTCCGCCAATCTTTCCACCACCACTCCTTCATACAATTCCTCCACCAGCCCCAATGGCCCTCAATGAGATTCCACCCCCAAAAGCGCTGGATCTGAATGCCATCCCAAAGCCAGAGCTCAATTTGGATGCCATAAAAGTGCCTGAATTTACCGCAACTACTTCAATTCCACCTCCAACATCATTCTACAAAGGTGAGACGATCCTAGAAATGCATTCCAAAAAGATAAATCAAAATTTTGCTGGAATAAAACATAATAATGATTTTATTCCACTTTTCCATATCTTTTTGATTTACTAATATTTATCTTATGAATTTTTAATATTAAGTGACAATTTGTGTTCCCATTTGGTGATATTTTTTATGTAGTTTTTTCAGACAATGAAATTATTCCGACAACCATAGACACGTTAGTCGTAATGGTAGCCGAAAATGGCGATGCCTATGAAGATAAAATACGTTCACGAAAAAATGATGTTCATTCATCACTGTGGTAATGACGACTTACAGTCTATTCCTTTTTACAGCCTCTTCACAAAAAAAAAAGAATTTATTTATAAGACAGAGAAAATATTAGGAGTTTCAGACAAATATTTGCTACTTATATCCAAAATTTAGCTATAAATACATTTTTTTAAAGGATTTTCACTAAAAGTATAAGAGTCTTATGAAATATATAGTGCTACCGTAATACGTAAAGGGACAACTTCTTTACGATATATTTCATTCGATCTTATGCTTTTCAAAATCAATATTTTTTTGACTTATTTGAAAAGAATAAAGTTAATTATAAAATTAAAAAAATATCCATTGAGCAATGTATTTATAGCTTAAAAGGGATAAATTATTATACTAAAGTATATTATTTTATTTTATTTTAATATAATTTTTAGCATAAGTTTGATTTTTTTAATAAAAAAGAAAGAAATGTGTATGTTATTTATTTTAAAAGATAATCCTTTTCTCTTTCTTTGAATTTGTTTCTGCAGTAATTACTTACTAACAAGTTTATTCTGACTTTTTTGTATACTTTTCTCATTCGTAGTTTAAAAAAAATCAGCAAAATATTTTTAAATTTTCATTGAAACTATTAATTTTTAATTTAAAATCTTATTTAGATAAAGAAAAGTTCACAAGAAAGTATTATTGAAAAACTCAGAAATTAGAAAAGATTAGTTTAGAAGAATTTTATGTAATTTCAGCACTAAATTTTGCAAATCATAAATTGATTATTAATATTGGCAATTTATGTTTTACCCCACTTATTAATTCAACTGTTTCCACTATATACGTTTTATGCTTACTAAACTAATTTTCTCTTTCACGTGTTTTGCCTATTTTAATCATATATATTGATGATAAATCGAATCTAATTTAATTATATTGATAGATACATTATAAAATTTTGCTAGTTTACTTGCCATTCAACAAAATGCGTAATTATACAAACGCAAAAATTAATTTTATCATGTGAATTGTTAGCTGTGATTTTTTAGTCATTAATTATGGCTGTATGCTCATATCATGTCATTGCTAAAATTCTTCTACTTGCATTCTTGCTCTTTTAGTAACTTCTCGCTATAATGGGAGGTGAAAAGTGATTGCACGTGTACCTAATGCTAAAATTAGAACTGTTTGCAATATAATTTGTTAATTTTGTGTTGAAAGAGAAAAGATGGTAAAAAAAACTGTTTGTTATTCTATTGCTTTGAATATAAATGCATAAATGGTTGGGGGATTTAATGAAAATCAATATTGAGTTGCTGTAAGGCATAAAATAAAAATAGGAATTAAAGTAGAAGAGAAAGAAAAGTGGCCAAAAAAAAAGAGAGAATTTTCTGTGCTATATATGCTAGAGAGTTATGTTGAAATATTTAGAAAATAATGTAATTTGTTTATGATAATTTTTTTGCTATAGAATAAGTAAAAAAAGGAGAGAGAGAAAAAGAGGCAGATAAGAGAAAGAGAAAAGGAGTTTGAGAGGCAAGCAAATTGATTATTGTTATGTGCAGGTTTCTCTTCGACACACAGTCGGAAGCATACCGCATTTATAGGCGGAAGGTGGTTGATTTGCGGTCGAGGCGAATGAGGGAGAAATTTGGAGAGTCAGATAAATACGATCCCGAGGAAGTGTGCAACGCTGAGTACGAGGAAGACGAAGAGGCTCTCAATGAGCGTGAACGGGAGGAACAGGCTGCGGAATATCTCGAATATCATAGGCGTTTCTCTGAAATGTACAAACATCAGGATGATGATGAGGATGGCCATGATTCGGATACAGAATACCGACGAGAGGTGAAGGAGAGAAATTTTAACAATATGAAACGCCGTAGTGCCGTGAATTATGATGATACAGATTCAACAGAGTCCGATAAGAGTAGTCAAGATGTGGAGCATAGTGATGGAAAGGATTTTCAGTTGGGTGATAAAGGAAATGATGGCAAGATGGAATACGCTGGGGCGTCGTCATCAAAGAAGCGTAAGAGGAGTCGCTGGGGGGAAAAAGTTGAGGAAACAAAGGTTCCAACACCATCGGAAAATCAAAATAAACCCCAATTGTCCACTGTGACAAGGACTAATCCGGCTCTCTTGCAATATGCTCTACAAAATTACGGGACAACAAATCTCAGTGAGGAAGATTGGAAGAAAGCCGAAGATCACTACAAGGTGAATTTGCTGTATCAGGATATGCTGAAGAAGCGCCAAGAGATTGATCGTTTGGCCAAGAGGGGTCAATTTAAGTATGAATATGATTCAGATGAAGACATCACGGGTGGAACGTGGGAACATAAATTGAGAATGGCTGAAATGGATGCCACCAAAGCCTGGGCAGAGGCACTGACAAAACAATCCGAAGGACGGCATCACATTGGGGACTTCCTTCCACCAGAGGAACTTCGGAAATTCATGGAGACGTACAATGCAAAGAAGAATAACCGAGAACCCGACATGAGTGACTACAAAGAGTACAAATTGAAGGAGGATAATATTGGTAAGTAAAGAATCTTTTGCATTTTCTACAATAATTGTTATAAACTTTCAAAATTAATGACTTGTAGGTTTCCAAATGCTTCAAAAATTGGGTTGGAAGGAAGGTACGGGTCTCGGAGCTGAGGGTCGTACCGGAATTGTTGATCCAATTAATAAGTAAGATTTTTTTTATTTAATTAAATGATTTTCTTAGTAATTTGAAACATTTTCCAATAATATTAATCCAACAGAGCTTCCCAGAGAGAAATGAATCAAGGATTAGGCGCCAATACCAGTGCAACACCCCCTGAGGAAGAAAATGAATATGAAGCATACCGACGACGTATGATGTTAGCTTATCGATTTAGGCCAAATCCATTGGTGAGTTTATTTCTTTTCTTACTTTCTTTTTTATCCATAAAAATGATTGATATCAAAATGAGGACAATGCATTGGAATGAAATGTATTGAACAATCAGGATATTAAATCAACAATGTTTTTTTTTTATTTATCTTGACAATTTTATGATTTTTGTGATGAAACACTGAACATGTCCTGAAAAGAAAAAGAGTTTTCATGATAAAAAACCACAATTCTTACGGACCTACATTGAAAAGTCTTTGACGAAAATATTTTATTTTTCGTTTGAAGTTTACCTTTAATTTCAAAATTCCACAAGAATGTTATTTTTATAAACTAGAAGAGGGAACTCTGTGACGATCGTATTGAGTAAATTCAACGAATTTTCTAATAATTGTTATTGTCCACAACAATATATAGAATTATTGATTGTGGGTTTAATCCAATCGCAAAGAAAAATTGGCACTTTAAGCGTATATTTGTGAAATTCAATTCTAACGTCAATTCTAGCGTCATAAACATCTCAAAAAGTGTGTAAATTGATAAAATTCAGTTCACAACACCTTCACTCATGTTGTTTTTTCTTTGATTTTTTTTCTCTTTCAGAACAACCCAAGAAGAGCTTACTATTGATTTTGCAAAAAGCTCTTGTGCCTCACAATGAAGAAAAAGCTTCACTTAATGCACTCTCAAGAAGGTTGAGCAGTAATATCAAATATTTTCCACACTTATGCTGACATTTTTTATGGGAAAAACAACTTTTACAGATCAACTGGAATTGAAAAGAAAAAAAAAGAAAATGAAATTTGCTACATTATGCACGCGCTGCATCGGTTTCCTGGAATAGAATATTCTTATTCTCTGAATTACAAAATATTTGCATCTAAATGATAAATAAACGTGAAAAGATTATTATGAAAAAAAGTCTTTAATTTTTTAAAATTTGTTTTTGAATTGGGAGAGAATTTTGACCGCTTTTTGGATAATCGCAGGGCATTTGATAAAAATATCGGCCTGTGAGTATAATATTGATAAGTTTTTTTTATGAAGATTGATTGGAAAGAAATTGGGCAGTTGATTGGGAAAGCAATACTACAATAATAATGTAGTACTTTGGATGCAAATCCAGTTCTAACAGGATTAAGAGCGCAAGGCTAGTTGCCATGTAAGTATAGAGACTTCTTTATGTCGCACCCCAAGAACTTTTGATAGCAGGCCATTCAACGCAATGCAGATGGATCATGAGTGTGGAGAGTTTATTGAAATAAATAAAAAAAAAACTGCGTTAGATTATACCGCTCATAGCGATTTTATTTAGCACTTGGGGATGCTTCAATGAAAATTTCGTGTGTGATGCTAATTGATGTTCAATTGCGAAGAAATTTCCACATCGTGTGCGGTGCAGAGAGCAGCTTTTATCCAATGGGAACTAGTTAAAGGCAATTCAATGAGCCATGGTGTGCTTTTTGGACACAGAAGTATATATAGCCGCATCTCATTAAGACGTTCACGCAGACGTTCCTTTTTGCCAACGAATGGAACAAATATATTTATCGAGACAATGATTTTTTAATAAACTACCATGAAATTCTTTATTTATTCAGTGTTAATTTATTATTAATAACAAAATAATATTTTAGCTGTGTTTCTTTCAGACACAGCTTTTGTGTACCGAGCAAAATCGAAAGTCGTCAGATCGGGCTCAAACTTGGGATGAGCACGAATTAGGGTCCCCACATTCCAAAAAACGTATGCGCCAAAAATTTTTTTTTCCGGCCGTCCGGCCGTCCGTCCGGCCGTCCGTCCGGCCGTCCGGCCGTCCGTCCGGAGTTCAGAGCTAAATTGCGAGAGAACGGTAATAGATAGAGACTTGCGGTAAACGGCAAAGTTTAAATATCGACCGGAAGACGTCCGATTATGACGTCAAATTTTACCCCCCACCCCCGCGTCCGCCATTTTGAATAACCTCAAAATTTTGTTTTCGCTATATCTCAGTCCCTGTAACAGCTAAAAATCTGAAATTTTGATATGTTGTAGGGGCCATCAAGAGCTTTCCAACGATACCTCATTTTCGAAAATCGGTCAAGCCGTTTAGCCAATATGGCTGCCACAATTTTTCATCGAAAATCGACCATAACTTGAAAACGGCTTGACCGATTTTGATCAACCCGGGGTCAAATGAAAGATCTCAACAAACCCTACAACTCTCCAAAACATCCGAAGTTTCAAAAGTGACCGCTAGGGGGCCAAATATCAAAAACAAAATTTTCGATGAGTTTTCGATTAATATCTCGAAAACGCCATTATCGATTTGCTTCATTTTTTGATATGTTATAGCTGACTATATTATCTAGCTCCATGCCAAAAATGAAGAAAATCTATGTCGCCGTTCTCGAGATATAGCCTTCCAAAGTTGGCATGTCATATCTCAGGTTCTACAAGTCCGATTTTAATCAACTCAAGCGCAAATGAAAGGTTTCGTGAAGCTCTACAAATGTCTAGAACATTGCAACTTCGAAAAATGACCGCGAGAGGCGCTAAAGTCAAAAAAAAATTTTCGAAAATTTCGAACTCGAATATTTCGAAAATGCTATTATCGATTGACTTCATATTTTAATATATTATAGTTGAGGTTAAGACCTTTCCAACGATAGCTCAAACTCGAAAATCTATGGAGCCGTTCCCGAGATATGGCGTTTTAAAGATTTCTTTCGGGATGACTTTTCAACTTTTCCCGACTTTGCGCGTATTTAAATGAATTTGCGTTCTAGTTTGCTCTCACAAAATTGGTACACTGAAAGAAACACAGCTCTCGTAAGCTTGGTCAGCTTACCAGTACATTTTACTTTCGGCTAAAATTCTGTTGGCCTCTCAATTTTTCAATTTGTTTACACTCTTTGAGTGATAACAAGAATGATAATTCCAATTGCAAGTATAATTACTGCAGAACAAATACATCGAAGGGCAAATTTCGAATTAGAATTTCAAGTTTATCATAATATATTTTGTAAATGTGGCACGAAAGCTCCTGTTCTTATAGCATTTGAGTTTTGAAAAACTTTGATTTAAGGTTTTACATTTTACTAGACATTAGTCATGAGTTAGCTGTGTTTCTTTCAGACACAGCTTTTGTGTACCGAGCAAAATCGAAAGTCGTCAGATCGGGCTCAAACTTGAGATGAGCACGAATTAGGGTCCCCACATTCCAAAAAACGTATGCGCCAAAAAATTTTTTTTCCGGCCGTCCGGCCGTCCGTCCGGAGTTCAGAGCTAAATTGCAAGAGAACGGTAATAGATAGAGACTTGCGGTAAACGGCAAAGTTTAAATATCGACTGGAAGACATCCGATTATGATGTCAAATTTTACCCCCCACCCCCGCGTCCGCCATTTTGGATAACCTCAAAATTTTGTTTTCGCTATATCTCAGCCCCTGTAATAGGTAAAAATCTGAAATTTTTATATGTTGTAGGGGACATCAAGAGCTTTCCAACGATACCTCATTTTCGAAAATCGGTCAAGCCGTTTAGTCAATATGGCCGCCACAATTTTTCATCGAAAATCGACCATAACTCGAAAACGGCTTGACCGATTTTGATCAACCCGGGGTCAAATGAAAGATCTCAACAAACCCTACAACTCTCTAGAACATCCGAAGTTTCAAAAGTGACCGCTAGGGGGCCAAAAATCAAAAACAAAATTTTCGATGAGTTTTCGATGAATATCTCGAAAACGCCATTATCGATTTGCTTCATTTTTTGATATGTTATAGCTGACCATATTATCTAGCTCCATGCCAAAAATGAAGAAAATCTATGTCGCCGTTCTCGAGATATAGCCTTCCAAAGTTGGCATGTCATATCTCGGTTTCTACAAGTCCGATTTTGATCAACTCAAGTGCAAATGAAAGGTTTCGCGAAGCCCTACAAATGTCTAGAACATTGCAAGTTCGAGAAATGACCGCGAGAGGCGCTAAAGTCAAAATCAAAATTTTCGAAAATTTCGAACTCGAATATTTCGAAAATGCCATTATCGATTTACTTCATATTTTAATATATTATAGTTGAGGTTAAGACCTTTCCAACGATAGCTCAAACTCGAAAATCTATGGAGCTGTTCCCGAGATATGGCGTTTTAAAGATTTCTTGGTGGATGACTTTTCAACTTTTCCCGACTTTGCGCGTATTTAAATTAATTTGCGTTCTAGTTTGCTCTCACAAAATTGGTACACTGAAAGAAACACAGCTCTCGTAAGCTTGGTCAGCTTACCAGTACATTTTAATTTTAATCCTGACATTAATGAACGAAATTACGTAAAAACTACTAAAATAAGATCAAAGAAAAGATGAAGTAGTCGTTCACTATAAGTTTTTAGGCTGCATTATATATTTTTAAAGTAATAATGTTCCAGAGAGCTTTTACTCGTCATTGGTCAAAGCTTAAAATTTCAATTCGTAGACTGAAGTACAGAAAAATTTTAGCTCAAATAATTTTCCTGAATTGGTATTAATTTCAAGAAAAAGAGATCACGTAAGTATTTCTCATGTTACCATAAGCTTTAGTAAATCTATGTATAATGTATTAAAATATATTGAATTTTTGCCTTATTTCTTGCTAGACTGAGCCCCGGTTTTCTAACAAAATCTTAGATACTTGACTAATATAATGTACAAAATAAAAAAAATAGGATCCTTATCTTGAATTTTCTATTATTTAGGATCATTGTAAATTTAACAGAAAAAGCCATTTAAAGTTTTCCATTAATTTTCATCCCTTAAGAATATTAAATTAAATTTTTCAGCATTTTAAATACATATATTTTGGCAACAATATTCTGTTCCCATCTCAAATTCCTTGTCTGCTTCAATTCTTTGCATGATTCTTGTAAATTCATTTTAGAGTTTTTTCATGGACTTTAGCGACTTTTGAGAGAATCCAAAACTCTAGAAAAAAAGACGTAAATTTTTTACCAAACATTAATAGATAATTGGGGATGGTGGATTGAAGTGGATAAAATTGGATAAAATAATTTCTGTAGCCTTCTTGATGCATGAGTCAAGGAGTCTAAAACTAACACTCAAGATATTGCAGATATTTAAGAAATTTTCCGCTTCAACTTTAATTCACCTTTGCCCCATCTCAATGAGAAATGAGTTTTCCGGACTTTTCCTGAAATTTTATGCTACCTTCGTCATTCAAATTTCTGTTTATATGATCCCTAAACATTCGTTTTTTAGCTGTGATTCTTTCTTCAAAGAAGCACAGCTTCTGTGTACACTCAAAAATGCAAAGTCGTCAGATCGGGCTCAAACTCGGGATGAGCACGAATTAGGGTCCCTACATTCCAAAAAACGTATGCGCCAAAAATCTTTCCGTCCGGCCGGCCGGCCGTCCGTCCGTCCGTCCGTCCGGCCGTCCGGAACCTTTTGCTAAACTACAAGAGAACGGTGATAGATAGAGACTTGCGGTCAACGGCAAAGTTCATATATTGGGTGGAAGACATCCAATTATGAAGTCAAATCCAACCCCCCACCCCCGCGTCCGCCATTTTGAATAACCCCTAAATTTTGTTTTCGCTATATCTCAGCCCCTGTAATAGCTAAAAATCTGAAATTTTGATATGTTGTAGGGGCAATCAAGAGCTTTCCAACGATACCTCATTTTCGAAAATCGGTCAAGCCGTTTAGTCAATATGGCCGCCACAATTTTTCATCGAAAATCGGCCATAACTCGAGAACGGCTTGACCGATTTTGATCAACCCGGGCTCAAATGAAAGATATTAATGAGCCCTACAACTGCTCGGAACATTGCAAGTTCAAAAAATGATCGCAAGTGGCGCTAAAATCGAAAATAAAATTTTCGATGAGTTTTCGATGAATATCTCGAGCACCGCTTTATAGAATTGCTTCAAATTTTGATATGTTATAGCTGGCTATAATATCTTTCATCATGCCAAAAATGAAGAAAATCTATGTAGCCGTTCCGGAGATATCGCGTTTTAAAGTTAACATGTCATATTTTGAGTTGCATAAGACCAACGCCCCGCGAAGCGGGGCGTTTTATATATACACATATAAAAGTAAAAGTAAAGTAAAATATATATATATATAAATGCATAGATATATACATATAAAAATGCAAAGATAAATATATATAAACTGCAAAGATAAAAATTAAATATAGCATGGATGGAACAGTATAAAGCGAAAGAACGGTAAGTAAAACTTACGGGCTGTGATTCTTTCTTTGTCAGTGAAATGTGAAATTGAGTGAAAATTGAGGATGGGCAAATTTTGAGGAGAGACTTACTCGCGAGCCGAATCACAGCCAACGCGCAGAAATTTTGAAGAAAGCCTTAATCGTGGCGGGCGTTGGCTGTGATTCGGCTCACGAGTAAGTCTCTCCTCAAAATTTGCTCATCCTCAATTTTCAGGCAACTTCACATTTCACTGACAAAGAAAGAATCACAGCCCGTAAGTTTTACTTACCGTTCTTTCGCTTTATACTGTTCCATCCATGCTATATTTAATTTTTATCTTTGCAGTTTATATATATTTTTTATATTATGTATAACGAAAAAAATCATAAAGATAAATATTAAGATATGCAAAATTTTCTCAACATATTGAGATCCCCTATAGAGAAGGGATGAATGCGAGAGAATGGAGAATATATTTTATAAATTCTGGTATTGGCACTATGAGTGTCGAGATTGGCGCTCGCACTTCATTTCTATTGGAGAAACGTCGAGCGAGCATTAAACACACGTTGTTTGCTTTCCCAATTTGCAGATCGAGACTGACGGCTACCTTGTGGCTAATCGCGAGGATATAAAACGAGCAACTCTCTGTACTTCTGGACTCATACACTCTCTATATGTTCCACTAAGCACACTTCCCCATTGAATTTCGCGCGCGCACGACAATACTGCAAGAATTTTCATTTGTGGTATTTTATTCTCTACAACTCATAGAACATTTTATTTAAAATTTTAATAAGTGATCTTAAATAGTTTTTACTTTAAAAAAAAAAAACTTTAATTGTTGTGGCGATTTTGTGAAAGTATCAAAGAGACAAATAAGTGACTTTAAGGGTGAAATTAGTGTATGAATTCATGTTGGAAGAACATAAGATTGAGTTTTTGTGAAAAAAGAAACTGAAGAGATTAAAATCATTGAAGTGAGACAATTTTAATTGAATTTCAAGATCAGTGCCAACATGAAGGATCGTTTCAAAGTTTTTCGTGTTGGTGAAGATTCTGAGCCATCATCGCAGAATGGCACGTACAGAAATGAAAGCCCAGAGGAACCAAAAAGGATATCCATTTGTGATACAGATGGGATTAGGAAAAAAAGTTTAGCGCAATTAACGAGGTAGAGAAATAATTTCACCTATTTTAGGGATTTGTAGTTTGTGGATAAATTTAGTAATATACTTTTGTAACTCCCAAAATCGTAACAATATGAGAGTGAAAATGTGAATGAATGAAAAATAAAATAATTTTGAATTTGGTGAAAAGCTTCATTTAGCATTTAAAAGTTTATAACCTTGAGTTCTTAACCATGCAAAAATAAATAAATTTTTTAAAACATATATTTATGTGTATAAAACTTATTAATTTTAAGTCGCTCATCGACAATTTCCACTAAAAATTAGCTAATTAAACATTATTTGTTTTTGCTGCCTTGTTTATTCTTTTAGTTGTGTATCAAGTTCTGCACAATTAACAAATTCAAATGTTCTCACCTGACATGCTAATTTGTGATATCATTCAGTTTTCCATTGAAATAAGTAGTATACATATTTTTTTCTTCCTAATTTATTACGACCTTTCTAGGGAGGCCCTCCCACGTCTAGATAATTACCGGATCTCAAAAAGAGCACTCAAACGTCCATCTCTTGGTGAACTCCATGGCGAACTTGAGCAGAAGACGGTGAGATATTTTTAAGATTATATTATTATTTTTTATTTCTTTGTATGAAGGGGTTGAGTGATTATTTTCTTGAGTGATATGGATAACACATTCCATTTCATGTTTACATTAGTAGCTCAAATGAAACACTAATCACACTTTTGTATTAAGACCAACCCTCTAATTGAACTTCCTGGAATATACAGAAAATAGAATTTTCTTGCGTGTCGGTCGTCATCGAAAAATACTACCACAAACCGCCATGAGCCAGATTTCTGCGACGGTTAGATAAGCAACACGGTGGACAATTGATATTCACCTTGTGACCCTTCCCTGAAGATTAATGGTTGTATGTACAAATCCACTGGACGTGATCTCATGGATACACATCTTTTTTTATGGCACACGCTCATTGTCAATGAGTGATAATGAACTTGTTGATACAAATGGGGCATTTACATAAATTTTTAGCACAATTTAGTGCATGCACACGATTTTTCACTACCCTTCACTATTCCCCGGGACAATGCGCGGTGAAAGAGGCAACGAAGTGAAAAACTTTTACAATGTGGTTCACGGAGGGTTCACAATTGAAGGAAAAAAAAGCAAGGAAACACGACAAGTTAATTTACGATAAGGCTTTTTAAATAATTTATATGTAATGAAATCACTTGGTATGAAATATTTTGAAGTTTTTATTATACCTTTACTCGGCACATGATGCACAGCAATAATACTTCAGGAGTATGAGGAGAACATATAGTATGGAAACTTTACTTGATGATATTCTTTACTTTACCTTTCACATTACAAAAAAAAATGATTTTTTGCTATGTTCTTGGCTGTTTCCTTAATCGTATCTTAAGGGTATTTAGCCATATAGTCTCAATGAATTAAATTCCAGATTATTTTTAAAAATGACAAAAATACATTTCACTTGAATTCTTCAACCATAAATAAGTTTCTTTTTGTTTAAAATTTTGCTGCTATGTCTTAAAAATTCTTAAGAGGTCAATAAATAAATAAAATCCTAATTACTAATAATCTAATTGTGATTAGACTTATTGCTCTTCAAAGCGTTCAAAGGCTCGATTGTTCTTTTTCAATTTCAATTCTCATCAAGTTCCTAAAGTTCAAAGCACAACATGCTTATTTTTTATAACTTAATACCAAATTAAATTTCTTACAATTAGATATTTTATGAAAAAAAGGAAAATGGGAAATCAACGCTTTTCTTTTACAAAATTAATAATGAATTTTATAAAAAGAAATATATATTTTTTTATATGGATTTTATAGGATGCCCCAGATGATACAACAGCACCATCGAGTGAGCACAATGGTATAAAGTTAGGATGGGTTCAGGGTGTTCTGATTCCCTGCCTCCTCAACATATGGGGTGTGATGCTCTTCCTGCGTCTCACATGGGTGGTGTCCTTGGCAGGAATTGGTCAGACTATTGCCATCATCTGCATCTCATACTTTGTTTGCTTCGTCACCACACTCTCGCTCTCAGCAATCAGTACGAATGGCGAGGTGAAGGGTGGTGGTATTTACTACATAATCTCCCGTTCCCTGGGCCCGGAATTTGGAGCATCCGTGGGAATTGTGTTTGCATTTGCAAATGCCGTGGCTGCTTCCATGAACACCATAGGTTTCTGCAGTTCCCTCAACGATCTCCTGAGTGAGTTTCCCGCCTCACTTGTGTGATTAATTGACGAAGAGTTTAACTCTAGGCTTTTCCTTTCGGCAGAGACCTACGACACAAAGATCGTCGATGGTGGCAACAATGATATCCGAATTGTGGGTGTAGTTGCTGTACTTGTAATGATCATTATATGTGCCGTTGGGATGGATTGGGAGTCCAAGGCGCAAAATTTCCTCGTGATAATAATTGTCGTGGCAATTGTTAACTTCATTGCTGGCATTATTCTCGGTCCCAAATCCGACACAGAGGTAGCTCAAGGATTTGTCGGGATGAGCACTTCGCTGTTTATGCAAAATTGGGGTCCAGACTATAGATTCAGCGAAGGACTCAATCAGAACTTCTTTAGTGTTTTCTCCATATTTTTCCCAAGTGTTACGGGAATTCAAGCTGGTGCCAACATCTCGGGAGATCTCAAGAATCCAGCAACTGCCATTCCAAAGGGAACAATGATGGCTCTTCTCATTTCGATGATCTCTTACTTGACTTTTGTATTATTCGCCGGTGCTGGAGGTCTCAGGGATGCATCAGGACTTATTTCGGATATTGGCAACAATGGGACACTCGATTGCGTCGCCAATTTGGTATGATTTTATCCAGGATTTAAAAAAGAAATTCTATTGATTGCTTAACTTTTTCTTTTAGACATGTCCCTGGGGTTTGCATAATTCCTACACAATGATGGTAAGTGGAGATCATTAAGTGGATCAAATTATATATTATTAATTCCTTCCATCCCAATAGCAAGTAATGTCAGCGTGGTGGCCACTCATCTATGCTGGATGCTTTGCTGCAACCCTCAGCACAGCTCTGACTAATCTTCTCTCAGTCCCACGTCTCATCCAAGCCTTGGGAATTGATAGAATCTACCCCGGACTGATTTTCTTCTCGAAAGGCTACGGACGTCATGGTGAACCATACAGAGGATACGTCTTGACTTTTATTGTTTCTGCTAGTTTTCTGCTCATCGGTAAAAATCTCCTGGTATAGCTAAAGTATTTATTAGCTGATTATCTTAATTTTTTCAGCTGAACTGAATCTCATTGCTCCGTTAATTTCAAATTTCTACCTTGCTTCGTATGCCCTCATCAATTTCTGCACATTCCACGCTGCTCTCATTAAACCCCTTGGCTGGCGTCCGACTTTCAAAGTAAGTCTTCTTGCACATAAATCCTTTTTTGATTAATTAATTAGAAAATTGTGTATTATTCAGTATTTCAACTTGTGGCTCAGTCTCGGTGGATTCCTCATTTGCGTTGCCATCATGTTCTTAATTGATTGGGTATCGTCGCTCATAACATTCGGTATCATCTTTGCTCTGTACCTCTTGGTTGTGTACAGAAAACCTGATGTTAATTGGGGATCCTCAACGCAAGCACAAACTTACAAAACAGCCCTCTCATCTGCACATCGACTCCAAAATATCGGTGATCACGTAAAGAACTATCATCCTCAGGTATGTTTTTACGCGAAATCTATTTTTTTAAAGGAGTTTATTTGAAAGAAATTTGTACTAAATTTCCAGATCCTCGTCTTGGCGGGAAAACCCCAACATCGCCCACCATTAATTGATCTGGCAAATCTCATAACAAAGAATAATTCTTTGATGATCATTGGTGAAGTTGTACCCCAGAAAATGTCTTACAAAACTCGCCTTGCTAACCTGAAGGAAGGTCAAAAGTGGCTGAAAGCACGAAAAATTAAAGCTTTCTATAATGTTGTCGATGATTTCTCCATGGAAGAAGGTGTTCGTGCACTCATTCAGGCATCAGGCTTTGGGAAATTGTCACCAAATATCCTTCTTATGGGATATAAAAGTGACTGGAAGACGTGCAATCACAATGAGCTCATTTCCTACTTTACTATTCTTCAGTAAGTTTTTCTTTAAAAAAAAATCAAAAGAAAATGAAATTAGTTTTTTTACGTCGAGAAAATTCGTTTCAGTCGCTAAACAGTTTATTTTTGAACAGTAAGAAAGACAAATAATCAATAAAAAATTACTTGTTCGAAACTTAATCAATTTGTTCTGCCTAAATGTGCAAAATATAATCATACATTTTACATTTTGCAACAAAATCATTAAATAGTATTTTTTGAAAAATCTTAGATCATAAAAAGATTAAAAATTTGCCTCCAATCCTTTTTTTTTTAAATGCATAAAATAATTATTTTTTCTTGTAGCAATGCCTTCACAAATCGTCTTGCCGTGGCCATCCTGCGACTTCCGAATGGTACAGATTTCTCTCATCTCAATGTTGATATCCCTCACACGCCTGTCCACGGTGGACTCACAGCCAACAACAGCACAGCGAACTTCAACACGATTGATGGCAACACAACGGGTGATCTTTTGGCACTTCGCCCCAATCGCTTCATGCACGCCGATTCCAATCTCAATCTATCAGCTCTGGGTACAAGCACCCACAATTCCCTCACCATCCCCATGCCTCGTGAGTTCATTTTCTTCTCTTTTACCTGCCAATTGAGAATTAATCATTAAAGAAAAATTCTCTGCTTCAGCCCCCATGCCAAATCAGAGAGCTTTGCGGGAGGCCATAGCGAGGAATGATATTGTTTACTCAACAAGAGGAGGCTCCTGTGTGCCAAAGGATATCCTCAATGCAATGAGTGTATTCAACACAAAACAGGAGAATCGTACAATCGATGTGTGGTGGCTCTACGATGACGGTGGACTCACCATGCTCCTTCCCTATATCATTTCCACACGCAGCACCTGGGCTTCCAGCAAGATTCGTGTCTTTGCTCTCACTAATCGGCGTTTGGAGTTGGAATTGGAGGAGAGAAAGTTTGTATTTTTCCTTTTCCAACTAAACACGAATAGATTTTCTTTATAATACAAAATAATTTATTTGCAGTATGGCTAATCTTCTGAATAAGCTTCGTATTGACTTCTCATCCCTCACAATGGTGGAGGGCGTGACGGATAAGCCAAAGGAAGAGACGATCCGGATGCATGAGAAGATCCTTAGTGGCTTCCTTGAGGGACAAGGTGATGTTGTAGTCACGGAGGAAGAAAGGGCTCGTCTGCAGGAGAAGACATATCGCCAATTGCGTCTTCGTGAGATGCTGCAACAACATTCCAAGAATGCCTCCCTTGTGGTTATGTCACTCCCAATGCCACGACAGGACACCGTATCAGCCCCAATGTATATGTCTTGGCTTGAGCTACTCACCAAGGATATGCCTCCTGTTCTCCTTGTGCGTGGCAATCAATCATCCGTCCTAACATTCTATTCTTAGTATTAAACTTTTAGTAAAACTAAATTAAAAATCTTTCCCAACTATTTTGTGTACAAAGGGTGTTCCATCCCAATTTCTACATTTATGCACAACTATTCCATTCTATTTGCTTTATCCAAAAAAAAAACAATTCTTCAAGACCTTAAAGGTGTAAAAAGTATTTGAGAAAAAATCTTATCTCGTATAAACTATGATTTTGATCACACCACAGCTAAACAAGCAGTTTTTACTTTTTCTTCATTAGATAAACCTCATAAATACCAGACATTATCAAGTACCCTGACCTTTAATATTAATCTATCTATTGGAAATATGTTATCTCAAAGAAAAAGTGATACATTCCAATGCACATTCCATTGCAATTTTTCTCACTTAAAGAAAAACGAATTTTCTCAGAAAGGATCAACTCCAATGAGAATTTTTTCGCTGGAATTAAATCAACAAATTCTATATTCCCTCCAGATAAAAAAGAACTAATATGTAGGAGGATGATAATCAGGGAAAGAAAGTCAACAAATTAATTTTCAAATTATTTTTTTAGTTGTGCATGGTACACCCTGTAAGGGTAAAATTTAAAACAAAAAAAAATCTCTGAATAAAATTCATGTTTTCCAGACTGAATTCAATAGAATACAGAAAAAGAAATTTAAATTATAATATTTAGTTTTAGTGAATAAATCATTGAAAAAAAGAAGTCTACAGAGGACTCTTTCTTGCTTCTTCGGGAGACAGACTCAATTGCTTGGGCGACGTTGAGACAACATTGGAACTATCGATGAAACTTTCGGAAGAATTGGATCTACTCTTTTTTTTGGCTGCCCTTGCCTGCTCCATGGATGCTTCAGCCTTTGCCCGGAGTTCCCTTTCCTTTTCCATTTGCTCCACCTCGAGGATGTTCTTCTTCATCTCTTCCTCCTCACGGAGACGCTCCTGCAGCTTTTCTGCTACATTCCTCTGAATCTCCTTTGCCGTCCTTACGAGTTTCTCAGGTTGAAGCTTAATCTGTGGTGCACTATTCTTCCTTCGAGACCTCGATCGTGATCGCGATCTATCTCTTGATTTTGAACGCGACTTGGACTTTCCATGAGATCGCGATCTTGATCTAGAAAAATAAAGAAAATATACATTTTAGTTAAAAAATCATAAAATAAAAAGATTAAAATCCTATATTAACCTATCTCGTGACCAAGTTTTCCGGGAGCGTCGCCTATCTCGGCTGCGTGATCTCGAGGACCATCGTGACGGCGATGACGACGATGAACGATCCCGGGAACGTCGTGTTGAAGCCAATCTCCTATTTTTGCCCCTTGTCCGCGATTTTGAGCGCGATCGCGACCGAGATCGTTCCCGAGATTTATCCCTCGACCTTTCACGCGTACGTGAGCGACTCCTTGATCGCCTACGACGTGACTTTGAACGACTACGCGACCTCGAGTACGATCTCGATCGACGATCGTCGTGCTCATTCCGGCGGTACTTGTAATCGTCCCCGTAGTCATAGCCACTGAAAAGCAAAGAAGTATTAAAGTTTTTTCAGCTTTTTGTTGAAAAAAATTAAATCTTACCGATAACCACCCCCTCCATAACCGTATCCACGACCACCGCGATAAGAATTTCTGCCCCGGCCACGGGGAAAACGTGAGTAACCACCTCCAGCGCCTCTGTATGGCTTCATACCATCCATTCCGGCAAAATAAGCTGCATTCAATCCCGGAGCAATTGGCGGTGGGAAAAATCCTCCGTAAGGATACATACCCATTGGAATATATTCACCCGTTTCTGGATTATACATAGCCGGAAAAGCCGGGGGCTGAACCATGTTTTTGTTCATTTTATCGCTTTCATCTGAAAATTAAATTTTATAAAGTTCTAATCCCTTTTCTTTAATGCAAAAAGGAACTTGCCTTCAGAGGTGGAAGACTTTTTCGCCTTTTTCACCTTCTTTTTCTTTTTCTTATTTCCAGACTTTGTGCTATTATTGCTGAGGATACTATCATTGGAACTAATTGTATCAATACTCGGTGATCTCGAGCGTCCTTTGACTAGAAGATCCTGCAGAATAACATCATCGCGCACCTTCTTGAGCTTCTCACGCCTCTTCTCGAGTTCTTCTTCGTGGGAATTTTTATAGCGACTCACGAGTTTCTTTCTCAGATCATTTTCGGGCAAATTCTCTAATTTTTTGCCCTTCTTCTCATTCTTGGCTGCACTCTTACTGTCTTCCTCCTTCTTTGCTTGCTGCATTTCATTCGACTTGATTTTAATTCGCTCAAATAGAGCATCAAGTAGACGAATACTCTCCAACTTCCGTTGAGTCTCCAGGAGCTTCTTCTCCTCCGCTCGAATTTTATCATTGAACTCAACTTGCTCTCTATCGCGAAGCTTCTTGAGATGCTTCTCCTTGCGCCTCTCCTCACGTTCCTTTTGCTTTTCGAGCTCAATGCGTTTTCGCTCTTCTTCACGTTGCTTCTCACGTTCTCTCTTTGCCTCTAGTGCCTTTTGCTTTTTCTTGTCCTCCTCTTCCTGAGCTCGCTCCTTCTCTATGAGACGCTCTCGCACAATCCTTCGCCTTTTAATGGATGTTTCACTGAGATGCTTGGTCTTGTCGAAATCTACAACAATATTGATTGCGAGATTCTTATCACCGTCCTTTCGAACGAGTTTCATGCCACGAAACTCATCCATTGTCTTTACAAATCCCACATATTCACTAAACTGCACGTACCTAAAATTTTCGTTTAGTTCAAGCAAATTAATTACCTAAATTAAAATAAAATATAGATTAAATAAACACTCACCCTTCGAAGTAAGTTTCATTCTCAAAGGAGAAGGTCTTCAGTCCTTGGAGATGGGCCTTCATCTTTGGCCTGTACGGATCGCAGATGGGAATATCCACACAGCGTACTTCTCCGAACTTTTCAAAGATCCTCTTGAAAATACTCTCACTTGGCTTGGGGTTGTCTGAGTTCTCCATGTGTCTTGGGCAGAACCAAGTGATGGGAAGGTTTGAGATGTGAATTGTATCTGGACGTTCTCCAGCCTTCATTTCATCCATGTTTCGAGCATCCCGAAAGAATGTGTCCCAATCGTGACGAGTGGGGAAGTCATCCTTTGCCTCTGATGCTCGAACACGTACGTGCTCCGAGAAATTTGCTAACTTTATCATTCTTCCGTCAATGCGAGCCACGACATTCTTCAGTTTTGCCCGATCCTCCAATTCAGCTTCCAGCCTTATAAATTCTAACGTACTCTTCGACACCTGCCCGGAATAAAAACAAAGATCCCAGAAATTAGCAATTTTTTCATGGAGAAAAATTGTTTATTTTTTTACCTTTAGAACTGAGAATGTCTCCGGCTCAATCATTGAGCGCAACTTTTCCATCACATCCCAATTGGAGATGGTCTTCCCAACTACGGCGGGTGGCAATGACACCGAGATGTTGATCCTCGCAATTGCTTTGAGGTACAAGCTGTGCGGCAAGTACAGTGGCACACAATCGCTAACATTTCTAATCGTCTGTATATTCATATTCGCAACAATGAGCGTCAGGTGTGATATAAAAAAGAAAATAAACTAATAGGGAACAAAAGTGGAAAATCGAAAAATGGGGGCTTAAGATTGAGGGATGGATGCCGGAGGGGCCCTAATCGAGCAATCTGTGGAAGAAGTTCCTAAAATGGGGGATGAGAAAACTCATGATGGCCCACCATGGCCAAAGTATTTCAATGAATTCTGCGTGAAAATGAAATGGGGGCAGTCTCCGGGAATAGAAATGGCCTAGAAGATTCACTAAGCTATGATAATTTGATAAAATCTGAACGTTCCTCAATCCCTTTGAGGAATTAAATTGAGAATTTCCTCTTGAAAACACACACTCCCGTTAGTTTTTCTTCACTTTTTTGGCATTTCATTCCGGAATTTTGCCGAAGTTTTCCGAAAAATTATCGTTTATTGCATCAGCAGTTATTCTACAGTTTACTTTCATGAATTTTACAACAGTTGCTGATTGAGTAAACGATATATATATTCATAGTTGATGTCGTTTTCTTGGCGTTGTTTGCGTGCCGTAAAATTTTCTATTGTAAATTGGCAGAAAAATCTGCTTTCTTTTGCTTGAAAAATATCGCAAAAGTCTCCTTGGCAAAGAGGTAATTGCTGTGAAGGTGGAAATTACCTCGCGGCTCAACTCTCGAGTACTCAAATTCGCAACTCACGAAAGTGTCTGAAGCCGGAATTGGCGGGTGAAGAAATTTTGTTGATCCAGCAATTACAGGACAAACCACAATGGGTGACCGTGGAGACGGGGGTGAGTAGAGGGCAGATTATTTGGTTCAAAATTAATGGGGTGGGGCTAAAGGGGGCAAAAAGTGCCCTAAATATGAAAGGCAAAAACTCAGGTTATGTCTACTTGCATTGTAGCTGAATCTTTTGATGACGCCGTCGAGGAGAGGGTAATCAATGAAGAGTACAAGATATGGAAGAAGAATACCCCCTTCCTCTATGATCTGGTAATGACCCATGCACTGGAGTGGCCCTCACTTACGGCTCAATGGCTTCCGGACGTAACGAAGCCGGAAGGGAAGGATTATTCCGTGCATCGCCTCATCCTTGGTACTCACACTTCCGACGAGCAGAACCACCTCCTAATTGCGAGTGTTCAGTTGCCAAATGAGGACGCGCAGTTCGATGCGAGTCACTATGATAACGAGAAAGGTGAATTTGGAGGCTTTGGCTCCGTTTCTGGCAAGATTGAGATTGAAATAAAGATCAATCACGAGGGTGAGGTCAACAGGGCACGCTATATGCCCCAGAACCCTTGTGTCATTGCCACGAAGACTCCCTCGAGCGATGTCCTCGTGTTTGACTACACCAAACACCCCAGCAAGCCCGAACCAAGCGGTGAATGTCATCCAGATTTGAGGTATGATTGCTGCAAGATTTTCCATAAAGTCCCGTAATAATTCTTCTTTTTTTGTGTATATTTTAGACTCCGTGGACACCAAAAGGAGGGCTATGGATTGTCGTGGAATCCCAATCTCAATGGGTACCTCCTTTCCGCAAGCGATGATCATACAATCTGTCTTTGGGACATTAATGCAACACCCAAAGAACATCGAATTATCGATGCAAAGAACATCTTCACAGGCCACACTGCTGTGGTGGAAGATGTAGCATGGCATCTTCTGCACGAATCACTCTTTGGATCCGTGGCTGACGACCAGAAACTCATGATTTGGGATACGCGATGCAACAACACGTCCAAGCCATCCCACACTGTGGATGCACACACAGCTGAAGTTAATTGCTTGAGTTTCAATCCCTATTCCGGTTAGTAGATCCTCGTTTAAATTTAACATTTTTTTTTTTCACAAAAAATTTATTTTCTTTGATTAGAATTCATTTTGGCTACGGGATCTGCTGACAAAACGGTGGCTCTGTGGGATTTACGTAATCTCAAACTAAAGCTTCACTCATTCGAATCGCACAAGGATGAAATCTTCCAGGTTCAGTGGTCACCTCACAATGAAACCATTCTAGCATCTAGTGGCACTGATCGAAGGTAAGAAAGACGCAAAAGAAATAGAATTTTGGACAATTACAACAACAACAAAACCTTTTAGGCTCCACGTCTGGGATTTGTCAAAGATTGGCGAAGAGCAGAGCAGCGAAGACGCTGAGGATGGTCCACCAGAACTTCTCTTCATACACGGCGGACACACAGCCAAGATCTCAGACTTTTCGTGGAATCCTAATGAACCGTGGGTGATTTGCTCCGTGTCCGAGGATAACATAATGCAAGTGTGGCAAATGGCTGAAAATATCTACAATGATGAGGAGCCCGAGGTACCAGCTGGTGATCTCGAAGCTCCCACAGCATAAGTTGGGGTACTTTCACTCATTCACATGCTATGTATTGTCAGCATTTTTAGCATTAATTCTTAATTCACATTTCATCAAAAGCAAAAAAAAAGAGAAGGAAACGTGCGGAGTTGAGTTAAAAAAAAATTGAGATGGTTCGTTTAGTTCTTTACTATATTTTATCAATTCTTTCCAAATAAATATTGACACGATTTCATGGAGATTTGAATTGTTTTTCTTTTAGTTTTTAATAAGCAAACGAACACCTTGAAGACAAGGACTCGATCGGGAAAGTATGTAATGTTGCATGTAGTGTCAAAACCTAATTTACTGATGTCTTGAAGCGCTCAAGACGCTGCTGGGCTTTTGACTCGTATTCTGATTTAACAGTGGGGCTCACACTGATCTTCCCTGCCACGGTGGATGCCCCAAAACGTTCCTGTCGCTTCTTCAGTTTCTCTTGGTTTTCCATCTTTGTCATGGTTGTTGACACAGAGCCCCCAAAGCGTTCAGCTCGCTTCTTTAGGACGTCAATGGATGCACCAGAGGAGCCATTAGATGCCGATGGGGTCGTTGCTGCAGATCCAAATCGTTCTGCTCTTGCCAATTTCTTTGCATCCGGCGTCTGTGGTGCTCCGAATTTTTTCATACGCAACTCAAGGCGCTCCTTGGCCGACATTTCCGACAATTTTATAACTTTCTTCTCACATTCGCCGACAGATGAAGCATCGTCAGATTTCTCAGATATAACTTCTCCGGGTTCTGGTACACTGTTTGTGGAATCTTTCTGTGAAGTCTCCTCCGGCGGTGGAATAACAATCATCTTACGCTTCAGAATTATCTTACGCGCTGGAGGTTGTGTCTCTTCTTTGGGTGCTTCGCCCGGAGATTTGTTGGTAGTCACACCGGCAGCTGATTCAGCTGAGGGAGTGGGGCTTGCTAGAATTGCATCCTCGTGTGATGTTTCCTCCAGTAAGTCCTTTGCATTCTCTAATTCTTCGTCATTTAGAACTTCATCATCATCCAAATCGCCGGAAATTATTGTTGAGTCCTCCAAAACAGGGTCGGAATCTGCAAGACAGGCAAAAATTTATGCTCACACCACAATATCGATATTTTTTTTCGTAATTTCGTACCTAAAAGTGCCATTTGAAGCCTCTCCTGCAACTCATTCTTGTTTCCTGCAGTGCTCAATCCTCGATTTTTGAGTTCCCTCTTCAAATCAGCCACCTATTTTGTAAAATAAATACAAAAATAACCTCAAATTTTTTAGAGATAAAAAAATGAGCAAAACAATTGAATTTGATGCAGTACCTTCATCTTAGAAAAGTCCGTGTCAGCCATGACGATGCAATCCACCAAGAAAAAGTGCTGGAAAAGTAGTTTTCCAAATTAAAACACACGGAGAAATGGAAAATTCCGTGAAAAGAAGCCAAATTGCATTCGGATTTCTCCTTTTCGTCCGAATTGAACCCGAAAGACCCGAATGAATCCCGAAGCACTCGACATGTGCCGATGTTTTGTTTTTCTTCAAAAGTTTTTTTTTTGTTTTTCCGGCTCTTAAAATAAAAATAAAAATGTTATTTAAAACAGTAGCCCTGGGCATTTCCGGTGGTGTAGATAGTGCTGTAGCGGCTCATCTTCTTAAGAATAGAGGTAGACACTAATTCATTGCATTATTATTCATTTTATAATTTTCCAAAAAACAGGTTTTCAGGTTAAAGGAGTTTTTATGAGAAACTGGGATATCGCTGATGAGAAGACAATGTGTACAGGAGATCGGGATTGGGAGGATGCCCAGAGAGTTTGTCGACACTTGGGCATACCCCTCATTCATGTTAATTTCGTCAAGGAGTACTGGAACAATGTTTTTAGGTGAATTACCAAAGAATTGTTGAAATTTCTTTAATTTAAATTTAATTTAATTGTTTATGAATCTCAGGGATTTTCTTAGGGACTATGAATCAGGATATACTCCTAATCCAGATATACTCTGCAATAGGTACATAAAATTCGATCATTTTTTCTCATATGCAACGAATAAAGAAAAACTCGCTGCTGATGCAATAGCAACTGGTCACTATGCTAAGACAAATTTTGGGAACTTCCTGGAACATTATACAAAGAACAGAAATGTTAAACTTCTTCAGGCCAAAGATACATTTAAGGATCAAACATTCTTCCTTTCACGCGTACCCCAAAAAGCTCTCAGAAGGACAATGTTCCCTTTGGGAGATATGACCAAAGGAGAGGTGAAGAAACTCGCATTGGAATCTGGGATGGGATTTCTTTTGAAGAAGAAAGAAAGCACAGGAATATGCTTCATAGGACATCGTAATTTTCAAGACTTTATTTCCGAGGTAAGTTAAGAGATTTAAATTTCATAAATTCTCTAAAAAAAATTCTTATTTTCAGTACATTGCTACTAAACCTGGTCAATTCATTGATATTGATTCAAATAGCGTTGTGGGACATCACAGTGGCTTTCACTATTGGACTGTTGGACAAAGATGCCGTTTAGCCGGGAATAATGATGCCTATTTTGTTGCACAGAAGGATCCGAGTACAAATACAATCTATGTAGCTCAAGGAACAAAAAATCCAGCTCTATTTTCAAGCAAATTTTACGTGGAGGCGCCGTATTGGATTGACGAGAATAGCATACCGAAACTGGAGGATGGATTTGAGTGCCAATTTAGGTTTCAGCATACAAAACCATTGACAAAATGTCGGTTGGAGAGAAATCCTGATATACCTGAAAAAATATTGGTGACGCTTGAGAGGCCACTTAGGGCTATTACTCCAGGACAATATGCTGTCTTTTATGGCAATGAAGATTGCTATGGCTGTGCTAGGATATTAAGTCCAATATGTGGAGAAAAGCCCCTTGAATGTGAATATAAATTAGATTCTAACTAGTTGATTTTTTTTCTTAATTATCTTCTCTATAATAAAGAAAGGTTTGTCTATAATTTCGTTGGCATCAAAAATTCCAAAAGTCACGAAAATCCATTTCCGGGAAAAAAAGTGCGTGTAAAATCCCCAACCGTCAAAATTTTCAAATTTGTAACCCAACCGTCAAAATTTCCGCGGGCCCCAAATTCTGCACGGAGGAGCTCCCCGAGGCTTCCGGAGCACCCGTAAGTGCCCCAGGAGCCCAAAAAATGCGTTTTATACCCACAAATTTGGGAAAAAACACGGAAATCACGAATTTTGTCGAAATGCAAAAAAAAGTTCGTTTAGTTCAAATTTTATTATTTCATGCCATCTCGTAAGAGAATGATTTCCTCTTTTATTCTGTACAAATTCTTTGCATTTTTCTTTGTGAAAGTTAGAATTATTTAATTTTTCAGAGGAATTAAAGATTTTTCCAAGTATGGAAAATAGTTGATAAAAAGAAATGTGACTCTATTTGGGGCACACTAATAAAATGATAAAAAAAACTTTGATGTCCTTTATGGGACAATACAAACTGTCAAAGCGGCAGTGCCAAAACAAATAACCTCTGTGCGTGAAAATTTTGCAAAAATCCATTTTTAGCACATTTTTGTTGTAAATGTTATTAATTTCAATGCATCGGCTAATTCAGGTGTACGTCTACAACTTTGCAAAAAGTTAATTTGTGTTGTTATTGTCAACGTTGAGCCCAAACAGAGGTTTTCCCTGACGCCTCGCCAGGATCGCCAAAACCACCCCCTTACAAAAATAGGTAGGTGTAAATATTTTTTGCCTTTTCTTTTCCATAAAAATATACTTTATTTAATAGATTCAATATAATTCCTTTCTTAGAAAAATTAGGAATTAGTTTAAATAAATTATTTTAAAGTTCTTTTCTACATTTTATTACAAATTAAAGAAAATAGTCATGTAAAATGGAATTCATTTCCGGAGAGACTCCTATTTTTCCCTGGAGATTTGTATTTTCTTAGACTGAAGCTATAGTAATTTTTAAGAACGAAATGCCGGCTTTATTTTCACGACAGTGAATGGAGGTGATGAAAATAAGCGAAATTGAATCACTATCATTAACGGTTTTGACCGGCCTACCGTTAGCTCGCGGCTTCCGTGTACTCACACTTCTTTTTACACCTATATTTTCGCGCACTGGGCACCATGGGGCTTCTTCTGAGTCCAGCAGACACAACACATTTGCGTATCGATCGAGATGGTTGCACCAGCAAAGCATGAAGCGCCATACAAATTGCAAGACTACCTGCCACAGGGATTTGCGGCATAGGATGTTGTTCATTCATTTAACCCATTGATTGGATATCACTCTTGTCTCCCCCATGTATCTCCACTTTGTTCAAGAGGAAAACATCCTCTACACCCTTGGATGTTTTTCCACACACAGCCTTTCTCCCCCAAACTCCATCAACTTCCAATTAGATGACCATCTCTAATCGCACCATAGTAGTTGACCTCACTTGTCTACCTCCAGGAGTGCAACAATAATGTCACATCCAATCCATTCTGACCACTCCATCCATGTCTCTCGGTGCTCTATTTTATGTAGCCCTCAGTGGGTGAGAAGACAATTTTGCAATATGATGCTTGCCTGTTACCATGAACATGGTCTTCCAACAAATAATTCTCTCTCTGTAGCTAATGCAGAACGTTTTCAATAGGCAATTTAAAGAAGAGCTTCTCAACACTTTAAGGTATAAATTTTGTATTGAATCCATTCCATCTTCTTCAAAGGAAATTATCTAAAACACTTTAATTTACATTACTTTATTTAAAGTGTAACTAGAAATTAAATAAATTAAAATTGAATACCCACAATTAACAATTCTATAACTAAAATTACGAATTGAAGAGTTATTTTATGTCAATCCTAATTTAAAAAAATTAACCAAATTATTTAAAAATAAAGGATTCTCAATTTAATGAAGACGCGACCTAGTTTTATTCAATTTTAGCTTAATTACGCAAATGATTAAAGCTATTTTAAATTAAAAATAAATATAATATTAAAAATCGTTTAAAATGTCATTATGCTGTATAATCACCATCAGGCAAATATTAGAGATTAAAAATTATCATGTAAATCGCAAAATCGTTCGATTTTTTTATTATTATTAAAAATAGTATTTTCTTTGACAGAAAAAATCACGAAAATATTTCTATCTGTTCTATCCTTAACATTTTAACAACACCAATTTATTATTAATTTTATTGAATTGATGAAAGTAAATTAAAATTTGAATATCTACTATCAAAAAGATTTTTTCAACAAAAAATCGTAAAATATTCAAGGATCTAGTCAATCCTTGTCTGGATGTACACAGCATCAGAAAATATTATTTGTTATTTATTAAGTTTTCTGCAATTATTGCGATAGAATAAAATATAGCTGAAAGTCTATGCTGACTTCCTATGCTAGAAGCTTTTAACTAAATTTGTCTCTGCCCAGGCACTACCTATCAGTTTCTTAGGAAATTCCTTGTGTATTTCTTATGACTCTCGACGAGGCCAGTTGTTTGAATGGCACCTAGGGGTATTTTTCGCTTAATTGGACAATTTGAAGGCAGTGCCGTGCTTTCGCGGTCAAATGAGCCATAAAAGCAGCAATCACAGTTTGAAAATCACTGAGAATGAGAAGGAATATATGGAGTTAAGAGGTGCATGCGAATAATTCTGTGATTGCATCTTTCCACCTGGAATTCAAACTGGTACAGAAGATGTGGCGTGGTGTGTACGTACATATGTATATTGTATATATAGGTATATAGTAGAGTTGCCTTTATGCATCCCAGAGAGATTCTGTGAGTGAGATGGAATAATAAATCTACAAATTGGAGCTCATGTACCATTCCTCCGATTTTCCACCGTGTGTATAAAATGATATTGTCGCTTTCGTATCTGGTGTTCTTCTGGTTTTTGGGTGGTTCAGAGGGAGGTTCAATTAGCCTCTCGAAACCTGCCAAGTTGCACGCATCCCTTCTCACTCGGTTGCACATGCACTCAGGATCAGATTATGGTGCTCGGTGCACTTTTCCTCTCTAGTCCACCCTTTCAATCTGCACACACTTGTCGCTCCCGATGGTGGGTGCTCATGTTCTCTCATGTCACTTCACCGGCGCATCCATACAGAATCCTCCAGAGGCCGCCCCAGTGGTGTTGGTGTCTCTATGTACTTCCTCTTTTCCGCTTTTCTCTCGCACTACTTCTCTTTTTCACATTCATTTCCTCTGTTGCAATCCCAGTCGTTCCATCCTACTCTCAAATTTTATTTGGTTCGTAATATAAATTCTGTGGGCAAAAGTGCACAAAAATTTGCTCGTTACCAAATTTTCTATGCATTTATTTAAAGGAAAAACTTTATTTACTTTTTTTTCTATTTTAGAAAAAAATACGACTAAAAATAACACTGTTAACTTTCCCAAAATAAATCTTATACTTACGCAACTAGAGATAATTAACAGAGTTTTATTATGATAAGGAATTACCTTTAAATCACTGTAAAACATAAATGAGAATAAAAGCGATTTGAAAAAAACCATAATAAGTAATTTCCATAAGGAAAATGCTTTGTTGCTTTGTTTTAAACGATGTTATTCTCATTTTCTAAATCGTGATAAAAATTCTCCTTTTAATTGACCTATGATTTTCAACTAAACACCCTTATCTTTTTAATGGTTACTTTGATAAAAAAGAAATCAATCTATTTAAATATTTAAGAATGGCTTTTGAGGAGTTGATCTTCGTAGTCAAAAAGGATTAGCTAACATGGAATGAAAAAAGAGATTTTTTTTGTTAAACTGTCAAGGACAATTTTTGGTGGAAACTGCAATGCTTTTTCCGGACAGCTCTATCATTTGAATAATTTGAAAGACGTTCATTGGAAGACAATTAAGGTTACTCTAAACTTCTCCAAAAATTCCTCATTAAACGGAACAATCAATTTTTCCTTTTTTTGTAATTTTTTAGTCGGTATTTCACATAAGTTATAACTAACTTTTTTAATAATGTTTACTTTTTTGATAGTAAACTGATAATATAGCCGTAAAAACTTTGAAATTCGTATTTTGGTCCGGATTGTTTCCTATTCCAGACCACTGTGAATTGCTATGACGTGTATATTTTCGCTATGTACAGATGCTCTTCACCCATGCCCATCCCACCTTTATATGTATGTATATCCACGTCGTCATCATCGTCATCGTCAGAATCATCATTTATAGCGGACTTTTGGATGGGAGATGAGGGGGAGCAAAAGTGCCACCCACCACCACTGAGTTATCGATTTTTTGCATTGTCGCAATGTGAGAATTTTCAATGATTCTTTTACACAATGTTTTCTGTCTCTCCAATTTGATCCCTCTTGTTGGCAAGCATTAATGCGACACACAGAGAAGAATTTTTGGGGAGCATGCTGACAAAGAGGACTGCATCGCGTGGTCTCTTCTCTTCCACCATTATATTTCCTCCACTCTCTTATATTACTTCACATTCAAATGACCCTGGTGTGGACGGTACTAATCACACACTCTTCCCGCCAAAAGTGACCAAAAACCTGTTTCATTGATCTCAACTGAGTCAGAGGTCTCCACCGAGTCACTTCACTTGTAACTCCATGGTGGCGTCTTCAAGATCGAACTTCTTTTTGCTCTTTAAACGTCCTCTCTTTTTGCTGTTTTATTTTTATGCCTTAAATTTCGACAGTATGCAAATACTTTGAGGTTTGGAAGTCTTTTTTTCTTCTTCTTTAGCCAACATCATCATTAAAAAAAATTATCAGAAAACTTTATGGAGAATGAAATATTTTAATTTTACAAATAATATGCCAATCAATAGGGATGAAATGTGTTTTTTGATAGAAAATTCACTAACAAGATAAATTTTAAAGTATTGGCAGGAGAATTCATTACTAATTTCCTGAGCTTGCCTCTAGAATTAAAATAAAAATCAATGCAATAATCTCTACTCATACCTTTTCGTTATAAAATACATACCTACCTATAGCACGAAGCTACAATTCTATGTGCACAATAATGCTCGACACACCACACAAATATACCTACATATGTATATAATATAGGGGATTATATGCCCGATGAAAAGTACATAGAATGATTTTATGTACGGGGAGCATCAGCATGGAGAGGTTTTATATTGAATTGAATGCACACATGCGCAATTTGTCGTCTATATTTGATGCGCCTGTTATAAAATTATTATACACTACGTGTGCGCGGTGCACATAGAGTTACCCATATAGTGCTCCAAGTATACGTATAATGAAATACATAATTTATGTGAGTAAATAGCAGAAAATGAGTATACAGGGATGACTAGCATTTTATTTACATACATTATATATACAGATATATATTTATATATGGATTTTTATTCTTGTATAAAAATTCCCCAAACTCCCGGTGAATCTCATCAAAAGAGCGGATTGGCAGGAGCTGTGATGAGAAAGCTCTATGCATACGTATGTTATGTATGTATGTATATGCTGATGATTCAAAACTCTAGGGTTGTTGCTACTCCTGATGTCTATCGCTTGATCTTCCATTGAAAGCTTTTGGGATGATCAATCCGATAGACATGGAATTAATGTCATTCCGTCAATTCTCTTGTGCAATTCAGTCATACATATTGAAATTATATATCGAAGATAATACAATATTGCACCTAAACTTATACTTGTTCTCAACTGTTGGAATAAAATTTTAAAAGGATCCATTCCTATTAGAAATGAGCAAAATGTCGAAGTTAAGTGAAATACAAAAAAAAAACGAAGAGAGCAACAGTCCCAGAGATATCCTAGAGTTGCATAAATTCATCATTCATTTCGTTCATTTGAGAAAAAGCTTGTGGACAAATGTTTCTGTGGGAATATTGTCAAATCATACTATTTTGGCGTGTATCAAGAAAAAAAAATTAAGCACAAGAGGTTAGATTTTATCGCGATTTTTTAAAGTACCTTATTTATCTTTTTTTAATTGATCACTGACGGAAGTTGTTCTTAGCGAAATGTTGGCTAAAGTTTTTTCGGAAGCGTAAACTAAGGAGACAGTTGGATCAGTCCAAATGAATGCGTATAATTTTAACCAGAGCTTTTGACGGTTCTGTGGCGTCTCCATTATGATGAATAGCTAGTCCTACATGAGATCAGAACTAACTATGTATCCTCGACCATTCTATGAGGCTTTTGTATTGGAAATTATGAAGTATTTCGTGCGGGTGGGGCAAGTATTCGAAACATTTTAATTATTGTACAAAATATAGGTTTAAACCGTTTAAACAACATAATGCCGCATTACTTTATTCTATTCAAACGACGTTTAAGTAACTGCTTTACATTGAAAATAATTTGCAAAAATATGCATTTATACCCTTTTTTGAAAAAAATTGAATTTTTATGGAATAAACAATCTATTAGTCTCATGACTTTTGTATGTATAAGGCGCTAAGAGCAGGCAAAAAGCGGAAGTTCATGTATCCGTTTCAATTTGTAATTGTGTCCCTAAATCCATGGTTTTCATGAACGATTTCCGAGGACTTTTCTTACAAACCTTAACTTCCTACTTAATAATAATAATTAGGGTTATTTTTCTTTATTTTCACTGAGGATAGCTTATTTGAAGTCATGTTCTATAAAATTATGTAGGTATATGCATTTTTCTTGTAAAACCTTTAAAAATATTCATTTGAACATCAAGTATTTTAGCAGAGGGGTGCATAAAACATTCAGTAGGGGAGACCGGGGTAAAAAAAGTCAATTTGCATAAATCCTTATCTGCAGGATTCCCCAAGGACAAGAAAATTTCCTTAATAGGACATTCTTATAGGAAATTTTCTTGCCTACAACTATGTCTCAGACCACTTTTCTCTATCTCTCCGGGAAATATGAGTTTTCGAGCTTTTCCTAAACCCTTCCGCTTCTGACTTTTTTTAAACGCGGCGGGTAAATATAGTCACCAGTTGGCTAAATAAAGTCGGTCGAATTTTCCGACATTTCCAATGATTTTCCAACTGAGAGATTGATAGTAGTTGATAGCTAAACTTCTCACCTTTTGATCCGCGACAAGGAATTTCACTTTTCTATCCACTAAAACAGAGAATTTTGCGATTTTCTCAATCACGCCATTTTGCAACAAATGGATAGAAAATATGTCAAAAATTTTGAACTCCCATATGATTTACATGGGTTGACCCGATCTACCCCAAAGGGTATGTTTTGATCCAAATAATTGTTCAGAAATATCATTAAAAGTTATTGAAAAATACATCTTGGCAACGTTTTCTGCATTAACCCAGGTAATGAGAAAAATTATCAGATTGGAAAATTGCTGAAGGAAAAGTTCGGAAAACGCGTTTTTCTCAATACGCAAAAGTTTGGGAAATGGGCCAAAAATCTATTTTCATTTTTAACTCCCAAAGTACTGATCGGATAACCTCCAAATTACTGTCAAAAATTATAGGTTGGTAGGGCTTTGCACCCTAATTTTTTCCGATTTTTCCGATTTATAACTTGGGAGAAATTGGCATTTGAATATTCGAAAATGACTTTTTTTACCCCGGTCTCCCCTACTACTGTAGCTTTTAATAATCAATTCATAGTAATTTCTGTGTATTAGGAGCTTTGAGAAATATAGCCTAGGCAAGGTAGTTTAAGCTTACGGCCTATCACAAAATAAACTGTACGTTTCAGCCTTCAACCTAGCTTTTTTCACATGAACCGTGCGTTTTTTCATATTCGATCGCCGAGCATATATAGCAAAGCACGGAGCCACGTACAAAGCTTCCGTGTGTATGATTTAGTGGGCGCACAGTGGTGTGTGTGTGCGTGTTTTTTTTCACCATGTGCAAGAGGTTGTGTGCTTGGTAGGTGCAATAAAAGTAAATATTCACCTCATACCACAACCCCACCGACAAATTGCACTGAATGTGTATATAATGCAAATTTAATTTTTTTATTTCGTTTCTAATTAAATACAGTATTATGTACCAGGGATTTAAAAACTGTACAATATATTTGGAGTCTAATTACATATATTAAGCATTGGAAACATACATAATCACATTAAAGCTTAAATTCTACGAGTGGCATTATGAACAATGTTATTGTAGTATTAAGTATGGTGTAGGACGTGTAGTATTTTTTGAAAACATGTATTTTTCGTTGCATTGATAGACTGGAGAAAAAAAACTGATTAAAACAAAAAAAAAGAATGTTAAATGAAAGAATTGAGAAGTAGAATTTTTAAGTTTGCTACTCAAGATGAATTGATTATGTGAAAAATAATGATACGGCTAGCCACCACCAGTAGCGTTACATGTTCGTAAACTACGAACCATGACATTTTGTACTCGCTCAGCATTCGGTAGTTGGTGACGCCACGAATTTATGATTTGGCTCACATACTCGAGCTTGCAAGGCGCGACTCACACTGTCCCGAGGAGAATCAAATATTGTCATGGCGTCGTCGTGGAGTTGTGTGTCTGATGATGAAAAAGACATCGCAAGAGAAGCGTTTGCCGTGTGAACAGTCGTGAAGAGATAATTTGTGAAAAATCATCACATTCGATGTCCTGTGTGGCTATAAAGTGTCTTTGGACTGAGATTTTAATATAAAATGTGAATAAATTCAATTTTTCGTGATGTTTGGAGTTCCGCCCCTGTACGATTGCCTCTTGTATTCGGTTGTTGGCCACCGGCAGTGAAAATTTTCGTGTATTTCCCACAAAAGAGTGAATATTGTAAAAGAAAAAAAAATATCAGTGCAATTTACCAAGTAATATATGTACATACTGTACTTACAAGTTTAGGGTCATTGGAGGCAAACTATATATAACATACAGGGAAATGTAGGAAGAATTTTAGTGCTTGAGTAAAATAATACCTGAATTTTCGTGAAAAAGAAAAGTGTGAAGAAATTACCATCAAAAGAGCCTTTTTGGTTACCGATTTTTCTTTATATTTGCTCTTATGTTATAAGTAGACCAATCAAAAATTTATCACTAAACACTGTGGCCGATTTGGTACAACCAGAATAACCATTAATGTAGATCAGACGTACATAAAGTAATAATACACGTCGTGTAATGAGATATACAACTATATAGCGATGATGTGAATAATAATAATAATAATAATCAATTTTTGGCAAAAATAATAATTCTGAAACAAATAGCGAATACAAATTATATGATGTAGTGAGTTTTTTTTAAGACCCTCAAATACTACAGCAAGAAAATTAAAACGAGGACCAAATATGCAATGAATTGATAACAAATTATATGGCATTGTGTGATGTGCACATGAAGTTGCTCAATATAAATCTGTCAGTCGAACAAATATATTCTTCACTGTGACAAAAAAAAGTTGGGTTTATAGATCTAAAAAATCGATGGAAGTATTGTGCATAGCATATCAGTATCCGGTTGCTGCGAACCGGCCAATTGACATTGGTTACAAACAGGACAGTGAGAATCCAAAGTGGTCACCACACACATGTTCAATATGAATTTGCTGTACCGGAATGAAATACCAGTTGAAAAAAATAAAAGGGGCATTGCATGAAACAAAAAAATAATATTAAGAACCGAAGGAGAAGTGATCTCAAAAAAATTGTGTTAAAGAAGCTAAAGGCAAGACGTGTCTCATGTGTCTGACAGAGGTGACAATGTATGTGAATGTGCATGTGTGGATTATGTGAAAACGGTCGAAAAGTGTTCTTTTTTCACCGTCTCTCAAAATTGTCTCTGTAAACTATTTAATCGTTCATCACGGATTACTTAAAAACGTTCCCGCAAAGGAGGACTTCTTCTCCACTCTTTCTCAATTCACCTGAGAAAGGAATGCTAGGTTAGAGAAAGTCATTCCTTCTATATATTACTAAAAATTATATGTATACATACACCTTACTTTTTAAGCCTGTTGGTTATTTTGCAAAAAATACATTATAAGTGAAATGAACATAGTAACATAGCGTTCTTCCACCTGTTTCAGAACTTAAAGATAAATTTTCTGTCTTTACACCCAAAAAAAACTTGGAGTATTGTAAAAGCATTGAATAACAAATTGAAAAATTATTTTTTAATTTAAAAATGAAGAACCAATTGTGAATACTTCAAAATTTAATATGAATTGATTTGAAATTTTATTTGTTCCTGCCTGTTATCATGCAGGCTTGAATACGATTTTGCAATCGACTTTATTTCTTATTGAGAATAAAAAGTAAGAATTAGCTACATTTAAAAATTAAAATTAATTAAAAATTAATTAGCAAAAAATGTTATAAAATCAGATTTAGACAATTGTCCCTACCAAATTGCTTATAGAGAATTTTCGTATTGTGACTGTTTTATATTGATTCTGTGTTCGCTAATACGTTATAATTAAACCTATTGCCTACCTGATACCTATTTACAATACAGTTCATATCTCCATAACAATATAATAGGTATTCATTTTAGACATAAAAAAATATCCGTATTTTTAGAGTTTTAAGAGATCCTTCTTACGTTAATTTTATTCCATTCTGAAAGTGGAACAAAATTAAACCTGTATTTTCAGTAGGTACCCTGAACAATTTTTATATTTTTCAATTTTCATTACAGGCTTGACCCGTCGCGGAGTGGCTGCTGGGCCGCCATTGAGTTTGCCTAGCACACTGGAGGACTCTGGGGCGACGTGGAAAGGTGCACCCCCAGGTCCAGAAACCCAGACGTCCGGATCTGGGGGTGGTTTCACCCCTTCCGGTCCTAATTCATTTACTGGTCCCGGTTCCGTCTTTCCGTCTGCAGGCCAAGGTTCTCCAGCAAGTGGTGGGGGAGGTGGTGGAGCCGGTGGTTCTGGTGGAGCTGGTGGTGGCGGTGGTGGTGGTCAAACAGTTGGTGGTTATCAGGGTCCTCCACCCGGCTCCAACACGCCTCAGTACACAGCTTCACCGGCACCTTCGGGTTCATCCACACCAGGTCCTGGACCACCGCAAAATGTCAGCGGAGCTGGTTTCCCCCCACCACCAAATTCAGCGGGTCCCCCGTATAATGGACCTGGTCCAGGACCAGGCGGACCTTTTGGGTCACCATCCGCTGGTGGTCCACAATATGGGAGGCCAGGTAGTTCAGGACCGGCATTTGGTGGTGGACCACATTTTGCCTCACCTGGAGGTCCTGGAGGCTTCGGTGGACCACCACAGTTTGGAATGCCACCCGGTTCACCATTCGGCCATGGTCCCGGACATCCCATCGGACCAATGGGGCCTGGTCATATGATGGGAGGACCTCAACCTGTTGACCGTATCGATCAAGGGTAAGTGCACATACCGTCTTGTATTTTCATATGCATTATGCTGTTGAAGGTGTTGCCAAAAAGAATTGAACGGGATTTTGAAACTCCTTTCAATATGTATAAACCAAAAAATATTTTTTTCTTTTCGCAAAAACTATGAATTTTGATACATTAAAAGGTGCTTGGGATGAGATGGAATGACATATTTGAAACATTTTTCTCTTTCTAATACATACAGTGCAATTTGGTCATTGCCGCGTTGCTTAGATGAGTTGAGTATTATGCGAGAGTGCGAAGAGATTTCTCTCGAGGAAAATTGTGAGCAAGTTGAGAGAGGGATGTGCATAGAGAGTATGAGTGGAGAGATGAGGTGTAGCATTGTAAGAAAGAACGAATATCCTTTGGTGGGAGAGGAAGAAAGAGAAGGAAAAAAGTCACGAAGAACAACAAAAAAGAAACAGCCAGAAAAACGACACGAAACACAGAAGGAAAAAAAAGAAGAGAGGAAAAAATTCAATCCATACATGTATACTTCTTTCGTGAAGTTGGAAGTTGAACTTTTCTTTTTTTTCTGTTTCTTTCTGCTCGCTGTCGGTCTACGAAGCGAGAGAGTGTACATTTATTTATTACGTTATCACAAGGCAAGGTACCTCTCTCTATACTACATAGCATGAGCAACACTCATACCCCTAACCAAATCGTGTAGTTCTACGTAACATTGTAGTGTGGATATCACACAGATTAAACATACATATAGAAACGTCGATTTATTGAATTCAGCGTACATTGTCTCTTTCACCCATTCCTATCAAGATACACCCATCTCTGTTTTACACGTTTGTTTGGGGATGTCGGGTGAAGTGGTGTGAAAGAGAGTGTATATGTTTGTTGAATATTGAGACTTCCATGATTCTCTGGAAGTTTTATAGCGCATTTCTCGTATATACATAATATAAAATATGTATAGATATATTTAGCGCAATATAGGTATATCATGTATAAATGTTATACATACATATAGCAGGTTGGAGTAAATGTTCGTCATACTTTATCTAGAAGAATCAGAACTAACTCTAATATTTTGGGTTGTTGTTGAAATGCAAGGTAAAGGATGAAATATTCAACCAAAGCATATAATTCAAAGCTCTTTCATGGTAGTATTGACAAATATACGTTGGAATGACATCGCAAAGAATGAGAATAGATTTAGTAAGAGGATAGTTAATGTTATAGTGGGAGAAAATCGCCATCTAACTAGCATGATTTGATTTTATTTAAGCAGCATTATTTTAAAAGAATTATATATTGCACAAACATTTATTATCAAAATGAATGTTAAATGTCAATGTTAAATTACTTATAATAGCTTTGTCAGTATTTAGCTTTCATATATTTATGTTTTCTTATATTATTAAAAAGTATATGGAGAGGAATTAAAGCAGTTCTAAATTTTTTTTAATGTCTTTTTCAAGTCAGCATAACGAACTTTTAAAGCAACTGAATATATATGTAGTATATGCAGAGGGAAATAAACGCCAAGTACCTCCGAATATGTAACTCACGTATACACAGTCAGAGGCATTATACGCTTGATGGCGCTGAGAGTTGGGTGCAAAAGAGATAGAACAACCGCGTCTAAATGATTTTGAGTATAGACTGAAGTAGGATGGAGATATGTAGATAATAAAAGAAGTAACTATACGTAGTATATAGTATTATGTACATAAATATATGTATATAGACGTCAGAGATAGAGTCACACGGGATACAGAGTCAGGGGGTGACGACGACGAGATGTAAAAACAAACCCTATATTCTCTGTGTTTTTATAAAACTCTTATTGATCTTGCAGTGTTTTTGCGAGACTGTTTCACTCGTTTGTTGGTTGGTTGATTCTCCACACTGTCTATCCCTCTTTCGCGTACCTACATTTTTTGCTCGGATTCTTTATTCTTTTTTTTTTTCTATGGGTTTTTGGTAGCTGGGACCTCTTTAAATAACAAAAAAAAAGAAACGAACGCACAAGAGATGGCGAAGAAAGGAGCGAGGGAGAGGGAAAATAAAAGAAAATCAAACAGTGTGAAGAAGTAGCTGAACGCTGTATGAAAATTACAATGAACCCAAACGAAGAGATAGGTAATGCGAGGTGTACGTAGAGGATTCAAGGTTAGCTGCCAGGAAGTTGAGCAAAAGTTTTATGGAGAGTCTTTCGTTCTTGGTAGCGCATGAGGGATTTCTTTGGTGGAGGGCGAAGATGTCTAAAGAAAAATTGTTCATTGTAGCTAAAAATAAAATACGGGTCATAAAATTGAGAGGCATTTTGTATTTTGAAAATGCAACTGATTATTTTTTTTTAATATAACATTTTTGTTATTTTTTTTCTACTTTCTAACCATAATGGCAAGAAAAAGAAAAGAAATAAAAAGGTACTTAAACTATGAAAAAATAGATATATGTATATAAAATTTATCTATCTTGGAAAATTTTCTTTGTATATTATGTACGAAAATTCTATTTTGAGCGAGTAATTTAAAGTAAGAATATCAGTAATCGTACATTGAGATCACGGAAGTGATTGAATTTTTAGTGAGACGTATCCACATTTTCATCCCAATGATTTTCTATTAATAATCATTAACCTACAATAAAGTTCGCAATCATTTGCATATGCCAATAGAGTGAAGGTTTTTGGGGAATTCCTGTATTTTATTATTAGGTATTTCGTATATACATATAGGTACTTGTACGTACACATATTATAATGAAAATTTGTGGAAAAATTTACTTCAATTTGGTTTTCCCACAAAATCTCAAAAAAATTTCTTCCATCTAAAGGACTTATTTATCGATGCTGTAAATTTTATATGAAAGGTGATAAACATTTAAGGATTTCAGGGATTGTGTAGCATTTGAGAATGAACTGAGAGACGGTGTGAATTGAAGAGGGATGGATGAAAAAGAAACAGGAAATATGTGAATTGCGGTCAGAAGACATCATGATTGGTATCTATGGAATTTAAAAGGAATTCTACGGGGTATTTGCGCCACTTTATAACTATAGCAAAAGGGTATACCGGATATTATATGTTATACACAATTATTTTCTTAACTTCTTTATTTCTTTCTGAAACTTGGCAAAAATATTTATATTTGCTGGTGATTTTTTTTGTAATTTAGTTATACCGTACGTTCGAAAAGTTATTTGAAATCTCGGTCAGTAAACACTTTCTTTAATACTATAAACCGCACAATGCACGGAGAAAATTGAAGACAATCTCTCTCTCACTTGAACGGGTGGAAGTAGATTTGTGAAACACAAAATTTAATAGTTTCTCGAAAAGGTAGAAGCAACGGGTGGGTGTGGGGAAATCCACTAACAACGTACAGTCACGTACATTTCACATTTCTACTTGTTATAGTCATAAAATGAATGTACAAAATATAGTTTGTATTGTAAGATGATCTGAATTTGGAATACCCATGAATGATATAAATCAAAAATTATGTGGATGAGATTTCATTTTAATTGTTTGGAGATATGTTAAAAAATCTTTTGAACTTGTTTCATTCTCAAAAGATATATAGAGCTGCCCAAAATGTTCAGTAGCACTCTTATGATGGCATCACTCAACATAGAGATGGATTGAAAGTGATGAAATATTCATACAATCACGTTTGATTATTACTTGATTGAATTGTAGGATTTATTTAATGCCATTAATACCTAATGCAAAAAATTGAAATATTCGTTTGTAGGGAAAAGTTTAATACTTTTTTTTTTTTTTTTAATTTTTTCCTTACTGCTTGAAAGATACTTTAAATGGTCTTTGAGGCAATAGTATTACACAAAAATTCACAACGTAAGTGATGTATCCTAAAACATTCTTGTAAATTGAGTATAGGTAACTAATTCAAATAATTTTATTTGATAATTCATTAAAGTTTCAATAATAAGTACCTATATTATGTACGGGGAGGGTGGGGCTAATAAAGTCACTTAAGGGTTTAGAAAAAGCCTAAAATATCATATTTCCTAGCTAGATAGAACAAAATGATCTGAGAAAGAGTTGTAGTTGTAGGGCAGTAAATTTCCTAAAGAAATGAGTTATACATTTCGCTTTATCTGTTTGGGAAATATGATATTTTGAGCTTTTTCTAAACCCTTAAGTGACTTTTTTAACCCCGCTCTCCCCTATACAGTTTTATCAAAAGATTTTTTTTAAACAAAAGTTCGGCAAAAGTAAATATTTAAAGTATAGCACATTTTGTAAGTGAACATTGATGTCGTCATAATTTGAGTTTACATTCGTCAAAGTCCATGACATATTTTTGTTTCATATCGTTGACTATACGGTCAAAATGTACTTGCACACATTATTGGTAGTGTATTACTTCGTACAGAAATGATATATGATAGGAGAAGTATAATAACTTTTCATTCCAATTTGTTTTTACTAGAAATTACATGAAATGTATAAATCCGTTAGAATAGCATCAACAAAAGTGATTTATTCTTAGAGACTGGGGTTTCATTTTTGCGTTAATATAGTGTAGTATTCTTGTGGTTTTGTTACTTATTGTCTGTGAGAATGTGTAGTAGAAATGAGGCATCTTCTGGTTCACACTGAACTCGTGAAGCGAGCCAAATAAACGTGGATCTCCGGCACTGATGCTTACCGTCATATCATCATCATTATTGGCATCATCACATTCTCAATACATCAAGAAGAAACTCTATGTACATTTGAAAATTTAGATCTCAAACTCGCACATCCAATGTATATGTTGGCCTGTACAACATAATATTGTGAGTCAATGTATGATCATTTGTTTTCGATGTAGAGGAGTCTACAGCAAAGACTTTGGGAGAGATAATCGTCAGTAGCGAGATCCGTAGGAAAGGTGTGTAGTGTGGCAAGATGAGGTTACATAGTAGAGATATGAAGTGAGGAAGGTGTTTAATATAACACACAACTACAGAATAAAAGATGTAGTAGCAATGAGATTGGATACGCAGGTATGTTCATATTTGAACCGAAAGAGGCACAAACATTCATATTACGAACAAAGTGGAAAGCCTGAAATAATGGTGTATGGCCAAAGGAAAGATTGGAAAAATAAACAGAAAAAAGAGGAAGAAAAATGCTGATGTATGCGTAAAAGTATAAAAAGTAACTGGGGCGAAGCTAGCACTTTGCACAATGTGTATATTTGAGGGAACAAGAGAAAATTGACAAGTAAATTTTATTTCAGAATCTGAAGAAATACTCAAGTCGTATGCTTACACATATATAGCATTTAAAAACATTTTCAATTTTATATTATTACAATGAAGAAGATAGATCATCTATACATAAATATTTATATAGAATGTCATTCTAATACATATAGTGATATCTTTCTTTAATTAAGTTTTTAGTTTAAATAATTGAAGTATGTATTCGTCTTTTATATTGTTATTAGAATTATTATATAGCTATTCTTTTTTAGATTTCTACTTATATCAATATATTCTAAAAAGTTTTGAAGGCCACTCAAATATATATGTAGACAAATTATGATATGCTAATCGAGCTCAATGTATATTATTTATATATTAGATATTTAGACAGAGATGAGTGTATTTGTATAAAGTTCTTTTTTCTTTACAAAACTGAATATCGACACTATACGTTCAAAGGATTTATCTTCATAAATGTTATTCACCTCTATTACATACAACTGCTATTTTTTCATTATAAGTAAAGGACATTAACAAAATCGTATCAGCAAAAAAAAAGATTAATTTTTTTCTGACTATAGTCAATTCAATATTATTGAATTTTCTAAACATAATTGACAATAATATGAAATACCATATCATGTCCATTTGATTGGTAAATTGTACTTATGTAGGTATTTTCCTAAAAATGTCGATCCTCGATTTATTTAGTTGTGTATTGTGAATTATGTTGTATGTGGAAAATATTACACACCCTTTTAATGAATGTACTTTAGTTCATTGGTAATTTAATGGAATATGCACATAGTAGCATTAAATTCGGTTGATTCACATACATGTACTATGTATGTATGTATAGAAAATTATGTAGGTACACATATAAGTATTCGCGAGGTTGATTATGTTCATTTACATACATTTTGTATAAATACTTACATTAGGATAATACATAGTGTATGCTTATACTTTATATAATATACACATAGGGTAGGATCTACGTCTTTTAGTATGATAAAATCCTCAGTGCGAATCCTAGAGCTTCCATTGCTTTTGGTACTGCGGTGTATGTAGTTATATTTGCTGATATCATATTCTATGTAGCGGGACTATGTATGATTACTATGTGCGAGTGATGTATAATATATATATTATGTATTATATATGTATATACATATAATATAGCTTTTGGACCCGAAGGTGGGTTATTATGGGAGGATATATAGTTGTGTGTGGTGGATATAGTAGTCATATTGGTGTGTCGAATGAATTAAAGAGTACGATAGAGGGGTATGGGAAGAAGAGGGGTGCTAGGCAAACCAGCCAACAACCCGCCAGGCAGGCAAGATTCAGCAGTTATATATGTACATACAAATGAAAATGAAAAATCAATGCAACCGACCGAATGTATTTCAACTACGTTGCTCTCTACATATAGATAAAGCATACCTACATATAATGTAGGAGGGTCTATATAGGAGATTCTCTATGCTTAATTTAGTATGTTTTCGTAAGGGGTTTGTCCTACAACATAATATTAGTAGGTACATTATGCCAAGAAACTTTAATCTAAATAAACAATTAAAAAAAAATCACATGATTTTCAAAATTACTATGAAAATATGTAAGTCTTACCTGATATTTGTCCCTATCAATTCCAGATTGTTTGTATTCATTCAAAAACTCCCCTAATCTTATCTATTACGTATCTGATTGCACATAGTACGTAGGTTATTGTATAAACTTCCCAATATAGCACTTTATTATCTTCTCGATTGAACAAAATCACCAAAAATCACTCAATAAAATTTGCAGGTGTATGAAACTCTGCTATGAAAATTTACTAAAATTTTGAAGAATTGTGTATTATCCCTAATATTAATTTCAAGAACATCTCCTAGATAAACAATTACAGTTTTTCAATGAACACAAGGTTACACTACTACGTACATTAACACGCGCAATATACACTGACGTATTAGATATGGCTCATTTCCAAAGAATTCTTATAAATTCTCCCATAGTTTTTTGAACGCATAACCGCTATGAAAGTTTCACTGAAATACCTGACCTGACGTTGGTTATATTACACATATTCAATATGTTACTTTGTATTATGTTATTTTAATGCGCTACATAGAAATATGAATTTTGTTATATTGTCTGAAAGATTAAATAGAATTTTTACATTAAATTCTCTATCACTGGGGAGTAAGTCTGTACCCTATACATACTTTGATATATCATACAGTGTTATCTCCAATGAGTAATGAGCTATAAACGAAGCTGTGCTGTACTTTTGCATATTATGAAAAAGCTCTCTACGGATGCCTGTGAAATTATGACCTATATTTCGGTGTACTATCCAATCTGATAATGAGTCTTATTGAGCGACAAGAGTGTGAAATGATGATTTTATTCTCCTTGTAATTTTAAATTTAGCATCAATTCTGCCACTGTTGCAATGATGTGATGTTAAAAATAAATGAAAAAAAGGAGAAGAAAAATCTTTCAAAATGTTCGTAATGAAATGTGGCGAAAAAAGGCATAATGTGATGTGATGTATCCAGGAGAGATGAAGATGAAATTTTTAGTTAAACTCTTCCATTGGATACTTTATTTTTATAATACACATATAAAATAATTCTCTTATACTATCTGCTGTATTCTCTCCTATGTCCCATCATGTACAATATAGCTATAGCTTTTTTCATACGAATAAGTTGTATTGTTAGTAGAGAGTATACATACTTTTCGTGCGATAATAAAATTATATACATTTGCATGTATTATGTAGATATTTTATATAGGTATACAAATATACATATATACTCATTATTTATTCTATATCTCTAGATATGTATATTTATAGATAGTCGTTCATGTTATGTATAATTCAGCCATAAGCATTTTCTCTCTTGTATACTTTGAAAATTTATTATGCGCGCATACTCGTACTCATCAAAATGTCTCATGTCACACATCGATAATGTACACATCAAACGTCACACACAGCTACAAGTTGATAAAAAAAGAGAAGAATAATCATTCTGTATGTTTATATCGCATGTAGAAATATGTATATATTTCGCCACATATAATTAGTTAATTTAAATACGCTATTTTCAAAATGTCGAGAGAATGACAACAAAAAAAAAACCAAACTGTTCCCATTGTGCCGAGGACAAAAAGAGGTTTTAAAACGTATATTCATTACGTATTTATGGAAAAAATGTCATCATTTCTAGATTTTGTCAATTGTGAAGACGATATATGCAAAAAGATGTGTTTGCAGTTTGATGAGATAAGGCTTCCGTCTTACTGTGCTTAGTACACACGCTATACGTTCATAGAATTTTATCCTTGTGATTTTCCATCTCTGAATATAGTCGAAAGCTCTCAATATAAGCTCGCAGACAGATCTGAAAATCAGCAGGGTGGAAATACTGAATGCATTTTCTCTAGTATTTTCACATTTCAACATATGTATGTAAATAAAGTCACGTGAGGAATATAATCTCCCACTCAATGGACGTCTTCTGCAATTTCATGCATAAATATAGTATTTTCATAAAGAACAGCATAAAAGGAAATATCCATGTTTGAATATCGATATTTGAATAGCTTCAAGAGACACTATGTATAATACAAACTTCATACATGTTGTAAACTTTAGGGAAACATGGGGCAATTTAGCCAGGTCACACTATCTGCAAGGGTTTATGAAAATGTAGAATTCACCAATTTTTCTGAATTACTTTTTTTTTTTAGTAAGTCTTAACTTTTGTTATAAAAATATAGTTATCACTTATATTGTTTTGTTTACCGAATTAGTTAAGAGAGTAAAACCCCTAAAGTTTTTCAAAAAAAATATAACCCTTTTTAATCAATATCATGTAAATTAAATTTACGAAGTTTAAAATGATAATTAGGTATAGGATTAAACATTTTTGATTTCCTTAAGAATAATCTCCCAATAAATCAAAACAAACAATGTAAGAAGTTTAATACTGATGATTGCTGACAGAATTCAAGTCTCGAAAATCATCGTGTAAATTCATAAAAGGATACCTACTTAAAAAATTTTATGCCTTGGGAAATAAGTAGATATGTACATAATGTAGTCATAAGACAGAGAGATGAGCATTTTCCTTATGAATTCCAATGTAAACATTTAATCTCATTGTGAATTGCTTAGTTATGGTAGAGAACATCAAGGATGGAGGATGGCTGTAAATATATGTATGTATGGTTTTACTATGTTACTTATGGATTAATGCATATGGAGTATGTAATAAAATGTGATGTACATCGTTATGTATGGATAATTCAGTAGTGTACCTACTTGTACATATATTATATGTAACTATGTGTACAATATAGATATATTGACTATTAGGATATGAATTCTGAGGGTGGATTTTCCCACTTTGAAATTCAACCTTATGTGTGTACACAAATAATGGAGTTTGACAAAAATGTATATAGATATTAGAAATTGAAGGGGATATAGTGTTGTAGTGCCTACAGGCTTTAAATTTACATGGAAAATTGTTGCGTTTCTATTCACTATTGTGAGATTTTAAATAGATGTTAAAAGAATGAAAGTTACTGTGAAAAAGTAAGAGTGAGAGGGGGAAGAGTCTGTGACAGAGTGTCTACCGACATCTTGAATGGATATGATGGGTTTTCTCCTATTAATTGTCGACATTCATGGGTGAGACTGCATTAAATGCATTTGAGTTATGTACATGTTGAGATGGAAAAACTCTCTTATTATTCCACGAACGTGTGATACGAATGTGTGGCATTTGTGTTATGCAATTAAAAATTATTATTTAATCATAAGGTGGTATGTCTTTTCTTAACCCAAAATAGGGCATCTTCATTTCTAAATACGTTCATATACTGGACTGCAAGGTGGTTTTGGTGAGATGAAGTTTGTGAAAGAGTAATGGGAGATTAGGAAAAAAATGTGAAAACACCTGCAACTACTAGCAACTATAATATTATATAGTTCAGTGTGAAATAAGAAGAAATCTATTTTATTTTTCTTATACTCTGTCGTTTCCATCCTCAACTTCTCCATGAATTTACCCCTCATACCCACAAATCCTCGTTTTACTGCAATTTACGACTGTACCTTTGCAATGGAACTTTTGCAAACAACTACTCTGTTAAAGTATTGGGAGATGGTAGTGGTGATTGGGATGAACAATAAATGCAGTAAATGGTGAAGTTGACGAAGGAGATGGAGAAAAAAGCAAGGAAATTTCTTGGCACCGCGCGCGACCACGAGTTTCAACATCGATTCACCTGTCTGTCCAACATAGCTATAGGTACCTTGCTGTCACCGGCAAAGACGACCAAATCAATCGACCATTTTGTTAGCTGGCTGCATTATGCTTTTTTAAATCTACAGAAAAATTGCAATTTATGTGGTTGTTTAACCTGATAGATTTTATTTTGGTTCTTAAATATAAATGTGAACACAAATAGAATGATTGCAATTTAATTAATTTAAATTGGATATCCACCTTTTTTCTAGCACCGTATGTGATTACTACTTTTATGAATTTTACACAAATTTTGTACAATAAAAAATGTCTCAAAAAGATAAGAGTTTTATCTATTCCATAAGTATGTACAGTACAATATAATTATGAATATACCAGTATTATTGAAATTGAAATAACATAATACTTATACTTGGGTATGTATTTTGTAGAGCTACGATATATGAGATGTATCTGTGCAAAATTAGTTTCTCGTTGTTTAACAGAACACCTTGACATTATCTTGAGTTAACAGCACCGCTCAGCGAATATACTTACCTTGCGATGGTCAATTATAGTGCAAATACAGTAAATAAATCATAAATTCATACTGGCGGGGGATGAATGAAAAAAAAATCACATAATCGAGAAAAATATTATTTATGGCCATATTCGTATATTTTATATAATTTTGGTAATCCTAGAATACTTTAGGATGGTATTACTATTTCAGAACCCATTTGATGCTAAATTAATTTTTTTTTATTTACCAACCACAGTAATTAATATTTTTGCTGCCATTTTTTCATACATTGCTTTTCGTTAATTATTAGTAGGTATATGTAGTTATGTTGGGTAAGGTATATGAAATTAAATTTTCAGTGAATATATTATATTTTTTTTATAAAGAAATTTGATATTTAATTAAAATTGTCATTGATTATTTCTCCATGATAAATATAATGAGATGTTTTTTTGACTACCTACTTTTTTGTGAATTATTTCATATTCGAGTTTAAAGCATAGAATTGTAGGTATAAAAAGCTTGAATTGTGGGTGTTGTTCAAAGTAAAAAAATATGCTGTAATTTTATGATAGTTTTTAAAAAGCAATTAAGAAAATTCATCAGTTGGATAAATAATATATTAGTTGGAATATATGTGGAAACTAGTAGTCTCAAAGTGGCAATTAAATAAATCTTTAGTCTTTGGCCATCAATTCGGTTTAGCTTTAACTTTCTTTAAAAAAAAATAAGATATGCCTTTTCTGTAAATCCATGAGCATACCGACCTATAGCTTAATTGTACATACAAATATCTTAACGTGGCTACATATATAGACGAGGTAAGGGTGGTTTATCTGGTCTGGCTCAATCCACGATGTATGTATATGTAAGTATGATGTTGTTAATAAACTGTTGGATTGGATATACAAGTGACGTCATTATTGTGGTCTCCATAGAGACTATAGCGCCATTTAGCCTACGGCGGCGACAGGCGATACAATATTTGCACGACCGCAAATATTTGCGTATACCCCCCTTTTTGTTGTTTTTTTTTGCAAAAAGTAACAATATTGGAAAAAAAAAGTAGCGTAAATGTTTGTTCAACTATTTGCCGATGAGAGGATTTTTTTAGTGTATGCGTAGAGGGTATATATTTCGATATTTGTCTATACCGACTTTTTTGTGGGATATTTCTGTCGAATGAACTTGTGATTGGGAGTTCTTTGCGGTTGGGTATAGAAAGCATTGTAGGAAAAAATATAACTTTCATTTGGGGATTTCTAAACGTGTTCTCCACATCGAATGATATATACAGAATTATGTATATATGATTTTATGTATATAACTGAATGTTCTCTTTATGTTTCAAAAAGAAAAATGCTTAAGGTTATGTCAGCACCCCTCACCCTACCGGCTCTTCGTCGTTGTACGACTGGGCTTATATACAATGCATAGCATATTCCATATATAATGTACCGAAGCGTGTTGAGAAATAGGGTGTTCATTATATGATTCTCTTTTGTTTCTTTAAAATTTTCAGAAAAATATTTCCTGATTTTTTTTTGAATATTAGAAAAGAATCTAAAATTATATTTTTTTTTGAAAAATAAATGTAGCATCAAAATTCTTTTGGTATGAACAAAAAAACTTATTCCCACCCTGTGTTCATGTATCTTGTATCTAATATATAACATCACGGTGTAGTCTGTACGTACAGTACATATATAATGTTTTGTGTACGTAGAGTGTGGTATATAAAATGAAACGCAAGTTATGTGGAAAGACCAACAGCGTGGATGTGACTACAAAATACACTGCAAAGAATTGGTGGGAGATTTTTGTGTACTTTTTTTCAGTTAGTCAGTTAGAGTACAGTGTATTAAATTCTAAGGCCACTCTCCTTTATTTTTAGTTCTTCTTTTTACGTATTCTTAGGAGTTTACAAGAAAGAAGACAGACCAATCAAAGAAAAACTAGAAGAAAACTGTTCATTACATATGATTTTCTTCTGAAACATAAATAGGGGTTGTAGTCAGTTTGTCTCTTTCGTGTACTACCAAATTATGTACGTATGTATGTTTGTATGTATATACATACACCTAGTAAACTTTATGACCCAGCAAATACAATTGCACAATGCAAAGTAAATACACGACCAAGGAAAAAAAAAGAAACTCGCGTCTCATACTCATTCAGTGTGAGAAAAGGATGAATATAGATAGCTTTTGATGGATATCTTTCCATCCGTCGAATTTCTAGTGTATTTATGCTGCTATATATGTATTTATGTATGTATGTAGTCTTCAAATGTGAGACGGAGTGTCATAAACTCCCAGAGTCTACACCTACACAGTGTGTTCACAAAAATGCTGAAAAGAAAAAATCTATTCTAACTTTATATTATTGCATTTTTTAGGACATTTGTAACGCTGAATCTCTCAGAAAGATGTCATATAAAATTTATATTATAGTTTTATTATTATTGTTTTAGATGTTTTGACTAGACCTACAAAGTGGAGTGTAAAAAAAAAGATGTCTACACGGAAAATAAACATTTTAGTAGTAGATGAGTTAGGAAATTATATATACACGCAAACTCCCATCACTTATACACTGCAATAAACTGGAGCGATAATAGGAGTTTTTAGTTAGGAATAGAAAAGCGACACATATATACGATTGCATTGGTAAGGGGATTCTCGTGGAGAGAATTCATAAAGTGAAGAGCCTATATAAACTACACCATCACGTACGGCCTTTAAGGTCAAAGCCAACAAGAATATGTAAATAGAATATTAGAAAATGGGAATATACAACTATGACCACATGTAATGACTTTATGAAAATAATTATAAATGGTTAAGAGAATGATTTATTCGTGAGCTATTTTTCAACCATGATTGCGGGTATATAAATAAAAAAGAATTGTAGTGCAAAAAGACGATAGAAATGTAGGAAAACAGAATTAATCACAATTATGCAGATCACATGTCACGTTTTATTAATTGAATTTACTTTTATTTTGATTAATTGACAGCATTTCTTTTCTCACACTTATTGTGACTTATTTTACAAACAAAATAAAATACTTATTCATTTTTTTTAATTGTGGGGATTATTGTTCTTTTTGTCCTTTCGTGTGGTTAGAAAAAAGGACATGGCGTAAAAATGAAAAATTGGTATATCTTCATTTAAATGTTCACAAACATATTTCATTTTGCGAAAGTGCATGCAGTCTGTGGGATATAAATTAGGGGTCTGTTATCGAAGCATGTGTCACCCTGTAGTGTTTTATAGCTAACAACCCGACCAACATCCCTCTAACAACCCAATATACTCTTCCAACATGAATCTCTGAAATATGTATATGTTGTACATCCCTACACGCCTCCAACAACCCAATTGTAGGTATAACTTTTATTTATTTCTTCTTACATAACCACCCCGTATCATTTGGTGGGATGATTGTGTGTTTGTGTGTGTAGTGTAATATGTAGTCATACCTTCCCCTTAGTTATGGCACCCGCACGTTAAATTTTCCTCACAGAAGAATCTTCGAAGAAGTTTGTATGAGTCATTTTATGGGTGAGAATGGAGAGAACATGGAACATCCTAGAAGCGCAAGGGTAGAAAAAAGAGATAAATATAGTATGTTACATCTAAGGGGCGAGTAAAATTCAATCCTATTTCTTGCAGTGTAGTCGCTATTTTTCCCGGGCAAGAGAGCAAGAACGTTGTTTTAATAAATTCTTCACTCTGTTACTCTTTCATGATACACCAGCATTCTGTCTGGGGGGATGATGTCTCAAGAATGAGATAGTACACTGTCAAAGATGGAGAAATAGGGGAAATATTGTAAAGAATATTGTATATAGCAGCCCCGGAGTGTATTAGTGGATGTTTCATTGAATGACGAGGGTGGAATGAGAATTTTTCCTCGCGAGCGCATGGTTGAAAGAGAAAAAGAATTTGAAGGGTGAGGGAGCTCGGTACTCGCCACCCAATTCCCACCGTATTTTCTGTTTCATTCACCATCACCAACTCTCATCCCAAAAAGTGGGGGATAGAAAAGAAAGTCTTACATGACGGTTTGTCTCTGATTCAGTATGTCGAACAGACTACCGCTAAAGCAGGAAGCATTCTCACCCCCCAATGTCTCACACAGGGGCATGGCTCCATGGTGTTTCATCCCAGACTATATGTGCAATGGCAACAGAGTTGATATTGCCCTCCTCACATATTCCAATTAATCATATTTTATCGGTATCTGTCATCGGAATACTTAGCAGTTTTCTTCTAAATTTACGCAAATTTAAATCATTAGGCAACACAAAGGTCAGGAAAATGCATTATTATGTAGTATTAAAAAATACTTTAAATTACGTTTTCTGAAATACTTTTTGGCATTAGTTTTACTTTTATAATTTTAATTTTGTTTAATTTAGTGAATTTCCGCAATACTGGGAAAATTAGATAAATTCTTTGTTATTTTTTTAAGAACTCTTTTTTAACAAAATTAAAAGCCTGATGAAAGCAAAATCATTTTATCAAATAATGTTCCATGTCTAAAAGGAAACTTCTTCATCTTTATTTGTAAATCTACATTTCAGGCGGTTTTCCAATTCTGATAAAATTTCCGCGGCAATGTAGTGCGGTAGAGTGAGAAATATTGTGTGAAGGGAGGAGGTAAAATGCTGGGGGTTGGTATGTGAATGTGTGTGGGAATGATGATGGTAGTAAATGGTAGAAGGAGATAAACGTAGCGGTCGAATGCTTTTTTGCGTTCTGCTTGCTTTATGCGGAGCTTTTCGATGATGTTGAAAGAGGGTGGACGAAAGATTGGGTGTGGGGGAGGTTGAAAAAGGGACTGATGGAGGGTTGAAGGAGGTCACCAATGTATTAAAGGGGAACTATCATGCTTAAGGATTTTGATGGAAATATTTGATGTTGAAAAAAAAATTCTTTTGGCAACATATTCCCGTACTTCCAATTATCCGCATCACAGGGGATTATACTTTTGATCTCCTATCGATGAGGGTTTGCCTTTGAGGGCGTAAGTTACTTAAATTTATTTTTCTTTCTTTTTTTTGCAGAGCCTTAAGTGTACCTAGAAGACATACATCATATTTCAGTCAGACTGAGTATCGGGTGCATGAACTGAATAAGAGGTTACAACAGAGGACAGAGGTAATGTATTGCATTGCAAGCTTGGGAGGAAAATATATAATCTGTCCCAAATAAAGTGTAAACAATAAATTATGTGTTATCACTGTCCTTTTTTTATGTCTCCCGTAGGAAAGTGATAATTGCTGGTGGGATTCCTTTGCCACGGAATTTTTTGAGGATGATGCAACGCTTACGTTGACATTCTGTCTCGAGGATGGACCGAAGAGATATAGTAAGTTCTGAACCATTTAATATAATGTTATTTCTATCTTTTTGACACCCAAATGGTGTGTTAAGATTCCCTTTATTGCTTATGTGGGATATACAAAATGTCTTGGAAAACTGAGAATGTGTCCGAGGGTAACAAAGCGTGAATTTATTGTGTCTCCCTCTATATCGGGTCACATATATATAATTTGTGATATGGTGCGAAAGCTCATCGTGCATCCAAAATATTGTTGCCTATATGGAAAATACCGTATAGTACTATGTAGTATATATAGGGATGTATGTACGTATAATTCAGTACATTGTCGCGCTAAATAGGAGTAAAGATGTGCCAAGATTATAATAATGTCACGCCACATTAACCAAAGGCAGACCAACCAAAGGCGAGCAACAGAATCTTGGTATATTTTCACCGAAAAGAGAAACATCCAGCTGGTGGAATGAGATGTTTTACTCTCAGGTCTCTCAGTTTCGTATGAGTATAAAGAGGAGAACTTTTCCACCCCATGTTCTCTCCTTTGTCCAGCATATTTATTGCTAAACTACATTATATTGCTGCACATAGAGGATGGGTGTAAAGTAGGATGTAGGGAAGTGAGGACTCTGGAATTTTATTCCTGCTATATTGTATCACGGATGGGAGAACAAGGTTGAATCTATCTGATGGGAGTATTTTGCACGATTTTCTGCAAATGAGAAAGAATAAAAGGAAGAATATGTAGTAGTATGGAAAGTGATAGAATCGAATAAGAAATATTTGTCAAGGCGTGTATAGTAGCACCCGTAGCACCTCTGTTGAGATAGTGACACTCACTCAGTCAGAGATTTAAAATCTAACAAATATAATCTCGCTTTTAAGTTAAGCGAAAGAGTTTAAAAAGCAAATAGTTTTATTTAAGATTTAATGCTTTATTCTGTTTTTTATTTTTCAAAAAGCTTAAAATATTCGTATATTTGCCACTGTTGGTATTCATGAGCCATCTGTGCGTTTCCGTGCAAAAGAATTTTCTCTGTACGTATTTTTATTGCTATTTTCATTATTTCACTTGACACAAGATTTGCTGCAGGGACTGTGAATGTTAGGAACGGAGAAAAAGAAGACCATGGGGATGATCCAAGATGGATCTTCAAGAATGGGTAGATAGTTGGAGGAAAAAGTATAAAGAAACAAATTACTGAGAAGACTCTGTTACAAATAGCAATCTTGTTTTATGTGACGTGTAAGGGTGGGAGGACACAATGAGATTGTTTTGTGAGATTCTAGCCAGAATGTGTGCGGTGACCTGCTTCCTGTAAGAAACTTGTGTCAAAGTTCAACGGTGTGGCTGTAGTGTAAGAAATTAATGATGGACGGTGTTGTATTTCTTTCATTTCGTAAATGATTACACGTCGCTGACACAATTTCAATTTTCTTTTGACCAAAAAAAAAAATCTTTCCCAACATTTGTTGTGATCTGTAGAGAGTAATGCTAATTACCTTTTTTTTTTTCTTTTTCCTCTTTGACGAAACAGCAATAGGCCGAACGCTGATACCGCGATACTTTCGAAGTATATTTGAAGGTGGTGTCACGGAACTCTACTTCCATATGAAACATACAAAAGAATCCTTCCACAATACATCAATAACATTAGACTGTGAACAATGTACGATGGTGACGCACCACGGGAAGCCTATGTTTACCAAGGTAGCTCAGCAGATTGTTAGTATTCTCTATGCCAAAGATGACCATCACACTCAAATTTTTCCCCATGTGCTCTAATCAATTCCAACTTTCTCTCACGTGGCCAAAAACATTCAATAGGTATGCACCGAAGGGCGACTGATATTGGAGTTTATGTATGATGACTACATGAGAATTAAATCGTGGCATATGGCTGTAAGGGCACACAAAGAACTCATACCGCGCAATGTCGTGGGGATGCACACACATTCACCTCAACCAGATCCTGGAATTTTAGAGCAATTGACAAAGAATATCACACGACAGGGGATCACAAATTCAACGTTAAACTACCTACGCGTGAGTGGTGATATTTTGCTGCTGCTTCCATGGAGATAATTCACACACAAGCCCACTTCTATCAAGTTTGGCATGGGATTTTCATAATAATGATGTGCCTTACCGTATTTACGGAGAAATTCGATAAACTTCCACATAAAAGGGGAAGTTTTAAATATAATGGAGATCTTTGAAAGCTCCTTGTTACAAAAGAAAAAAGAATGAGAAGAGATTCAATCTAAATGTCAATTTGTAAATCAAATATCTTGATTTTTTTTACATTTTGTTCTAATTATTTCTAAAAGTTAACTTAAAATTAATCTTTAACTGCATTATGTCGAAAAGACAAGATTGAAAAGTTAAAACTCCATAAATAGCGTTACTACTTCTATATTAATTTGAAAAGTTTCTACTCTTGTCAGATTAAACAGTGTGCAGTTTTTTTATAACATCCCCCTATTTCAATTACTTAGTTACCTTAGTACCCATATAGCGATTTACAAATGACGTCAATGAGAATTTCAACCCAACTGATGGAAGTCAACGTTTTACCATCTTGTTTTGCTTGTATGTACTACATTACGTATATAATTTACGAAGAGAAGCACCCCCGCAGATTGTGGGGTTGGAATGCAGAAATGAATCCGGGAATTTCTGTGTGAATTTCCTCCTGGACACTAGCCATGTTTTTTTTTATCTTTTTTTTTATACGGTGTCTGAATCTCACCACCAACGGTGCAAATCAATATTATTCTTTTTCTCTGTCTCTTTTTTTTTCATGTTGGCGACAAAACAACCGGCTGAAAATCCTTTCTGGACTGAACTGAACTGAACTAAATAAAAAAAAACTTATATACAGTTATGTGTTATCCTGGAACCAATGCAAGAGCTCATGTCTCGCCACAAAGCGTATGCGCTTAGTCCACGGGATTGCCTCAAGACAACGTTATTTCAGAAGTGGCAGCGAATGGTTGCACCGCCGGGTAAGAGAGGTACTTTTTTATGTTTCATGCCAAAAAAAAAAAGAAAAATCCCCATAGAGAAAAGCATGAGCTATGTTTGAAGATGAAGAGAAAAAATAGTAACATACATATTCTCAAGTTTCTCTTGAGAAGAAAGTTCCTTGAAGAAGGAAGTTAATAGCAAGTAGAAAAGTTTTGTGCAATGTGAGGTATAATTGCTATATAAATAGAAAGTTTTCCTTTACGTATATATCCTTTTTGTTATATCACTCTCTTCTATATATTAGTGACGATTTTGGTGTTGATATTAAAGTGGATGCTATTTGAAGAAAAACGAAAGAAAAAGATACATGAAACGTTCAATATATAAATATAATTAATATAATAAATATTTAATCAGAGAAGAAAATTTGTAGAGAAAAAGTGAAAGACAGACTTCAGACGATCATTAATTAATTTGTTATGAAAAGATATATCATGACTTTTCCTTTTTTCTTTTCTTATTTATAGAAAAACTTCCAAATCAGACCGGCAAAAAAGGTTAGTCAATTGAGATGTTGCGCAAGAATGAAAGCAAATAAGGATGATCGTCTGAAATCATCGCAAAATTTGTATCTTTTTTAAAGAAAATTTTTGAGTTTTTTTTTTATAAAGTTTTCACCACAAAATGTAGCTTTATTTTTAGAATGAAATTTTCTTTTCTTAATTTTTTTCTCTAACAAAAATCACAATCAGTCACGCATAGACTGTGCAATAGAAATGAGAATGATATTGTAGACAAATTTTGTAGTACGCAAGCAAGCACAATCCTTTTGAGTCAATTAACTGTAGAAAAAAAAAGAGTTGTGATAATTTGCACGACAACACAAATTAATTTGTTCGCTGTATTTTATTTTTGTTTTTTTTTCTTCTCCATTCTCTTTTTAGACACCCAAAGACCGGCAAATAAGCGACGAAAACGAAAAGGTTCCAATTCAGGAGGAGCAGCAAACAATGCTCCACCCGTGCCAAGCAAAAAACGTTCCCCAGGACCAAATTTTTCCCTAGCGTCACAGGTAGTTGAATTTCGTATACCAATTTTAGTCATTTCACTTAAATGAGTTTCTCTCGGTACTCGCATTTGGGAAGGGATTGGGGAAAATGCACAAAAAAACCTTTTAAGGTACGCTTCAAAGAGAAGTTTCCTTAGAATTCATTTCAAACTTATAGCACACGGTCGTGCTGGAATATAAAAATAAAAAAGAATCAAAGCAAAAAAAATAATATGAGCGCTTTTATAGAATTTATGTTTAATTTAAAAATGGATATTTCAAAGGGAAACTAACAAAGGCTTGATTTTTTTTAAAAATAAATGAGCATTGGCAATGGGAAATAATATGGAATACATCGGATGTTAATAAAAAGTAAATCTAAATTTAGGTTTAAATAAAGATTGAGATTCCACCCACATTGTCCTCATTCACAACTTTCCATGCACATCCTCCATTCAAAACCTTGCAGCCACAACACTAAAATGCCACACAAAACGTCTCCACACAAAAACATACACACAAAAACGAAGGCGATATGAAAAAAGCCTTTACCAGTAGCAGTAGCAGTAAATAAAGATTTTTTCTTTTGAAAAAGTGTCCAAAAGCTCTATTCGTAATATTTTCAATGTCTTTATTCAATTGTTAAGTGGTTCTTCTAATATTTCTTTTTATTTTAAGATGAATATTCCTTAAAAGTCCACGTAATTTCATATTCAGTTTAACTATTTCTTTCAATTAAAATTTATTTCACTGAAGATTGCCCTTAATGAATTTTAAAATAAGTAGATATTTCTAAATATTTAAAATAGAATCCTGTTGAAAAAAAATTAATTACCTGAAGTAGTTTACCTAAAATTAATGTGCCCGAATGTACAATAATTTTACTTAATCGTTTGTTTACGTCTTAAAAGTAATCTTCAGAGTGACAGACTGAATTTTCTACTAATAAATTGTGAAAATAAATACTTGTACAAATTGTTGGGAAAATATTATAATTCACCTCTTTTGAAAGCTTTTCTTGTGAAAATAAATGCTATATAGAAGAGCAATAATAATGGATTAAAATGTAATACTCTTTGTGTATCAAAGGAAGACTTAACTATTAAGTCTTTAATCCGTATGCAATTAATTACTGAAAATTCTACTTTAATAATCTCAATTTTAACTTGAGCGCGAGAGCGGAGAGAAAGAGGGAAAGTTTCAACTTTTGAAATTGCCAGTGTGTCTCTCTATATAGAAGAGATTTCTGTATTTCACATTTGATGGTAATCTGAGAATATGGGAAAGAACTTTATCAAGGTATTTCGTGTATATGTACCGAGAGGCATTCATTTTGGTTTTTGATGCTATGTGTTTATGCTGTTTTGAAATCCCAAAATGTAATACTGTATGTATATATATGATCTGTCTTTATTCCATGCGATACTTGCGGTATATAGGATGTCATGGTAGTTGGTGAGCCATCGCTGATGGGTGGTGAGTTTGGTGATGAGGACGAACGACTGATAACAAGGCTAGAAAATACCCAGTACGATGCTGCAAATTCGCTGGAACACGATAACCATGGTGGTTTCCATGCCGACTCACCAATGACGGGGCCCAATTCGTGGAATGTAGACCGAGGTGGACCCCAGGGGAATACACCGTCCAGTCAGGATTCCGAGAAGAAGAGTCCCGCCGTTTCGCAGTGACGGATAACAATACAATCCACTCTCTATCCCAGCACGAGCTAAAAATCTTCTCCGGCCACATTTGCCGTATGGAGGAGAATCTCCCTTCCGAATTAATTCATGTGAGTGTCCTGTGTGTGTTTTATTAATTGTGTTCAAAGTTTGGAGAGAAAAGAAAAAAAAAACAAAGAAGTGGTGTCGAGCGACCCAAAAAAATGGAGAACTTGCATTGCAATCAGATATGGAGAAAGAAAAAAAAACCCTAAGAGACATTTTATCAGTACACACACACAAGGTGAAAAGTGAGAGTGAAATGAGGTTTTTTTTGTTGTAAGAAAGTGCGCAAAAAATGGTGTTTCAGGACCCATTTGTCCTGTTGGCACCAAAGAAGAAAAAAAATTGAATTACCTTCAACATTTTTGTACATAAAAGTAGCAATAACCACTACACAACTCCACTTGATGAACTTATTTGGGGGCGCATGAAGAAATGCCCATGATGTGAAGGTGATTGTTGGACAACACTCTTTGAGATCAACTTGATGGAGAGCTATAAAAAAAAGAAATACCTACATAGTGAATCTTTGAGTGTGTATAGTGTGTATAAAAAAAATGTTCTTTTTGTATTTTGAAAAAATGCAAAGAAAACCACTGTGAGCACAATGTGGATTTTTTTTAAAGAAACTGTGTGACAAAGACAATTTCTGATAAAAACAAAAAGAAATTAATAGTGAAAAAAAAAAAACATTTAGTGTCTAATGAAGAAAAAAACCACCACAAGAAAAAATTGTAATTATTTAATTTTATTTCTTAAAATAAAAAAAAAACTATTTCATGTGAATTACAACTTCGACAAGAACTTAAATAGCAAGTGGTTAAATTAAATAGTATAAAGTAAATAAATCAAGGAAATTACTTAATAACAAAATTTTTAAATAATTATATCAGACATGAGAGAAGATAAAAAAAGTACGATAGTTGAATGGAATGTGAGAATAAAAGGAAACACAAAAAAATGTAAGGAAATGTGGACACTCGAAAAATACGGCATCAATTTATTTGTTTTAAAAAGATTTACAAAAAAAGAGAAACAGTAAAACAAAACGAAATTACTGATTTATCAAAAGAAAAAGATAGAAAGAAAATAGAAAGACCCGAAAAAATTATTAAGAGAGAACAAGGTAAGAAAAAAAAACAAAAGATTATAAATATTAATTATAAAAGAAGAATATTATAAAATACTATAAAAAATGAAAGATAGTGCTTAGGTGGAAATTGATTGAAATGATGCGAGAGTTTACAAATTTTAATTAAATTTGATTAGAAATTGTAATAAATTTATATAGACTACTCGAATCTCTCTACAAAGTCAGTATTTGTTGATTAAAAAAAAATGAGAAAATGAAATTGATGAAAAAAAAATGAAAATCTGCGTGTATAGAAAACCAACATACACAAAATTGTAAAAAAAATAGAAAGAAAGATGAAAATGAACGATAAAACACAAAAAAGGACAAAAAACATACAAAAATTTAAGCCAGAGAAAAGAAATCATTGCAAAAGAATCCAGAAAACATTTTTTTTGAGCACAAATTAGAACAAACATTTTAACAAAGAGTTATTTCATTGCAAAAAAAAAGTAATTTCTTGTATGAAAAATTTGTGCTCTATTGAGGAAAATTATAGGTAATAAGAATTGGGTTTCATGCATTTTTCTTAATACTAAAAAAAAAGTATTTTTATGGTAGAATCTGGGAGAAAAAAAACAAATTTCTGGGAATATTTACTCATCAACAGAGCACATTTTTGAATTACAAGGCTATTTGCATAATTTTTGTTAAAATCATAAAATAGCATTTTTTTATTGCAATAAAATTAAAATAACATTGAATTGAAAACGAATTTTCAAAAAAAAAATTCAACTTAAGAACTTTAGTGATTTTTTAAAGAGAATATTTGATGCAATTTATTGCAAATACGAATAAAATTTAGGCGAGACTTTTTCTTTATTTTCTTTTCCATTTGGTATTCATTAGAGAAGGCATTTTTTTAAAGACCTTTTCTATACCTACTCCTAATGATTAGTTGTTAATTGAGATGGAAAAAGAACATTCGGGGAAATCATCTTTTAGATGGAACACGTAAATAATTTTTTAAAAAAAGTGAAAAACTTCTTTAGTTTTTTATTTTAATTATTTTCTCAAATTCTTACGAAATTTCTTAATTTCTTAAATTTCATCAGGATTTTTCTTCTATAGTACTCAATTTTTTTTGACGAAAAGAAGAGAATCTTTAATCCACCGAGTTATCAAAACCCTTTAATATTGATCCACCAAGAGAAAAACATCTTTACGTTTTTTTGCTCTAGCGACTACAATTTTTTAGATATCGAGTTGAAATAAAAAGCAATTAAACTTTTAGAGTTTACGCATCTTTTGGCGAAAGAAGTTTTCAGATATCTCAGTCCATTCAAAAGTTATTCGCGGTTAAAATCATGCCTTAATTTCCTGGCCACCCTGTAGATGCCAAATCTTTTATTTTTAGTCATTTCTTCTAAATTATTTTCAAGAAAGAAGGTTTTTAGGGTCATTTTTAAACTTCTACTTCAAAATTTAAAATTTATAAATTTTTACATACAAAACTATTTGCATTGGATTCGTATCTCATTGTCGATCCTCGGTGAAAAAAAAATGATTATTTTAATGAGAGAAATGCGCATGGGTCCAATTTTTGAAGAAAAAAAAATATTCAAAAAAGCATACACTTGTTAAATGTAGTGTGAAGACTTCTCTCTGAAAAAAAAAATGAAAGAACTCAGCAATAACATCATTCACATTCTCTCTGAAAAGAAGCAGAGAAGATTTCACCCTCCCCCAAAAAATATTTTCAATTCATTGCTATTTTTCTTTTTATTCATGAGAGATATTTTTTTGCTCAACAATGCATATGATTTCTTTTCGACCAAAAATGCAGACTTGAAGATTTGTAAAGAAAAGAAAAAAACTTTTAGTGAGAAGAAAATCTTACGACATAAAAAAATAAGACCCCATAAAAATGTAAGAAGACAGAGAGGGATAAAAAATAGTACAGAAAAGGAAAAAAATCACACATCACTTTGCATTTAATTTCCTGTTTGTTTTACATCATCCGCTGTATGCTAAAAGAAAAAAAATGAGATAAAAAAGGAGAAGGATGTGAATAGAAGAGGGTTTAACTGTAAAAGGAAATTTGGAGGAAGCGTTTGCCAGTTATCGAGTTTTTAAATTGCGCTACCAAAAGAACATTATCATACTTATTTTTTACTACAATTAACTACATAAGGGTTACATTGAGGGACGGTTAGAGATGAAGGCGTTTGCATTATGGAGAGAATGTTCCTTTTTCCCCTGAAAGATCTTAAATTTTAACATTCTAATCTAATTATACTTTTTATTTGATTAAAAAAATTCGAGTTTCTTTATTACCTTCATCAGGCATTCAATTCTTAATTTAAAGTAATTAAAAAATAGTTTTTTCCTAAATTAAATTTTTATTCCTTTGTTTGGAAACATTCTCTCACAATGTTGGTTGTTTCCATGCCGCCCTATAGAAGAAGTTGAGGGATGATTGAATGATGCGTAATTAGAAGACAAAAATCTCATTTCAAATCCATTGCAATTGCATTAATAAAAAAAAGAAGAAAAAAGCCACAATTATTATCTCTGCGTTTTTTTATTTGCAACTTGTGCATCTTCTGAATCACCTTTTTTTTGTTTTACATAAAATAACATAATGAATTACATAGAGATGAAAAAAAAAGTGGTGGCTGTGACTGAATGTAATTTCTCGCTACAAAATACATTTTAAACGTATTAATATAGAGAAAATAACCTAAACAAAATCAAGATTGACGTGAGAACATCTTCTAACTCCTCCACCAACGTAATGAGCATAAGATAAGTCAGTCCCTATCATTACATAACACTACATTATAAAAAAAAAAACAGGAGAATCATCAATGCTGGACAAGTCCTATGTGTTTCGTACATTTTTTGGGTGAATGCAATTTATGTAAAATTTAAATTGGTGTCGGAGTGCAAGTCTTACATTATAAAAGTAAACTAAATCAATTATTACTGAATGAAATAAAAACTGAAGAATATATTAAAGAAAAAAAAAGTGTATGGGATTTTCTTTCGGGGAGGGTATTCAGAAGCGCTGTTGGAAGTTATTCTGCTGCTGCTGTGTGTTGTTGAACATCATCTGCTGTTGCTGCGTTTGCTGATGATGGAAGTCTTGCTGTTGATTCATCTGTGTGTTCTGCTGCGGATGACCAGTTGGACCCGACAGACGAACCCTTTTGTTGTGATCATGCGAAGTCGATTGACCCGTATTGTTTTGTTGTTGCTGAATCTGCAGAAACAATTCCACACAGCCCTTATTTAAAATGTCTGAACAGTTGATTAAAAAAAAAGAAGAAATTTCTTACATTTTGTTGATTCTGCCTCTTGTTGTCTGACTTCTCTTCCTGGTCGTCATCCGTGAGAAATTCTCGTTTTGGGTATGGAATGGAACAACCAGCAAAGACATCTTGCGTTGGCAGGGGATCCTCACTGAAGTACGGATCCTGCATTGCTTGTTCCGACGTAATGCGTTTATTGGGATCCATCAGCAGAAGTTTCTGCAGCAAATGGAATGCCTTGCTATCGGATTTAATCTTGTGGCGTTCCATGTACTTCACAAGTGAGCAGTTTGCATAGCTGTAGAATAAAATTAAATATAATTTATAGATTTATGGAGATAACACGAAACACGTGCGGAATACTGACTTTGATCTCTTGAAATCCTTCGTTAAAGTGTGGTGTTCCGGCATTTTCCGAATATCCTCCCAGTCTTTATCCTGAGGAAAACCCATCACGTTGAAAATTCTATCCAATTGGTCATGGTGATAGGGATTGCTTGTCTTAATGTCCTCCTGGCGGCAGTGAAAGATTGGTTCGGAAGTCAAAAGTTCCGCAAAGATACAACCGATCGCCCAAATATCTACAAAATAAAAACAATAAATTAAATTAATAAACTGACCAGTCTTCTGTTAGGAGAGAAGAAGGACGATCCCTACCAATGGCTTTTGTGTAGTGCCGAGCTCCAAGAAGCAATTCAGGTGCCCTATACCAGAAGGTGACCACAACGGGATCCAAGTCTGCAAGTGGTTTCAGTGGAGCATTGAAGAGTCTTGCGAAACCCATGTCTGCAATTTTTACGCGTCCCCGCTCATTTCCTTCCCCCATTACGAGGATATTTGCGGGTTTGAGATCTCGATGGAGAACCCAGTTGGAGTGGAGGTAGTGAATCCCATCGAGAATTTGATAAAGCAGACTTTTCACCATCCCCTTGGGCACCATCACGGGCTTCTTGGTTGCCTTGGCAGCTCGATGAAATTTGATTATGTGCCAAAGATCATGTTCGGCATAATCAAAGAGTAGCCAAACCTTTCTGTCTGTATGTGAGAGAAATACCCGGATCAGGTTGATCACATTGACGTGCTTCAGTTCCCTGAGAAGCTGCAAAGAAACCCAAGAATGTATTGAGAATTGAGAAGCATGTGGAATCCTTTGGGTACTCACGGCTATTTCCCTGCATGCAGACATCGATAGGCCGGTCCCTTCGATTTGTTTGAGGGCGTAATCCTTTGTGTCGTTGCCTTCCTTTCGGTGCGCCTTGTAGACGCTTCCATACGTACCACGCCCCACTTTGCACCCTTCGAACTCAAACAGATCCTCCACTTTAGTCCTCTCGGCCTGGGTGCGCATCTTAAAGTCGTAATCCATCTCTGGGGACGTGGCGGTGGCGTCTTCCCAGAAAAATTGCACCTGAGTAACGAAAAATGAAAACACTCAATTTCCAAAATAAACGTGAAGTTTGCCGCAGAACGCTCTAAATCAGGCATGAAGTTTTCATGAAATTTTCGCTGTGAAACTTATGAAATAATAAATGCTAGCAAAAAGTTTTTTTTTTCTAACGAAAAATGCATTTTTTGGTATTCTGGAAGTTTCCGGGGGCGCTCCTGGGGTCATTAGGGAGCCTCTGTGGGTGATTTGGGGGTAAAATTCACAACAAATTTTTGCAGATTTTGTACGAGTTGTACGACTTTTTTCGGTACGAATTTCTTCGACAGTTTCAAAACGGCGATGCTAAAATCTCGGCTAAATCGATGCAGCGCCGCCTCCTAAGCATGTAAACGCAATTTTCCCATGAAAAATTGTCGGAAAACGCGAGAAAATTACGAAAAACTAAAAGTGTGAGTGAGACAGTATCAGTGACGTGCAAGCGAGACGACACGTGTGTGGTTTTGGATTTTTGAATAGGAGAAATCGTTAAAAAACCGTCACTAGGTAAGGAAAAAAAAACTTCTTAATAATTAATTTAACAAAATTACCCCAATTAATCACAATTTATTTTGTTATTTCCCTTAATTTTCATTTTAAATGAAATTATTATTTTACAATTTGTACTTTAACGCGAGAATATGCATTACTAAGGACTCCCCTTAAGTTCCAAATATTCTTGAACGTTTCTGGTTGAACGTTGTAATTGGAATCGACTGCCTTTGACCAAATCTCCACTTCCTTTGCATTCTTTGGCACTGGAATCTTTGCTGTCCAAAGCGTCCAGCTCCAAGCTCTCCCAGCAGGAGCCTTTGTGGTGTCCTCTTGTTCCAATTCTGCCACTTGCCATGTCTCCCCAGCATCACACGTGATATCTACTCTCACAATTCTCGAGCCACCACCAGACCATGCATATCCTTTGACTGTGATGTAACCATCTTTCACGGAAAGCTTTTCCCCAGGCATTGGGGAACAAATTGCCGATGTTACTGGCATGTTTTGAATTGCAGGACTTTTGGAAAAGTCCACTGTATCCCAGTCAGTACTCGGACTAAATCCTTTGTAGTCCTTTTGCTGCCAGTGGGAGTCTGATTCCTCATTGCTCACAAAGATTCGGCCTGGAATAGTTTAGGGGGTTGATCTTTGGAATATTTACATTTCATACGACTATACTTCTTACCCAGCCATTTAACATTCCTTGCTCCAACACTCCCTGGAACGATAGCACGCACTGGAAATCCATGATCACGACTTAGCGGTTGCCCGTTCATTTCATAAGCTAGGATAACATCTCCTCGTGGATCCATGGCTTTGGCAAGTGGAATTGATGCTGCATAGTACGTAGCAGTTGGATCAGTGTCCAATCCTTCAAGCTGCAATATACAGGATTTGTGAGAAAGATCAATCAGAAAAAAATTAAAAACGATCAGTAACTCACGTGAACGTGTCTAACTTCATCAGAATTCACTCCGAGTTTGGCCAAAATATCACAAAGTCTCGCTCCAGACCATTCAGCATTCCCAACAGCACTTGGTCCCCAGCTGAGTCCCTTTACATTCTTCACTGCATCCATTTCTGATCGACGATTCCCGCCACACATTATTGCTGCTGTTACAGTGTGCTTTGGGAGCTTCTTAAGATCCTTGAGGGTCATCCGTTTGATCTTCTTTACACCTTCCACCTCGAATTCAATCTCATATGTCTTCTCGTCGATCTCTGGGACAGGCAAGTGATTCCTCACGTAGAAGAATTCACTGGAAAAAGTTATATAATTTTAAGAAGATCATCGTGTTTGATCACGCAGACGAGCATACTTGGGCGTTAGGAAACTATCCACAAGAATAGACGGTGGGGGTTCAGCATTGAATGGTTTCATTGCTGCTGGTTTCAAAATGGGATGCCTACGAGGTTCCCCAGACCACGGATCCCCCATATCGCGTGTGCTAACTTGATCCTCGGGATTGAGATTGCCAATCCTAAATGTTTCCAGAAGCGTAAGGACTTCCGGTGTATTATGCTGCTGGAAAACATGCCAGAATGGATCGATGGCTCCACCAGCAGCTAACATTACTTTATCACTTCCTGGATGCTTCGGTACGAATTGCGTGATATCATAGACTCCAATCCCATAAGTAACCCATACACCGGTATTCCTGAAATCAATACAGGACATTAATTTACAATAAAATCTCAAAACATGATTTTTTTTTCTTACTCATTATTGTGAGCACTAATCTCTTCAGTTTTGTACGTTGGCAAATCTTGTCGAACGGTTTCGTGTTGTTTTGCAATATTGGGATCGTACTTCTCAGCAGCTTCTACCGAGGAATCCCCTAAAAGTTAATAAAAAAAGCTTTGAGATTTAGTAGTGCACACGGATTAACTTGTGTTTTATTGAATACCAATTTTAGTACTCAAGGTGAGTATGGTCCCTGCAATTGCACCTGTTGTGAGAATAAGAAATTTCTGATTTTTTGGGATGTCCCACCAATTTCTTTCATTTGATCCTCCTTGATCGTGATATCGTCGATGTTGTAAATCAATGATTTGCAAGCTACTCGGTGATCTCAGATGAATGCTTTTCAGAGAGTTATGTCTAAATTGGAATTATTTATGAGGAATTATTAATTATAAATAATATTCTCGATCATAAGTAAAATAAAAGCTTAAGAATTTGATGATTTATAATCAATTTGCGGTAATTTTTTATTACTGTCTATTAAATATTCATTAAATTAGTAATTTTTGTGGTTTCCCCTATTCATCAAGAGACAATAAATAGAATTTGACATTTTATCAATTTGTCTCTTGTTTTGAATTTAATTTTAAAAATTGGTGTAGAGTGATGACAAAGCTTCAAAATGAATAAACTCCTTTTCAACATTTTGACTAATATTAGGGATCAAAGAGTTTGTTTTAAGTAAAAAGAAATCTTATTGTATAATGGATTAGCAATTTAATTTTTACCTTTTCGCTTAATATTTATTAAATTTCATATGAGCTTTTAATTTATTGATAAGATTTAAGGCTTAACAAATAAATATTCCAACTTCAATAAACACCGTCCTATCTTATTTGTGCTTTTATTACAATTAAACAAACACGAGACAAATATTTTCGTTTTGATAAATAAAAATTCATCTCACATAATCTCACCTCATTAATCGTAGAATTGTTGATAATTTCGCCATTGAGTTTTTTTCTGTGTTGGTTATCAACTTTTTAGTTCACACACTAAGAAATTTTTCTTTGCAATTTCGCGTCAATTTCCAATTGAGAATTTATCACAATTTTATTCGCACTTTTAATTAATTTTTTTATTAAAATTCCTGTGCTTCCTACAATTTGCTCCTAAATAGATTCGTTATTGCGGATCAGCGGGTTGAAAAAGCTGAAAAAATTGAATATTTTTGCGGTTTTTATGATCAAATCAACGTGTTGTAAATAAATATATGTAGTGCTACTGTATCGCTGGTCGAAACAGCAAATATCGTATAAAGAAGGGGATTTCTACAGCAGATACGATAATTGCTGTTGCACCCAGCGATATATACACCGTCTCATTTTCTCTTCAACAAATGTATCAAAATATAGCAGTGGTGGATTTCGGAACTACATTTAGGGCGCTAAATTCAAAAATTCGCAAAAAAATGCATGACTTTTATATGGGGGCTACCTAAAGGGGGGCTTTGGGGGAAAATAAATAGAGCCACTCGAAACCGCCTGATATAGGGAGCCTCTGTACCAAATTTCAGTCAAACACGACTGAAAATTACCAACAAACAGACCTTTCTTTATTATATAGAGAAGATAAGCCGTTCGTGGTCGCGTTTGATTATGGAAAAATCATTTCATTCTTTTTTTTCTGATATGATTATTGAAGCGTAATCAAGTTTTGGAGCGTGGTGGCCGTTGCCAAGTGTTGAACAGCGTCGCATGGAGTTTGCTCGGAAAGTATCACAGTAGTGGGGCAAGTGTGGCAGATTCAGTTCAACATTCCCCAGTTCTGGCATAGCCGTGATCGTCTAGTGGTCAGGACCCCTCGTTGTGGCCGAGGAAACACAGGTTCGAATCCTGTTCACGGCAATGCTTCAATGCATTGTCACGGAGCTGGAACTTTTTTTTTTCATTTCTTCTATTCAACCAATTTTTTTCTCCACAGAATTGACCAAAAAATTCGCTTTTTTTTGCTTTGGATTCATTTTATTTGTTAATGTAATTTTACTTTAACTGTTCAAACAGTTTTGTCTTTACAAAATATGTATATCTCCATATGATTGATATGATTATTTGTTACGAATATAAAGATTAAATTTTGCTCTTGATAATGTTTTTATTGGAAATTGAACTGTAACTTTACTTCTCAACTATTAGATTGGGAAGATTTAAATAAAAAAGAAATTAAAAGAGGAACTTAAGAAAATGATCTCAAAGAGAATTTGAATCAATTTTCATTCTGAAGAAGAAAAATTTTATTATGCTTCAGAGAACATTCCTCATAATTTCACGTTTCTCGTATATAGCTCTGTTTATAAAATATTCTCACCATAAATAGTCTATGATTTAGTCTTTAAGTAATTGAATGGTCGAGACTAAAATTTAAAATTTGTGGTTTTTGTATTCTCTCAATTTTTCGTAATATTATTTGGCAAACATTGCTCTTCCCTATCGCTGCATTTACCATAAAATTCTTAAAATCAATTTTTATGTAAAAATTTATGCAATTCAACAGTACTTGGTACGACAATCACGTTCACAATTGAGATTCTTTAAACTTACTTTACAATGGGAATTTTTTTCTTCTAAATTACAGTAATAGCACACCTGCGGCTTTCAAATTGCTTTTGATTTCATTAAAAGAATGCTAAAATTTCTTTTATCTGAATTTTTAATTTTTCCTTCAAAAATATACGCATAACAAAAATTTTCATATTTTTTCTCGCATAGAAAATTCAAAAATATATTTTTTATTAAATGTAATTTTTTCTGGTTGTTTTCTCAATTTTCTGAAAATATTTTTATTCCAATTTTCATTCTCTCTCTCTCTGAATTTACTGTAATTTGTTTTCTTTGATACATGCGCATGAGCGGGAATTTTCCTCAAAATCACCGAGAAAAACTCAATACAACAGTGATATGTTGTGTTGGAAAGAGAAAACATTTCCCGGTGAAAATTTTCACCGAATTGCACATGTACAGGAGCGAATGAGGCGCACAGTGTTTGGTGATGTTTGTTGAGAGTGAGATGAAAATGTTTGGAAAATTCTATAGAACCTATTCGGGCGTTTTGTGTGAAAATTTCTCCAGGAAAATTCAGTGTGTGTGAATGTTTGATAAAAAGTCCCATCTCAGAATTTTCCTTCTAATTGTTGCGAGTGCAGAACATTCTTGTTGCAAAAAAAACTTCTCTAGGGCAGTTTTTCACAGTGAAAATCATTTATTGGGTGAAAATGATTATATAGCATTTATTATTTTGTAGTATTCATAGCTGTTGACTAACAGTGGGGCCTCATAAAGGGGCGGATGGGTTTACTCTTTGGAAAAATTATATGTATATGCGTTTTATATATGTGAATGAAGTGGTGTGATTGACTCTTAAATCCAATTGAGCTTTTTACTGCTCTATTTTGCTTGTAAAGTGTCTGGTAGAGATTCAGGGTGGATTCTGGGGCTGAGCCAGAAGGGGGATTTGGAGTTTCATGTGAGGTGCATTTCTATAAAGCTAAAACTGTGGGGTATATACAAAGAGGGGGTGGCTCATGGGGGGTGTTGAGCACAAAACCCGCAGAAAGTGAAGTAGCAAATATGGAAGATAAATGATAAAATAATCAATTTTATTGTGTTTAAGAACACAACAATTCCATATCTCTGTGACGGGGCCATCATCGACCGCTGGGCCTCACCCCACTGGGTTTTTTTGACCGTGAAGACGGGCAATTTTTCCGGTGAGAATTTTCCTTTGTGTGACGTGAAGAACGGACGCTCGCAATCGATTTAACGTGGACGTCACGGAAGTGCAGGAAAGGTGTTTTGATTGATCGCCAGAATGGGCTTCTTCTTGCATTAACAAACCTCTTCATTCAATTACTCGTATTTTTTTTTCAACTACTCCTCCTCTCTACCACACTCATCATCATTCTCTGGGGTGGGTTGCTTTCCTATTTTTTTTCCGTGAGGAGGGCTCCTCCAATCGTGGTACAAGAAGTATCGCGTACGTGGGTGTTGCGAGAAAAATAAAAGTATATACGAGGGTGGTTTTCTCTATGACGTGCGTGTACCTTCAGATTCGTAGTGGGAGGATTGGAAAGGTGGTTAGGCGAAAGGTAACATTTTAATTTTTTTCGGGTATTGTACATTTAGAATGGAAAGAAGAAGCCCATGAGTGATGCACCAGGGATTGCGAGGATGTGGCATAGGTGAGAGGGAACGCCTAAAAAGCCCCTAAGAAAGGCCACAACGAACATGAGAAGAAGACTCCGGGGTTCTGTCTATGGTGTGGATGAAAAGGAATCTCACTCACGAGACCACCGACTATTGCAAGACTTCCACCCTGGCACCAGTACTACCGCAAGCAAACACGATTTCGTCGACGTCGGCGGCTTTGGGCAGTGCCATTGTCATCAGCAGCAGCAGTGGCAGCACCTCAGGCGGCAGCCGCACCACGTCGCCGCTCCTGTTCCAGCCGCTGCCACCGCCACCGTTGCTGCACAACCACCGGTCCACCATCGAAGAGGTGGCAGCATGTATGAATCCACTGAAGAACTGTCTGGCCACAATCCGGTGCTCTGTGGCATCACCGCTTATCCCGCCGCCACAAATTTCATTCCCGCCGCCGTCCCCACTAAATCGAACGCTACCTGCTGAACCACCCTCCTCCGTATCACTCTTCCATCACCACCCGCGACGATTCCCGCGTTTCCAGACACTTCTGAGTGAACGCGTGGCCTCATCATCAGCCATCTCCACACCCAGCGGACACTTTTTCCTGTCATCAGTGGACGTGGCGCTGGGCAAGGCGCAGCAGCAGCAGGACTTCCTGTCGCTCTCCCTGTCGCCGCCACTCAATCGCCGTCGCGACATGCCGGCGCTGCGGGGACCTTTCGTCAGTCTGTGAGTATTGTCCCTGAAATTGCACCCCAAAGGGTGACCCTGTGTCTCTCACCTCAATGACCCACATTATATTGCAAACTGCTGTGTATTGTTGTGATAAATTATTCGATATATCCTTGAAACTTGGCGATTCTTCAAGGATTATTAGGAATCTGCTGCAAACAGCATTAATTCTCTAATTTAAACCATAAAAGAGAAATCGCTTTAGATAGTGAAATAGCTAAAACGATTAAAGCAAAGAATTTTTAATTAAATTAAATGCTTTAGAGATTGCAAGATCTTTAAAAAAAACTTTAATTTTAATTATTTTTAGCAAAAATGGGGTTTAAAAACTAAGAAACTCAGATAGATTGTTTGTGGATTTTTCTGTTTAAATTAGTTGTGTAAAATAAGTGGTAAAATTGTGGTAACGACTGCAATAATCAATGTCTGTGAGGTATTGTATTGGCAACACATATAAAAAAAATCCATAAAGTCCAATGTTTAATGGACAGTACACCTTAATAAATTCTATTCAATTCTAAATTCTACTTAAGATTCATCATGTCCACTTAAAATTCAAGAAAGAAGTCATTACCTACTCTTATAATTTTCTTCTTATCACACTTACTTAACAGTAATTCATTGATTTAATCAATAAAAACCTCTTGTTAATGATTTTAACATCACCAAAAAACTTTAAGAATCCCTTTATTGATGACGTTAAAAAAAAATGACAAAATTGATTTTAAATGTTAAAATTTTTATCCCTCAAAATTCTCACAAATTTTCAATTAATTTTAAACAAAACTACGTTGATCTTGTAAATTAAATATTCGTCTATATCGAGTACCACGTAGGTAGAGAAAGTGGTTGAGGTGTGCTGCCGTTGGGATCGTTGCGGCAAGTGGTCTCTTGGTGCGAAGTACCCAATGGTTGACCCTACCATTATCACAGTTGCGCGTCCGCTGTAGAGACTCCAGCGCGCTAGAGCAACGTCAGAAACTCGCAGTGTGTGTCCCACTTCTTGTTGGCTCCATCGAACACAGTTGGGGCTGCAGCACGAGCGAAAGGGTGGCTTTTTCCCTTGCGATTTTACCCGCACATTTTTGCTGCATTTTCGCCACTTGTGCCCTCTGACCCGTGACAATTTTTTTTCTCCCTCAACACCCGGTCAATCTCATCTTCTTGCCATATTGCTCTACACAAGAGAGATTCTGCGGTTGTGCTTGAGAAAATATAATAAATCCCGTGTGCTGAAATATCCAATTCAAATGGCTCCTCAATTGGGGTATGTATATAAAATCGTCGTCAGTTAATTGATGTTGTTCTCAATGTTTTGCGCTTTCCATGGTGGAGAAGGAGGTGGATTACGTTGTGTTCATCTTATGGGTTCAGTGAATATTCAGATGCAATTAAAATCCCTTTAAAACAAGAGATTAAGTGGTGTGGAAAATTCAATGTTCTGTGGGGTTCACGGGAGGGAAATTGTTTAATTTCTATATCTCATCCCATGACTGAGATTGTGCGTCTTTGGGCGTCTGGTGGTGTCTAATAGAGATTCTCTTGTATTTTTGATACTGGCCCGTGTGTAATTTTCCTAAGGAGAGGGAAATTTTGCGTCGCTAAAAATAAAATTGTGTGCCGTTGAGCTTTTTCTTGCTTGGTAAGACTAATGTGAGAAAAATGGCATTTGGGAGTGTGTTAATTTCATGTGATTTTCCTCACTAAACCTCAGTCATTTGGGTAAAGGTCTATTGAGCTCTTCATATTGTTCAATTTGATTTATATTTTTTTTTGTGTGTGATTAGTGTGTCCTACATTGCTTGTTGTTCTCCTTCTTCGAGGACATTGATGGGCCTTTTTTTTCGACTGTTCCTGCCCAAGAATCTTGTCGTTCTTTTTCGTCCTCTGTGGGCAGGGCATTTGAGGCTCTCTTCTTTTTTTTTCATCGCTTTGTGGCACAATGTGTGATGATAAATTTTTTTTCTACTCTCTTTGTGACACAATTCCTCCTATAAGTTGACTCTTATGCTAATAGTATGAATATTTTTTGCAAATAATATTCCCTTGAGCGTTACATAATGGCATTACGAATAAATTAATTTATAGGAATTCGTGCTTCCCTGGTGAGAGTTGTGCTATTAGAATATTTTTTTTAGAGTGCAGGCACTTTTACCAATTTTTGCATTTTTAAGTGAAAATTTGAAACACTTGAGTGGATATTTTTGCAGTTTAATCTCATCGCGAGGGAAAAAAAAAAGTGAGAGCCAATACAGCGGAGAATTCATGCAACGTCTTTTACTTGATGGCGTCAAAATTAGCAAAGTGGAACATTGTGCAAAATTTCACAATATCTGGGCGGGGGTGAATTATATAATGCCCGGAGTAAAATAAAAAAAAATCATTTATATCTAACAACAAATTTGCTTGATGTGTGGGGAGGTATATACGAAAAAAAAACAGGCCAAATAGCTTCTCTCAGGCAGGTTTCTCCAGTGTTTGCGATCACGAGAATTGCCACGGTTCTGACGTTGGATTTGTGATTAATATTTCGTGGGTGGAGTAAGGAGGAGGAGGACACAATTTTCTCCTCGCGGCGTTGATTGACGCGGAACCCCATGACGGGCGGTGATACACGTCGAGATTTCTGTGCCACACTCACGAAACGGGAGCAATTCATTCACTCCATGATCAATACCTTTTCACCCACTTCCGTTTGCGAGGGTCACGAAGTGATTTCTTTCCCCTCCGATGGCCCCTTCCGGGACTCCCATGAGGTGGCACCAGTCCGGAAGCACTCCACAAAGGATGTGGGAAACTCCCCCAAGAAGTCCTTCGTGGTTGAGGAGAAGTACAGGCAATCGAGCGTCATAACGTCCCACTTGAGTCTCCATCAGCGCTTTCATGAAACACAAATTGCCGAGAAGGCACAACCGGCTGGGTCTTCAATCGATGATTTCAGCCACTTCACCCTCTGCACCACTCACATTGTTGGTTTTATTGCTCTCCTTGTAATTCTCTCTCGCTGCATGGGCGTCCATGTGCTGCAGGGTGCTGTGAGGAAGTCCACAAATGCTGATTCACATCCCCCAAGTGAATTCCACGATGGTACAGATGCACTGAGAATGCAATCGGGCTGTGGGGAAGATGGGGAGGAAACCCCATCGCCGGGGAGAAAGCCCAAGGGTGGTGTGAAGAAGAAATGGGATCGTATTCTCTTCACAAAGAAGCGAAAATGTGTCTCAATGGGGCCCATCATGGTTGCTCATGGACGCGATAGGAGTGACTCTCCGCCACCGCTGCCACCGAAACCACCACCACGTATAAAGAGCCCCAAAAATACAGAGCAGTCAGCAAGCTATGTGTGTGTGAATATTTTCAATCCTCTCCCCATAAATTAATCTCATCGCCAATAAATTAATTAATTACTTACATACAAATGTTCCCCAAATCCCCTATTCACAGATCCGAGCCACGTTCCGGGACAACAGATGAAGTGTACGCAGAATCACCGGATAGTAGCCTCTATGGGAGCGATGAGGAGCAAGAGGATGTCTCCCAATACTGCCGTGGTGGCTACCATCCAATCGTTATTGGGGATGTGTTCGACAATCGCTACCGTGTCGTCCGGAAGCTGGGATGGGGGCACTTTTCCACGGTCTGGCTTTGCTGGGATATCGAGTGAGTGATGCGTTCAATTTAATCCAATTGGAGCAGATTTCCTGAGATTGCATGCCATTTTAAATTAGCATTAGTCCCGATAGATTGAAACATGAAAGCATTATTTAAAGCCTTAATTGCAACCATTCCACACAAAGTGATTTGTATCTCGCGAAATCCTATCAGGCGAATTTAAATCAGGATAAAAAGAATATTGGTTTGTTATGCAAACTTATATCAGACAAATTAATCATTATGATGTATGTAATATTATTAGGATAAAATAATAGTTTTATTGCCATTTAATGAAAAGCTTTCATTTTAATATAAAATATTACCTATTTCTAAATTTTTACATGCTCTTACAATCCTATAATAGTTTAGCAACTTTTAAAATTGGGTTATCGTAAATTCTATTCTTTAAATTAAATATATTTTTTAAAATATCAAATTTGTTTTTTAAAAAAATTATTTGTACAAACTATTGAGTTATTTTAAAAGTGATTGTTTGATTATTCTGAATTCATGTATATTTTGCATTTTATTACCCATTCTCGTGCAGCAAAGTGTTGATGGTTAAATGAAAAATCAATTTCAAAATTTATTAAGCTTTAGGGAACACACACATGGATGTACCTATGTACGTATACCTTTGAAAAAGGTATTTTCCACATGAGTTCATTGTTAGTAAATTTATTGTTTGAAAATTTTCATTAAATTGATTTTGTCGAGTTGTTGGTGAGGAAATAAAAGAAAATTTCATCATAGTTTTTTTTATGAATCATTTTATAAAGACATTAAATCGTATATTTGCATAGAAATTCAATTAATGTTTACTATAATCGATTAAATGATTTCTCTATTTATCAATGTGATGAATAAAACGTCTTGAAATTGAGATTTAAGAACTAACATGTGCGATGATATAATTTTTTGTAAATATTCTCATTTTGAGATTGCATACGATTGTTTTTCTCGATAATTCTCAAGAATATTTCACTGACAATTGTTATAAATGAGACTTAATTATGGTAGGTATCTACCGTATTTTGAAAATATTTACTCGCTCATAAATTTTATATCAACACAAAATGTCTGTTTGCTAAATATTTACGACCTATTTTCCCACGGAAGCCGGTTCAAATGGTACTTGTAATTGAATCTAGCTATATAGGAACCACACCTTGAGTGAAAAATAATATCTGCTAAACAAATAAAATAACTAATTAAGGAAGGTGTTTGGTGAAATTTTATACCACAGAAAAGGATGTTTTGCTAATGTAAATTGCAAATTCTGTGAAATTTATTGCATTAAATTGTTAAAAGTTATTGATTTTCTGAGAAAATATACCTACCTTCTTACGGAGAATATTATATACTCTTCATTCAATTCCAAAGTCAATTTTCCTTCTTTTCAATAACCAGAAACGACCAAACCATAATTCCATTAAAAAAGAATTCCTTCTTCTCGTCTATAAATAGGAATTGCATGGGGAGCCCCCTTTGAGTGGCACCAACAGTGGCAGTGAAACATTTTAATTTCATTTGCCATTGTAAAGTGCTCGCTGCATTGGCTTTTGTGAAAATCTTCCTGCTTCTGAGCACACACAATAATTTATATTTTCAAGCTATATATCCAATGCATTTTCCCACAATAAGATCAAAAGCGAGAGATTTTATTTTATTTGATTCAGTAAAGTGAATCATTGAATGTTACAATAAAGAGAAAAATGAAGGGAATACTTGAAATCACAATAAGCCTCTAGCTTTGAAGAATATTTTCTTTTCCTAAATTGTATATTTACAAATTCAGCATTAAAGATTTCCTCACAAAAATATCCATCACGCGATAAGAATTCAATGGTGATGGATTTAATAAAATTTTGCGCACTGAAAACACGTCAAAAGTGAAGGATTTCCGTGATAAATTTCATTCGTGTACCACCTGAAATGGTTTACACAATTTTCGAAACCTACATTCTACACACATATAGAATATTATTATTTGTAGGATGTAGAACAAGAAATTCATATCACATTCTTCAATATGTGAAGGGAAAGTTTTTGCAACACCCGATAAAGTTCACGCAAGAAGGCCCTTTGACATGCAAAAGATTGATGTTGGAATTTTCTCATTTTCTCTCACTCTCTACAGGGACGAAAAGTACGTTGCCTTGAAGGTGGTCAAGAGCGCACCGCACTACACGGAGACTGCAACGGATGAAATTCACTTGCTAGAGGTGATTAGTACAGCCGATCCATTTGATCCCAATCGTGATAAGATCGTTAGGTTGCTGAACAACTTCACGGTACGCGGTGTGAATGGGGTGCACACGTGTCTCGTGTTTGAGGCGCTGGGATGCAGCCTCTACAAGCTTATTGTGAAGAACAATTATCAGGGATTGCCACTGCATCTGGTGCGTTCGGTGATTAAGCAGGTACTTCAGGGCCTCGACTATCTGCACACGAAATGCCACATTATTCACACGGACATTAAGCCGGAAAATATCCTTTTGGTGATGGACAACGTTGCAGTGGTGAATCAGCAGATTGATGATGAAATAATGTCAATGAGAGCACGTGGAATTGAATTTCCTGATTCCTACGGTGAGTCCTTAAACTCCTACCCCATCACCTCTCCAACATTCATTTTTTTCCGGGGTGAAAAATCGATTGTCTGCCATCCGGGCACTACCACCCGCTTGAAATCTCATTACAATGCTCATCACAACAAAGTTGTTTGCAAAAAAAGGGAGAGAAAACATAGTAAAGGCTTTAAAATATTAAATTTCTCTACGCTTATTGTACTTCCTCTTAGTTTCCATGTTTTCGCTTTTGTAAATATTCAAGTTTTTCCTGTACAAAGTTTTTCTTTTAACCCCCTCTTGGGGGACATTTTCAATAAAGCATGCAACTTGTGCGATGCAACTTATTTGAAGAAAATTCACAAAGAGCTATACAAATATCCCTATATTAATTCAAATTTAAATGTGCAATTGCTCTAAAAAAAATTTTCCCGAAAGTCTAATAGAATTTAATTGTGGTGAAACCTTGTGCTTTCATCAAGACAGTTTATTTCAATTTCCGCCCAAGTTTCCGCTACCTGTATTCGCCAGAGCACCATGGGAGGGAGTGCTGCAAAAGGGGTTTGAAAGAGAATACTGGTCAAAAGAACACGAGGGAGGGATTAATAATATAATTACGGGGGTTCTAATGAGAAAACCCTGCGGGTTCATCCGTAGAGAAATTTGCCAAGTCAATGGGAAGTGGTACCGACTTTTCATGCGATAAGATTCCGCTGATAGTGAAATTCTGCTGGCTCAATTGCCAGGAGGAAAATTATTTTGTGAGTTTAAATGATTCGTGGAATTAATTCACCTGTAAGAAGTCGTAAATTCTCTGCAGAAAAAAATTTTCTCACTCTTCGCAATATACTTTTGTTGAAATGAAAAATCATCTGCAGGAAAAATCTAAATTAAATTGAGATTGAACGTTTTTTATTTAATAATTTTCCACTTTAATTATAAAATGTTATATTGAATTTGCTATCAGTACTGCATAGTCTTGAATTATTTTAAAATAATGCAAAATATGATTTCTTTTTGTTAAACAAGAAGAATTTTTTACAGTTGTGGTCATAAAAAGAGCACTGAAACTTTATTTTTTTTCCCTTCAACAGCTTTAATATGCTTTATAAGTTTAATAATAATCGATAAATACAAGATTAGATGCAAATATTTAGTAAGAAATTAAATTATAATATTTGGTGAAAATAATTCAAATTTCCGCAATTTTTAAAGATAATTTCATGTACAAATTTTCCAGTAAAGCTAAACAAGGCCACAGATTTAGAATTTTATATTTTTCTAATTTACTGCATGCAATATTCCGTGTCTCCTGCAGTGAGTGCTTTCGAGAAGCGTTCCCTCAATCGGAGCAGCATTGAGGAGGATCTCCTGAAGAGTACCCCCATCTCGTCCTCGGGTACGTCCAAACAGACAACTGGGACAGCAAGCATCGACATCTCGTCGCCATCGGAGGATGAGGTCATGAGTGGTGGCATAATGTCCTTCCGGCAGCAGTCAAGCTTGGAGGATTTTGTGGACAATTCAGGAGCGGCGGCCATAGCGGGCGTACTTACGGGATCCGATTTCCCGGGGCGCTATCGTGTTGAAAGGCGTAGCAGTCAAGCACAATTAGCCAAACTCGAGTTGGCCGCCTTAAATGAAAGGGTATGGGTACTAAAGCAATCCTATTATATTACTTTTACTTTTGCACGAATGCTCAATCTACTCGAAATCCCATTGAATTATACCATTAGTGGGAAGTGAGATCCTGCCGCGTAATAAATTTTCTAAGATAAAATCACAGAAAGTCCTTTGGTTGAGTTGCAGGGGGTGAGAGCAAGTAAATTGCCGCATTATCACGAGAGGGGGAGGAGGGGTTCAATGACCAAAATGTCGATTTGTCTTAATGCGCCACACAATTTGTATTTACTTTGCAGACAGGGACAGCGTCTGAATTAACAAAGGACCAAACAAAGGCATTTATGCCGTCAACTCAATCATATTCGAGCACTCTTCAGTCGATAATCAACGGGAACAGTATTCGTGTGAAAATTGCCGACTTGGGAAATGCTTGTTATGACGTGAGTATAAGGAGATTTTCCTTCCCATATTCTGGAGGAAAAAATTGCCAAAAATGTGACCTCAATTTTGTAGTATCACCACTTCACGGAGGACATCCAGACGCGTCAGTATCGCTCGGTGGAGGTCCTCCTGGGGGCACCGTACAATTTTACGGCGGACATTTGGAGCACGGCGTGCCTGGCTTTTGAACTGGCCACCGGGGACTACTTGTTTGATCCACATGCCGGCGACAATTACTCACGCGACGAGGATCATTTGGCGCATATCATCGAACTCCTGGGAAACATTCCACCAAGTTTAGTCTTCCGTGGGAAGCACGGGAACAAATATTTCACCAGCACTGGTGAGTTTATTCAGTTTAATTGGAAAATATTGCATTAAATATTTATTAAATTTTCATTAGAAAATTAAGACTGAACAATTAAGATTTAATAAAAAAAACTTAATGAAGCCAATGTAGCACGTTCTTATTTCAAACCATTTGAATTAAATTAATATTTCAATTCTTAACTTTCCTAGAGATTTTATATAAAAAAGTATAAACCAAAAAACTTCAGAACAGTTATCGATGTTAAGAAGTTTGAAAGAAAAACTTATAAACTTTCTCTTAGAAAGTATAATTTTGGCATTCTGAGAAACTTTTTCTTTTGATAAAAAATTATAAGTTTGTGAAAATACAATGAGAGGAAAAGAAAAGTTAAAATAAATCATTTTTTTTAAAAATATGTTTTAGCTTTATTCGTTTCCTTTGTTTGAAATTCATTTCCAAGAAAATACAAAGACAGTTTAAAAGAATTTTTTTTTAGATTCTTGATTATATATGTATATAGTTCAAATAACTTTAATTAACCTTTAATTTAATTAAATTTATTCAATAACGCCCAATGAAGTCACAGCGATTTACAAGTTGAAAGTAAAAAATCTATAAAAAGAAATTGAATCCGTATTAAAATGTTGGCTTTAGCTCTTTGAAAGTTTCTCCGGTTGACAAACTTTGTCACCTAACACGCGATAGAAAATCAATTTTCAAACTACTAAAAGCTGCTTTTCACCTCTATACACCGCAGGTCATTTGAGGAATATACTGAAATTGAAGCCGTGGGGTCTCCAGAATGTCCTGATTGAGAAATACGAGTGGGATCCCATTGAGGCGCGCAACTTTACGGACTTCCTGCTTCCGATGCTGCACTTCAATCCCATCCTCCGGGCATCTGCTGCGACATGTCTAAAACATCCGTGGCTCGATTAAGTGTTCATGCAATTTGCAAGCTGCAGGGATTCCGTGTAGGCGCAGAGTGAAAGGCGAAAAAAAAAATAACTTATTGCATAGTTAAATATCATCTCTTTCATCATTTTATTGTTAGTCAAAATATTTAATATTAATGAAAAAAAAACCTAAACTAATGCAAGGATCTTGTAGACGAAGGTATTGTAATATTATCATGAGAAACAAAAAAAATGTGAGGAGAGAAATTAAAAGGAATTTTGCCAAATTGGACTGAGGGTAAAAATTCTTTTTGCGCAGTTGGAAAGCTTATTGGAAAGTAAGGGAATTCACATCGTGAGGATCGCCGCAGACTCATTTGCCACCACCAAAGGGCCAATGGCTGCGTCGGGAATTGATTGAGCCCACACTGCTGCCATTGCTCAAATTGCTACTGTGGCTGCTGCGTCCCGATGAGTACGTTCGATTGCGGAAGTCACTCAATGTCGGCGATGTGTCCACTGAGTTTGGAATCGCAAAGATGTCCTGGACAGTCGGTCGACTCGTCTGGCGAGGTTCGATTGTTTCTGCAAAAGACAGAGAGAGAGAGAGAGAGTTTATTTACTAATTTTCATTTTTAATTCGGTTAACTAAAATTATGAGTATTAAATGGTATTAAAAGAATTAAAAGATTCGCTATAAGTGAGGGCACGAGTGTATTTTAAAATAGTGAAGATTAAGATAAGAATGCGATAACAGTACAAGATGACGTATGTGAAAGTTTTCTATGATAACGATACGTAAACCGATTTTTTTAAAGGATTTTATGCAATGGATTAAGGCTGAATAGAAGTACTATTTTAATCTTTCCAATCTTTTGCGGTTAAATCTGAAGATTATGAAGAACGAAGTAGCATCACATTTATTTTTAATTTTGTGATAAAGATCAAAATATTTTTTACAAATTCGATTTTGCAACAATTAAAAAAACTATGTTGACTTTGTATTTTTACAAAAATTGAATAGATTGGATTAAAGGTTGATTACTTGATTCTTCTATGTAAAATTATTAAGAATAGACATTTATAGACAATTTTGAAGCCATTTCGTGAGAATTTCAAAAAAAAAAACTCTTGGGCATATCTGAGTTAATTTTAAATACAATAAAAATTTAACAAATCTTTAAATCATTTTGTGAACTTATAGTAAAAAAAAACTTTAAGAACAACGCTTTATCTAGTTAAGAAAGAGATATACTAATGACAAGTTTAGTGAATTTTATTACTAAAATATAGGTAAGCTATCGTCTTATTTTTTTCTCATTATGCATTGTTTACATAAAAGGGGTTTTCACGCTACAAAAAAAAAGTACTAAAAACCCTTAAATGAGTAGCTCTAGTTCACAAAAATAAAAGAAAATCATATAAATGTGAAGGAGAAAAATCAATTAGTGCCACTTGAAAGTCTTTGATACAATGTGCGAAATATTTTTCACACAACTGATGCTTATCTTGAGCAATAAAAATCAGTCATAAAATATTTCTCATTTACCAAACAACCAATTGAGTTATATTCCTAATGATTTATAAAGATTGATCTGAAAATCAATTTGAAAGGTTTGTCAAAGGGATGTTGTGAATTGAAAAAGAAAAAACTCCGTGTCTCCTTTTTACTTTTCATATGATTTCTAAAAAAAAAAAAGATCTCACAAAGGCCAAGTTAGAGACATTTAGGATAAGAAAAAATTTTCCATTGAAGTTTGAGCAAAAAGGAAGGGAAACATTAGTTCAGCCTAGACAAAAACACTCACCGATTATTGGGACTTGATCGTAAAGAGATCCCTGTCTGGAGGAGCGTGTGAAGTAACTTTTGCTACCTGGTGAGGCAAGTTGCATTGGCAATGCAAGTGCAACATGTCCCCACATTTGGTGCTCCTTTACGGCCTTCTTAATGGCTGTAAACCACTTTGTTTGTTCCGTCACTGACTTCGTGTGGAACACATAGTCCTGCATAGAAAGAGAGAGAGATAAGATGTTGAATACCTGGTAGTGGAAATTTCCACAAAAAATCACTTTAAACTTACCTCAAGTACACCTTCTTCGAGATTGGACAAAATGAAGTCTGTGTCGCCTTTTTGCTTCAATTTTGTATCCCTTGTCACTTCGAGGCAGCGTCGTGGTTGAATATTGTTCTTCATTGCATCTTCTCCATCCCACAGCTCCAAACGGAATGCCTGAAGTCTGCCGAAGCCATCAATTGGCCGGCAGGAGTCTTTTGCCAGCAGATTGAGATCTCCCACAAGCGTTGGTTGCTCCATGGCGTCCGGCTGGAGGGCTAGACGGCAGCAGAAATGCCCAAAAAGGGGCAATTTGCTTGAAGGATTCTGCGATGCCGTACTGTTATTTGGTGAGAGGCACAAATCGTGCGTGTGAGGTAGATCCGAAACATCAGACAGTGCTAAGTGAGCCGTAGCGATTAAATCATACTTTGGGCCTCTGTAATGAGAGAAAATTTGTCGTTTGTATCAATGTCTATTTCCCAGGTAAAATAGCCGACAAAAACAAGTTTCCTCCGATTGTAGATCAAAATTAAAGCTTTTTGAAAGAAAATTAACTCACATTTTTGTATTATTCAGTTCATCTTTGAGATTTGCAGCCAGTCTTTTGCCCACCGTTCGACTAATTGAACTGTGAATTGTATTTTTAATTTTTCGAGGTGTTGATGCAATTGACAAATCAGACTCCATCATCACTGCGTACACCTCCAATTTCAGCTCGAAATCGGGAGTGATATTGGAACTACAGAAAAAAAATGAATGAAAAATATTTACATAATTAGACCAAATAATTCAAAGCCAGATTAAAGGGAAGACTTACAAAAGAATAGCATCGCTGAAGGTGATATCTGTGAGATTTCGGTCCACAGGACACAGGAGCGATGTATCATAGATTTCAGTACCGATCTTCGCGAGGCAGAAAACAGCAAAGCGACGATGATCCCCTTTGTTCTTGAAGTGATCCGTATCCCTCCACATGAGGGGCATCCGGATCTCGCTGAGGGACACCTTCCCGGTGGGTTTTGATCGTTGTGTGGTATCCTTGTCGCGCTTCCGTCGCTGTAGCTCTGCCATGTAAGCCGTCATGCGTTCATTGGACGTCAGGAGGTTCTTGGCTGCTTCGAGGATTTGGGTATTGTTGGCATTTGATGCTGTATTCCCACCATAACCGCCACCCTTTGACGATGACGACGTCTTTGGATTATTGCAAGCGGCCAGTAATTTTGCCGAACCCTCGCGCATCTTGATCTCCAAGTCTATCTTCTGCTCCAAATCTAATTCCTGCAAACAGAAGAAATAGAACTATTAGCTAAAAGCTTTAAAGCTTAAAAGATTATAAAATAAAGAAGTTCAATAAATTTAAGGAAAAACTTTTATATTAACTTTAATTGTCCAATTTAAGAATATTGGCTGACTAAATAGCCCCTAGCTTATGTATTTGAAAGCTTCGATCCTACTATATGGAATTTACTTTTGTGATATATGAATATTTTCTGAATACAGATCATAAAAATAACAACAAAAGTCGTCTATTGCTTTTGCTACAACATGAGAAATAATTTTATAAGTCAAAAATTCTCTTCAATTTTCTTGGCTTCTATCTAGATCCTAAACAGCTGTAGTTTTTTTTTTAATCTACATCGTTTATTCGTCGCATATGCGGCATTTTAATAATAAGAAATGAATATTTTACACGTACGCGAAAGAATGATGTAATTGTGTCTCGAAATAGTCGACAAACAATGAATTTCGACGGTGTTATCAGGCACACACGGCAGCACAGATAAAGAGGTTACAGTGAGACTTTATTATGAGCTCCCTTCCGGACTCATTTCTCATCATGAAGCTTATGATAGTGCTGGTAAATTTAGCGATGAGGTGCGAAAACGCATACAAAACCTTCACCATGGATTGTCCAAATTAAGAGTTGATTTTCTGAGACATGTTGCTGAAGGTCTCTGTCCCGTATTTCTTGCAAAATGTACAACTGTTGACTTTCTGTTTTATTTTTCAACGAAATTACGTGTAAAACATGCAAAATATTTAGAAACATCTTCAAATAATTCTTTGGATTTTGCGTAATGTTGTAGTACCTGTATTATATGACTGTAGCATAGTTGGGGCGCATTTTTTTTACAATCGTGATCCCCCATATATGTAGTATTTAAACGATCAAAAATAGCAATTAAAGCAAAAAACTAATAAATAGCACTAGCCAATGAGGAGACACAGTTAAAAGATTTTCTATAAATAAACGCACCTCTCTTGTATTCAGAACATAATATATAGGTACAATTTGAACCCAAAAGTACGCCGTTTAAGTGTATTTTATATTCACAATATTCCCTCTTGCCGCAATTGCAGTTTATTTTATTATTATTTTAATTCTTTTTAAAATATAAACTCCCTCCTTGCAAAATACACGATAAGAAGTGAAGCAATATTCTTAAACACAAAACTTTTTTCTTTGCTGAGGTCTGCATGTCTACATATACAATCAAATTTATGCTTGGCATTCAAAAAATGAATGATGAACAAATTGTGAAAGACAATACAATTTTGCCAATTTGCTATATTTAGGCAATTATTGCAATAAAATCAAAAATTGTCTCGTCTTGATGATTTCGCCACACTGTGCTCTCATTCCAAATCGACCAATTTGCAAAGCTTTTCAATTTGGCGGAATATTGAACTTATTGGAAAGTTCTTTGAGGTCAACTAAACAATCACGAAAAGAACACAAAAAATAAAGGACTCTAAATGTAAAAAATCCTTTCTCCATTGCATTTCTTCACTACGTATTGCTCAGAAGCTATGCTACTCAGAGGCAGCTATATCTATCTTTGCATTTATATATATACTTATACAGGGTGGCGGAGCGATATAGTCACGAAATTAAATGCTTATAACTTTTTTTTGAATTAAGATTTTTTTTAAATTCCACCGCCAAATGATCAGAAATATAATCAAGTTTTATCATGCCAAATTTGGTGGAGCTGACTCCAAATCGGGGGGCGCTAAAGCTGATAATGTAAAAAAATCATAATTTTCAATGTTGATGAGTATAGTCGATTTCAGAGATGATTTTTTTCGCTTACTTCACACAGCACTTTGCATAACGATTTTTTTAAAATGATACTCGGATTCTCCAATGTCCTCTTCCACTATCATCCCCCAATGTCCTTCTGCGCTATCGTCTTCCACTTTAACGTTTTTTTACACCTTAAAATGTTTAGGATTTTTTGTCTGTGATCTTTGTGACTTTTCAACTCGAGGGAAGTGTTTGATGTGATTGCACGTAGTGTTAATGAAATACCGCTTAAATTAATTTTTGGCTCTAAAAGAATGAAATTTAAATTGAAGGAAGTCGGAATAAAAAAAAACTTTTATTCCTCTATTTTGCATCTCCAAAGTGAGTTATTTACTCAGATTTTTTATTCAAAACAAAACAGATTATGGCGAAGCAGTGCGGCCTATGAAAGTTGGGATTAAAATTATTCGTCAGTTTTTTGCAAAGCTTTGTGTGATCATCACGAACCATCATGAATACACAATATTCAGTGGCCGAAAGGGCAAGAATAGTGCATTTTTTTTTATAGGGAAAATGGAAAATCTATTGTTTCCACGCAGAGAGCAATAAGCAACTCACATGAAAAACGCTATACTTTGTCAAAATGTATGGGAAATTGCACTTTTTTATTTTAACTCTAGCGCCCCCCGATTTGGAGTCAGCTCCACCAAATTTGGCATGATAAAACTTGATTATATTTCTGATCATTTGGCGGTGGAATTTTAAAAAAATCTTAATTCAAAAAAAAGTTATAAGCATTTAATTTCGTGACTATATCGCTCCGCCACCCTGTACTACGTATTGCTAGAAACAATGAAATAAGTAGCATGAGGAATAACATAAAACTATGTATGTATCGTATGCCTAATATAATTAAATTAATTTTGATTAATGTCTTCTCCCACGAATACCTCAAACAACTTGTAAAAAATAACAACCTATTTTACATTAACTCATGAGTTTCCCTATTGTAATTTATTGTTCACAAATGATCAAGCAAACGATCATGTTAATAACTTTTTTTATTAGGTTTCAAAAGTCAATAAAAATCATGTGGCTCTTTGCAGTGATGTATTAATTAAAATATCAATTTTTAAGCACTTTGTTCCATCCCACATTTGACCGTAAATGCCGAATGGTTAACATTTTGGCGGAAAATTTATTACAAATTAGCAAGAATTTGTGGCGCATGCGAATTTCCTTTTAGTGCCTTTGTACAGTTTCGTCAATGAATAATACATTATTTTGATTGAATGGAGATTTATGAATATTTGAGCAGCTCTGAGGGTTTTTTTTTTATTATTATTAAAGCAATACACCCACTCTCAGAAATATTTTGCTCCATGTACTCGTTGAAACACTTTATATTACATCCAGTTGTGCACAATATTATTAAATTGGTGAGACAATTCGACAGGCTTGTGCAATGACAACGGGAACATGTTCTCACTCAACCCACAATTTCTAATTCTGGCACACACGATAGAGAAACATTTTACATGTGTTTGCCTCATTGAGTAGTTTGGTGACTCTATATAGGCAAGATACGGCTGCTGAATATTAATTTACTCTGGATTTTTCAGCGTTGTTACCGGAAGAAGTAACAAATTCCAACAAGTACCTTCCCCCATCATTCTCCTAAACCTTCTTTGAGTTTTCCTTCCAAAGAGAGTCTTTTTCTTTTCTTTTTATCTGTGGTGAACGTCTAATCCATGGGATTTCATTCGCGTTTTTAGATGTTCGTGAAAGGTTTTTGAATAAACTGTTCGCAGTGAATCGTATTGAATTTATTGCATATTTGGTGAATAACTCCTGAAGAAAAGAATGATAGTGCATTAGAGACGAGCATTTAAACAATTCACGAGAACTCACTGAAAGAATTCACTTTGGAACTGTGGGAAGAAAGAGCTAAAAGGTGAAAATCATGTTAGTTTATTCTTCTCACACGAACTTGACTTCTGAAGACAGATTTTTTTTCTTAACAAAATCAAATTTTTTTTTCTCTGAAAGAATTTTCTTTTGTCGTAGAATTCTCGAGAAAAACACTCCATGAGAGTTAAAACATCAATTCCTAAGAGATGGAGATATTTGCAAAGCAATTTTATTCTGTAAACTGAAGACTTTGGCAGAAATTAGCAGTATCCAAAAAAAAATATGAGAGTCCCATTGTAAATCTTACAGTTATTTGTTTTGGGAATTTTAATAAAAACATATTATTACAATAGTTTTAAAACTGTGAACTATATTTCTGAGAAAGTAGTATATTATTTGTAATTTTAAATTAAATGTTTTATTATGTCAATTAGCACGAGTATGTACTTTAATTTAATTGTTTTGAACTATAAAAACAGTCATTTTTTTAGTATTAAATAGATGGGAAATATTCCCATCTTCTCATAAAATCATACTTTTTGTTATCTTAGGAACATTTAGCTTAAATCTGAAATGACTTTTCACAAGACAAAATCGTACTTATTTAAATCAGTTTTCTCATTGATTTATTACAATAAAATCCTTTTCGCACCATTTCCAATGTATTTAGAAAAATTGCCCAAAAGCTCATTTAAAGAATGTTGAGATAGAAATTTAATGTGCTTGAGTGCAAGTTGGTGACAATAAATTCTCAATGAAACTCCAACGAAGAATTTGGATATCATTCAGAAGATGGTTGGAGAAGTGCATACACGGTGAAAGAAGAGGAAACAAAGAAATAAGCAACAAAAATAGCATCTATTTCGGGGATAGTCATAAAACTATGTGATAAATCGTTTCCTGGATATTCTCGTTAATTCCCAGTGGATATTACCACTTGAAAACTATTTATACGTGAACTTTTTTGTGTACAAAATCCCCAAATTGCTGATGACGATTTTTGGGACATGTTAAAATGGGAAAGTTATTGGCATGCTTGGGGTAATTTCCGCTCACAAGAGATCTATCCTGTTTCCCGCAAGACACCATTTGTGGACATTTTATTATGTGCAACATGATGTTTGTAGGCCAATTTACACACTCTGTTGCCTTTTTGCCACATTCACTCTTTCTTTCATCCTCAAGTTTTATATGTATACACACCGCATCATCGCAGCAGTGGACCATACAAAACCCATCCACAATGGAGTCAAGGACAACTTTTTGAACGCGAGATGGAGACTTTTCTTGCCCATTCGGACAATTTTATTAAGTTCATTATCCCAGAGAAAAAGAATATTTATTTAGTATAGACTCCATCAGTCTGAATGCCGAAAGCCATGGCAATTGAATCAATTGTAATTAAACTTCGTGATGGTTTGTTAGATTAGAATCATTCACAGTGGCATTTTAAATTACAATTTAATTTTACTATTTACACTCGCTTTCGGCTGGTGGCGACAGAATAAGAATAGAAAATTTTGTATATACGTTTTGCAAACATTTATTGTATGACTCAGTGACGTAGACGATGGAGTTTTAGGATGAGATCACGTTTCTCACGAATTTCTTCTTTATTTTTTTTTTTATAAACTATCTCGAAAAAAAATCAGAAAGTATTGTCATTACATACTAGTGTCATCTAAAAAGTGAATAATATTGTATTTCTTAATTTAGCAAAATTTAATTATCCACAAAATGCGTTTCAGAGAAAATTCCCACTCAAAATTGCATAGAATGTATTACATATACACTTGGAGCATTCAGCTTATATGAAAATAATGAATTTCATAGTGAGAATTATGGGTAAAAACACATAAAATTGAAAAATTGTATATTATGTTTGTGGACAGAAGCGCTGAAAGTTGCATAACAACGGATAGTTTTGTACTCTTTCTGCTCAATTGTTGGAATTAACGCCAACGCTAATGTAAATTGATTCTCACACATGTCGTTCCATTGCTGGTTTGTCTCACTATCCAACACTATCTATTCATAAATGGATATCAAATGAAATGACGAGATCAATTTTAATTACTACAAAGTGTTTGTAAGTGGTGTATATGTAAATGACATTAATATACTACTCTATTTATTTGCAAATAAGAATTATTATGTAGTTCCTTAAGCTAATAAAAGTACGTTTAAAGACTAGAAAATTTGAATAATATAATTTAAGAACTAATAAAAGAATCTTATAAAAAACAATTTGATACTTAGCTGAACTCTTTTTGGATTCTTTCTTTTAAAAATCAAACATTATTAAACAGCAATGTATCCAGTAATTACCAGCAATTACGTCCAAATTTTGTTTCTCAGGTAAAGTTCTTATACAAAATCACCGCTTTTGTGAGGTTGCATTCCTCCCATAAGCAGAAAAAAGTAACACCTTGTGCACACTTTCGCGAGAATGAAAAAAATGGCACACGCTCAGAGATTGACGAACAAATTGGAGATGAAATTCTTTTCTTCGGAAAAGAGACCGCAAAATGAGTGATCTCTTGTACGCAAAAAGGAATGCGCCAGGCGTGGTTTTCTTGTACCTTTATGTACACATAAGATTTAATGACATAGTCTTTTCAACGGGCTTGTATCACGTCATGAAAAGGTGTTCAATTGGTAATTTACAAATAAATGTCCAAAGGTGCAAGCACCTTTGGGAAGTCTCGTCAACATTTACCGAATACCCTCTTTATTTTTGCAAACTTCACAACACAGAGATTCCAGTGAAGATATGAATTAATTAGCCAAAAAATATCATATTTTGATAAACTTCTCTTCACCTGGCATCGGATTTTTCACTAAAGGTACATCAAAAGATACATGATTATCGCATGTGTTCATCATTTACATTAATTGCTCCTCACATACGGAACGAAAAATACATAGGTATTGTACATATATAGCAAAAGATTTTCTCTGAGAAGAGCATGTGCGTGAAATTTAAGATGCGCAAGAAAATGATTTTTATGCAAAGGGGCATTTTTCATTTTCTGACAGCGGAAGAGCTACTCAAATTCAGAAGGAAATTCAAACTAGAGTTCATGCCCACCCACAACACAATTTTGTGCGATGTATAGTAGGAAAAAAAGGCATACGGGTCCATTAAATTTAAACGCTTCCACATCCACATCAACCACGACACAAAATGAATTCTCAAAAATCATCAAGAGAGAATGAAAATTAATTCAAACCTTTAGGCTACATGCTATCTGTCGAATGTAATACAAATCCAAGTCTTGAAGCACTTCCAGTTTGGGCAGATAGTCTTTGTGATCCACACCTAGATTGTCTCGTGGTGTGCCACCGGTGCTATGACGATTTTTCTGTGATTTTGAGTTCGTACCATTGCCGCTTCTCAATGAAAGACCGGCAAGTGGTGGGAAGCACGATTCCATGACTTTTTGGTGCTTATTTTCTTCACTCTCCTTCTCAACACTGAACACATACACCACTCTTTGATATGTGGAGAAATATAAAAGAAACCTTCACTTTTTTTTTCTTCTCCACTAGCAGTGCAAGTTTACTTTATACGATCCCTTCGAGGTATTTTCGCATTACATCCATTACACAGGACATCCTATATAATATTTTCAGGTGAAATAGAGACCCAGCCGAGAATCATTACAATGAGAAAACTACCCTATAGTGTACCGTGAACAATTCTTCAGTGCAATGAACATAAATGTGTTCCCAAGGCAACAATTGAACCCATATAATGTACTTTCAGCTCTAAACTGACAATCAGTCAGAATCGTGTTCTTATTCAGCCCTCCATGTAGGATTTTTGTTATTGTTTCCTCTCTAACCAATTCATAGCATTTCTCTCTTACGTTTTTGCTCGAAATTAGAGGGAATTTTAGTGCTTATATACATATACTCCCTTTTCTTGTTCGCATCCTTTTATTTCGAAAATCATATAGATACAAAATCAGAGTTTAGAACAAATGATAAAAAGGTAGATGAAGATAATTTATTTTATTATAATAGTTGAAAAATAAAAAGATTTTTAATCGTTCTTATGAATGAAAACTAAATCAATTATATTTAGACTTAAGGAATTGATTAGGAAACTTAGTTTCTTTATCTAGAATGAAACTATTAAAGATAGAATTCAATTCTGTTGTAACGATAACTCCAAAACTAGTTTCTTTTGCGACGATTTACTTCCCTTAGGGTATATTTGATAGTTTACAGTATTATATAGAAAGGATTCAAGAGAGACGATCAAGAGTTCTGAGAATTTTTTTCATTACCGCATCGACTCGAATCTATTTATTCCACTATTATTATTCGTGTATATATCCCCTTTTCGCCGTACCATTAAAGGTAATTGAATAAATGGGCAATCACGGTCAGTTGTAATTGGTGTCACGTAAAATATGCAAGTCTAGCTAGCTATAAATTAGGATAGAATAATTTACATAGATGTGTTGTATTGGTTTTGTCGTTGTGGATGACAAGAAGTGCTTCCAAAAAACTGCAGTGACTCATATTCACATCAACATCTTCGGATGTATAGTTTCATTATCTTTCGGTTAACTTTTTAAAAGGTCTCTGTAAGGTTCACGGATGAACAAAAAAAAGGAGAGACGGAGAGAATCTGTTGAAATAATGGTCTTGAATACGATTGCTATCCCATGATGTGTTGCTTTTTTTTTACCTTCATCAATTATGTTCTTTATTATTCTCATTTCTTAAGCAATTTCTTATTTTCTCCCTCTCATTCGTGACGCCCGAAAAAAAAATTAATAAAATATACTGGAACAGGTAGAATTGGGTGAATATTGCAAATGAACCACGGGGGGCTGTAAGGAAGAAGCGTACAAAACAAATTATTTATATTTTCTTTTGCTGCTGAAAGAAAATCCTTTTTGGACTATGAGAACACTACGCCTTAGAATTTTTGTTTGGTTTCTTTTACAACACCATTTCTGAGATTAGAGGGAGGGGAAAATCTTGCGGTTTGTTCTTTACATGGATTTTGATATATAAAAGAAACGTTCTCTACTCTCTTGCTCACAACATGATTTAACATATTCTTATGTTTAATCAACGAAGCATTTTTGAGTGAAAATAGCCCTTAGTCCGAAAAGATAACAATAATGCACCACCGATACACTCTAATGAAGTTTATGATGATCCGAGAAAGGGATTTATTGATTAATATTCCTCTACAAAGGCTCTCCTGCCATGCGAGGGGTTCGAGTCGCATTGTTTAGAAACGATAAATTATACTGAGACTGTCATCAAACTACTAGGGTAGAATTCTCAGATTAGTTTTTTTCTCCATCATTCTCCAAAGAGGATTATATGGAGTTCGTATTGCTTCTCCGGTCTATTTCATTTTTCTTTCCCCTCAAACACATATGTGATATAGTGGGTTTTGGAGAATCATTTCTCGATTAATGCTGAGAGGAAAGAAAAAAAAACTATAGAGAACATAATTTCTTTCATTTACACTAAATTGAAGAATCTCTTTGATTACACTCCCGGTGTTGTTTTCATAACTGTTTCACTAGCACACATTTACTCATTTACTTAGGAGGGAAAATGTATATACACCAAACTATCAACGTCTCCGTTAAACGTCTCTGAGGAATGAAATCTATTGGGCACGTCTCCGGCGTATAAATTTGCGTTTGAAAATAATATATATTTTTTGATAATTTATAAAACACATTTATGTATGCATATGCACAGCACACACACTTCCAGTCTTCACTATGATAAATTCATCGTCACACAAGAATCTCTTTCAGAGTTAATGGGAAAACAGCTGCTGAAACGGACTCGAGAAACCACCGCACGAGACCGTCAGACTCGCTCTCTTCAACTTGACTAAATACACTCACTGCTGTAGATTCACTTCAGACTACACATTCTACCAATTGCCAGTCAGGGATAGAAAACCTGCTCATGGGCACATTTTTAGTAACATTTTCTCCCAAATATTTGGGTGAAATATTAAATTTAAATAAAGCTCATTAAGTTTCCCACCTAAATGTTTGTAATTGGTCTTCAAAAATTATTTAAAAAAAAGTTTAACCCTTAATTCATGACTACATAGCTTGAGTCGTTCAATGAATGTCACACACCCATCCATTTATGTATGCAAAACTATGTATCATGCATTACGTTTTTATATATCACAGTGTATGGAGAATATGAATGTGCCACAAACATTAAGAATGTTGGTTCTTTTTTACACTTCTTTTCATCTTATTCAGAGAGCAAAAAAAAAAAGAATCGTGTCCTCATGGGGAGTAAGTTACACTATGCGACAATCTGGATGTCTTGCATATCGTAAATTATGTGTAAGTTTTAAAAAAAAAAGCTTTGATATTTTTATTGAAATTAAAATTGTGACGACTGTTGTACACAAAATAAGATTTTAATAGCCAACATAGCCACTAAAGTCTTTGGCAGACCTGGGTTTGTTACTCAAAGACTTAAGCTTTTGAGAAAGTTAACCCATCAAAGTACAAATCCTCAACCACATACAGTCAGGTATTGGTTAACGTCGCCTTGGATATACTCTTTCCACTCATTATTATTAATGGGTAAGAAGAGTATATCCCATGCGACGTTAATCAATACCTGACTGTAGAGTTGTCTTGGAATTTATATACAAAATGAATTCCCAGTAATTTGATCATTATAACCAAAACTAGCCATTTGTATTTAGGTATAAGGACCAGGACTAGCATAGAAGTTTTAACAAATCACCTTGCTTGGGACATGCTGTAGATAAACCAACACACACGAGGAAAAAAAATGCTAAAAATACTAACGCACTAATATCCGAAATTAAATGCTGTCTCCGCAGTGTAATATGTGAGCATTCTTGGGTATAAATATGTGAACATTTTAGTGTTGAGGGGTATGGAGAAAACGATAAAAAGCAAATCAAACATTCCTTTTGCAAAAACCTAGTGGAGTCACCACAAGAAGAGCGTGTCTTAGCGACAAAATGCTAATCGGATATCTTCTACATGGTGACATGACGCAATCATTTGCCTATATAACTTCAAAAGAGTGAAATGCCAAAAAATTTATTGTTATTTCGATATAAATATTGAATGACTCTCGCAAAGATATTTTTTGAATAATATATTTTTTAACCTCTACACATGGAAAATTTAAATAATAAACCTCTATGCGTGCAAGGGGATCATCCTATTCAAAATTCGTCCCAATGATCACATTGAAAATCACAATAAAAAATTTATCCAAAAAGAATTGCTGATTTTATTAGTATGAAATGCTTTTGTCAGAACTTATACTTTTTATCGACGCACAATCTCTCGCACGAGTCACGGTTATTTAGCTACATAATACATAGTTTGAAACGCACACTAAAAAAATGTTCTTTTATGAATTAGTAAAATAAATTTTTCATCATGAATTACGATGAGTTACAAACTAGTTGACCTTATCAAATGCATTCAGTAATAAAGTGTATGTACGTGAAGAGATGCAGTCAACGATTTCTCAATTGCCATCGTCCGATGAAAGCTGATTGCATGTGTCACAAAGCATCACACTTAAGTGATAATTTGTGAAATGTTTCAAGTCAAATATCTCAAAGATTTTCATCAATATATGGCGGTATTCTGGGATAAATATAAAGATCAAAATAAAGAAAAAAACCAAGATTTGGTATTCTAGTTTAAAATTCCAAGAAATTTTCAGGATAATCTTGGAAATTCAAAATATTTCAAGATTTGGTATTCTAAGATAGAGATTTACGGTCGAACCATAACCTAAAAATCTTGTTTCTTCATACAACTTCCAAGACTTTTAGTATTCTGAGATACGAATCAAAATCAAAATAAAGATTTACAAAATGAGTTGTTAAAAGAGACTTGGATAAAAATATTCCAAGATTCTGTATTCTACGATAGAGATTTACGGTCTTATTATAACGTAAATTGTCTTGGATTTATGTGAAATTCCAAGACGGTTTTGGGGTCCTTTGAAAAATTGGTTTTCAAATGAGGTAAAGGCAAAGTAAATTCAGAATGGGAGATATGAAAACTCTTGTACAAATATGGGATGCAGATGCAAAATGACGGGTTTTTGCCGGAATTGTGTTCACTCCATCTTGCTAATGATAGAGTGACCTCCGAGTTGTACCAGGATTGTCGAATCTTGGACAAATAGGGGATGTTCGTGCAATTATTTTGGTTTTCACTAGAATTGTGGTCACTTCTCCTTTGCAATGGTGGAGTGACCTCCGGATTGGGGATCTCATCCCCGGATTGTCACATTCTGGACAATCCTGGTATGCTGGTGCAAAAATGTTTGTTTTTTGCCGGAATTATGGTCACTTCTCCTTTATAATGATAAAGTGACCTCCAGATCGGGGATCTCATCCCAGGATTGTCACATCCTGGACAATCCTGAAATGCTGGTGCAAAATTGTGGGTTCTTCGCCGGAATTGTGGTCACTCCTGATTGGTAATGATGGAGTGACCTCCAGATTGAGAATCTCATCCCAGGATTATCAAGTCCTGGACAATTAGGGGATGCTGGTGCAAAATTGTGGGATTTTCGCCGGATTTATGGTCACTTCCTATTAGTAATGTTGGAGTGACCACTACTCTGGCGAAAAAACCACAATTTTGCACAGGCATTCCCTAATTGTCCAGGACTTGATCATCCTGGGATGAAATCCCCAATCCGGAGGTCACTTCATCATTACCAATCAGGAGTGACCACAATTCCGGCGAAAAATAAACATTTTTGCACCAGCATCCCAGGATTGTCCAGGATGTGACAATCCGGAGATGAGATCCTCAATCCGGAGATCACTTTATCATTACCAATGAGAAGTGACCACTAATCCTGGAAAAAATTTAAAAAATTGCCCCAGAATCCTAGGATTGTCCAGGATATGACAATCATGGGATGAGATCCTTAATCCGGAGGTCACTCCATCAATAGCAAGAAGAAGTGACCACGATTCCTAAGAAAAAATCAAAATTTTGCAGTAGCACACCCATCATAATCTGGAGGCAGAAAGCACCTCTCCGACAATATTCATTCTATTACCGGAGCAATAATGCCTGGGAATAATAGCCGAGATTATACAATCAGGGCTCCTGGATGTAATGGCAATAGGGAAGAAATTCCCATGAAGTGTTTAAATTTCGTTGAATTGTCATCCGAGAGCGAACGAGAAAGCGCAATAGAAAAATTTAATGCGTTAGAAAGAGATATCGCTAAAGTTTCTTTGGCGCGAAGCTGAAACCAAGAAACTGACAAGTAGGATAACGCAAATTTTGATTTTACTTTCCTGGATAATTCGTCGTAAAGTAGAATACCGACAGTCTTGGTCTTTATTTTGATTTTTATCTTGATCTTGAAAGGTGTCTCTATCCTAGAATACCACCCATAATTTGTCAATCAAGTACTAATGTTCATATCAATAAATTATTGACGTGATTTCATAACAATCGCCCTAAAAATCATAAGACACGACAAAAGGTACATGTTGAGACAAAAAAAAATTAAAACAACGTTGACGATGGAAGCCGTGGGCAGTGAGATTTTATCGAATCAAAATTCACCATGCATCTCAAAAAACACTTTTTTCTCTCTCTATGTATAGTTCTTCCTCATAGTTTGTGTGTATAAAAATAAAATCAATCCACAGCTTAAATAAATAACCAAACAAAAAGATTACAACGTTAAAAAAAAACTCTTTTAGAACTATATGATCAAACCGCCACCACATTTCACGATCATTCAACTTCATTGAAGCATCATCGAAGCAATATACTGTAATGATTTTCATGTCTGTTCTTTATGACTCACTGAACATGCTTAAACAATGGTCAAAAACTGAGAGAGTTTAGAAGACACTGCTTAAGATGCTTGAATTTTGTAGTGAAATTTTCTCTATAAAATTCAAATAAACACACAGAATAATGTCATTGACTCAAGTACATGGAGATTGTAAGTGATAAATATGTTCAAATAAAACGTCTCCTCTTTTACCATCTCATTTTACATCATGTATGAAAGACACGTATATTTAATTATACGTCGTATCTCTAGCATTGACTTTCACGGTAAATATTGTTCCAAAATTTTTCATATTCCTCACAACAATGTATATGCTTTATGAAATTATGCTTAAAACCAACGATGATTAAAGCTCCATCACGATCACAGGCAGTCTTTATTGTACGTATACAGGGTATACCCTTATTTCTGTATGAATTCTATGTATTTCTAATTAACAAAGAATTTATTAATGTTTTTTTGTGAAATCGGAACTTTGAATCATGAGAAAAATTTGAGGATTTATACAGGATATTTCAAGACAAAGATATGGTAAAGATATCAAAATATATTAAAAAAAAAAACTTTCAGAGCTAAAATAAAATGTTTAAAAATACCCTTTTTGTGATACACCCTTCTTTTATATTTTACTATAATAACCGTGCACAAACATTGTATGATAAATCTACTATCACCCCACCGTGTTCTGAATTTATGAACTTCTCTCTTTTGAAGCCATGTAGTAAAATTAATTCTAGAAGAACTTCAAAAATACTCATGATAGACATGATTCTCTCTTTTTTTTCTTTTCTCTTTTTATACCACTCAACCAAGAAATGTCTATGGCCTTTATGGTATTAAAATAATAAAGCAAGAAAAACGTGTAGCAATATAAATAAAATAAATTACCTACAGAATTAACATATTTGTCAGTATGTACTGTCTGTAACTATAAATATTTTTAATCCATTTGTGTGCAATTTGAAATTATCAATAGGAATTAATTTCCAGTCAAAAACTCATGTAACCATAGGGCGAGAGACATGCGTGCCACAGAGAACCATTGCTCATAAATTAAACCAACATACATAAGCCATATTGCTACATACAATTCCAATTGATTTTCACAATCCCATTCATTCAATACATCGCATTTCTCTCAAATCCATTTACATATCATTCTGCAAAAGAGTACGTGTAAAATGAAAATTAGAACAAATTTAGATTTTGATTTATTTGTATTTTGTATGAAGTGGTTTCCCCGAGAATAAATTACTGATTTTTTTTTACTCTAATGTGCTCCTCTGGGGATTTTTTTTGACCATAGCAATGGAAACAACACTATTTACGGCAAATGGGTGTGAATATGAAGTCAATATTCCATATTCAGTGTTCTCAATTGATTGACACATTTTGCTAAAATCTCTAGCTGAAGCAACTGAAGTGAAAACCTCGGAGCTAAATTGTTGATTTGTGTTGAAAATAAAGCACATGAACGAAATTTTGAATAACACTATTATAGAATAGTACAGAAACTTTATACAATTTTGATTCTTAACATAAAGATTTTTACTTTAATAATCCTGTTTATCTTTAAAATATTTTGAGTTTATTATTTTTAAAAGTTAAGTTTTCATCAGCATTCTTGATTATAATTTTTGTGATTTAAAAATGATAATATCAATTTAAATTCTTTAACAAAAAGACTTTTTACTATACCTTATACATACTGCGAAGAAAATACTGCTCGTTGTGTAAGAAACTCACTGTAAGGTATAAGAAAAATCGCCTGAATGTAGAGAATTCGAAGTAGGAAACTTGATAATTATGCTGTGAAATGAATCTCGTGATTCTGTAGTCGATTTAGCTACAATTATCTGTAATTAATATACCATTTAAAATGCAATTTACTTCACGCATTTATTTCAATGAGTGATTGATAATCACATTTTGAACAAAATGAGCTTTGTGATAAATTGATTGATGCATTAGATTAGAGACATAGGGCGCACAATATAATTATAAAGAAATTTCAAATCATAATGTTTATGTCTTATTTTATTGCTTTGCATTTTGCTTTGAAATTAAAGATAATGGGCCTTATTCAGCGACCAAGAAACCCTTGAAATTCGCTTGAAATCTTGAAATTTCAGTACAAAATTCAAAGATTTCAAGGGTTTCTTGGTCGCTGAATAAGGCCCAATACTGCATGTTTTTCTTTGAACAAAAATTGTGTGGATATATTGTCCGTGAAACCATCTAATGGATTAAACCTAAATTTAATATTGTGTTGTATATGAATTAATTAGTAGGTATTTCATCTCCGATTGAGTAAAACATGAAGGAAAAAGTGAAGACCTTCACAGATCATTTGTGCTATAAGTGAATTGGTAATTATATCGATGGAAATTGTAGATTTAGAGAGATGGTCAAATATTGTGAAAGTCATCGAATATTAGTAAAATTTTTCAAATTATACGTTATTATATGTGATGATCTCTTTTTTGACGGTGCGATGATGACCGTCAAAAGTAAAAACAATTTTTACGGGATTTTTATTTAAAAGCTTTTCTTCTTATAGTCATTGCCCATACAAGAAATTCACACTTTCGATCAATTTTCATATGAAATAGTGCATAGCAGAGTAAACTCATTAATTAAAATATGCCAATAAAGTAAAAAAAAAATAGCAATATTGACATGAGTGTAGTAAATAGATTATTTGCTATTTAATCTGTAAAAATTAGTATAAAATTTTTCATTAAATTTGCTTTGATTTTTGCAAATAATTGTCTCTCTAAATAAAATAAAATTTAGAAAGCTTTTTAGTTGTATATTTTGTTCTTTGTCTTAAAATATAATAATAATAATAATAATTAAAGACAAGAAAGTATAGGTATATGAAATAACATTTACTCGAATAAAATAATTTTTTTGTTGTCCTTAAATATATAATTAATACGATATGTTGTTGATTCGGAATAATCATTTAAACATAACTAATAAAAAAGCAATTAAAATTCATTTAAATATAAAATAATTTCTCCAAAACGAAAAAAACGATAGCAGATCTATGTCCAAGCAATGGCAAGTTTAGATTTCAGCGGTGTCATACGCAATACTTCCTGTTATTTGATAGGCAAGTGCATTGACTGGTCCACGAATTACTCAATGTGTTGATCTACAATATGCCAAGATCAGAGATTTTACTTTCACTTTATGGATCTGTCGCAATACGTCCATGGCGATCGTCTTTTCCTCTTATTTTATTTTTTGGAACGAGAAGACGTGGAGACAAGTGTTTAAAAACCGGCTGAGTATGGTGGCAAAAGAGTTGGTAGAAAATAACAGAGACTACTCGTCAAAATAAATAAGCGACGAGTCATCGACTTACGGGCAGAGCATACAATTTATGCTTTACATAAATAAAAAAGAACCGCTTTAATACATTTCTCTTGATTGGCAGGAGGTAGTCTCTACGATTTTCTCATTACGAATTACCTATACCCAACGACACATGATTAACGGAGAGTTTTCTATAAGCTATGAAGCAAATGAATGAATAATTAATTAATCACAACCGTCATATTTGTAATTGTTGAAAGGGATAATTCCACAGTAATCTTATCTAATTGACATTCCCCGATATAATGATAAATCTCCTCCATAACACTGACCTCGGATAAATCATAGCGCCGGCACATTCCATGAAAATTTTATTAGGATTTTAAACTGAATCTGCATAAACGTATTGATAAATTTCTTGACCTGAATAATCATCATTTAGTCAAAGTCTTGTGCATCGAAATTTATCGATTTTTTCTGTGTCCTACAAAAGAGACTCTTCTTGACACTAAAAGTGGGAATCAATTAGTACATAAATGTATGTATATTATGTCTTTTCAGGTCGTGGGACTACATCTGTCATTCAAGAATTAAAACACACACGCCACATTTTTGTGCCTCTCTAAAAAATCCAACCAAAAGTAATAGGCAGACTTTTGTCTATGGTGAAGCAGACCCAAATAATACCTACATTTATTTTTTGAATTAATTTTGCACTGAAAAGTTGAATGAGAAATCTGCTGGAGAAAAGTTTTTTGGTTTAAGTGGATTATTAACGGGAAGGTCCACTTTGAAGCGATACCTATAAATAAAATTAAACATTATCATTCAGTGTTTTAATACAACTTGAGCAAGACGCTGTAATAAATATTTCTAGTTGGCAAATTTAGATGCAACTGTTAAGAAAAACTGGTTGAATGTCTTAAGTTGAACATTTACCATTTCTCTCCGGCACGAAAAGAAATAAATCTAACGAGATTTCCTACATAACTCTATTAAAGATTTGCGACAATCCCCTGTAATCCCCCATTGGTGGAGATCTTTCAACCCTATAAAATTTTATTTCCATTTAACGGAAGATTAATGTGTGATCACGAGCAATTTTAAGTTCAAATTATAGATTCTTGCTCTAACCGTACCTATACTACATTACTGATTTATTGTCGATTTCACTTGTAAGAACACAAATCACGATTAGAAATTTCTCACATTTACACAATTTCTTCTCTTTTCATCACTCAGGTAAAACACAAAGCCAAATCACGAAGAGATAATGAAGAAATTTAATACACATAATAGTTCTTCATTTATAAAACTTTACTCTTATTACTCTTATAAAAGTGTGAAGTTTAGAATTGAGCTAAAATGGTCCGAAAATGATTTTTTCACAACCACATTACGATTGAAAAGTTTTCACATTATCCGTGTTTTTAACCCACTTACATCACCCGCATTTTAAAACCTTATACACATACCGGTGAAGCATCAGGTAAAGTAGAATTTTGTGATTTTAGGCCATTGTTCTATCGTAGACATTAGATAAGTTGTAAAACTCGTAAGTGAGCTTTCAAAATTGGGATATTTCCAGCAGTCATTCATTCATTAGTAACTTGATGTTTTTTTTCTTCTTTTTTTTTCTTCAAAGCACATTGATATGCAAAAGAACGCAATAAAAATACAGCTAAAATAGGTATATAAAATTCTGCATTAAATGTGCAATATTTATGGTATGTGTTGTACACGCCTTGATTTTTTTTTAATCTTTAAAAAAAATATTATTATGTCTATTAGTCGCTCTTTGGCGTGAATTTTGTTGTGTAATTTGAAAGTTTTATGATTTTTTTATCACATTCGTTCTAAATAGGTAGGTACAATACAAAATTTCAGACACTGAATTTCACAATTTGTGATCTTCAATGTGGTTTTATGTCTTTGGTATTTGATCTTCATTTCATTTAAATTAAATGTGGTTCATTGGCCAGTTAAATTAAAATGATGTTGTTTGATATTTTGCTTGTCATTGATATCTACAGTGGATATACATAAACAAATTCATTTTTATCAGTATGATTATGTAAATGCATAAAAAGCGGATAAAAAGTAATTAAATTTGCATTTAAAGTTTGTAAATAAGCCTGTTAATATAAATTTAACTGTTTAGTGAATTTCCGACTAACCCTGTGAACTACATAATAATAATTAATTATTTCGGTGATATTCGAAGGTGATTTGAACATTTTCTTCCAATTTGAAACCATCCCAAAGTCATCGCAGCTGCATATCATTCCCAGTGAATGATTAAATAAAACATATAAAATTCACATTAAGATAAAATTTTTAATTTCAATAACGACAATACAAAAAACCTCCAACGACAGAGTTCACAAATCTCTCAAGAAATATTCTACACAGCTAATTTGAATAAATTTTACAAGAACGGAAGACTTTGAATGGAATTAAGTGATTCGCGTTAGACCGTTTTTAGCTCTAGGGTGACCATAATTACTACTCTTGGTGGAATTAATTACAATCAGAAGAATCCGCTTTTCGGCTGAAATCTCCAATATATTTCATCATTGAGTAGATTTTGCAAATTCCCAAGCCATGCGATATAAATGTTCTATTAGGATTTTCCATATAAAGGCAATGAGACACAGCACTGATTAATGTTCAATTCCGCTACTGATCATTTCTTTCATGATGATCAATTTATTCACTTGCGCCCTCATTTTCTCCTTTTCATATGTATGTTCTTCATGTATGTTTCTTGTATACGTACCTACTCTTATTTTGTAATGAAATATGAAAAGCGTTGCTTTGAAACATGGCTTGAAGATTGAATCTAACTTATCATCAACATTAACTTGTAAATTATTAGACCAGTATAACAATAATAAACGTAAGGGGGATCAAAAAGTTCTTAATCTCATAATTTCTAATTAGTTCCCAAAGTAGGTTAAGGTGTCAAATTAGGTCAAAAACTCAGGGAAATTGTTGAAACTACCTATCCCTGAATACGTATATAATTTCCTAAAAATTTACATAAATGTTAAATATATTTACGATACAATTTTTTAAAGAGGTTGTCTCTAGAGAGAAAGTTTGCAATATTCAAGTGCTTCTGGTTCATGGTCTTTGAACACGGGTTCATAAAATTAAAGGGATACATATAATGAAAATCTATCTATGGGCTGTTCCAGCTATCAATGTCAATGTTTTCCCTTATTTAATCCATGTATGTAACATTTTGTATGCACATAAAAGAAAATAGGTAGGTACTCAATAGCATGTTACATTACTCATCCACAGTATAAATGGTAATAATGGATGAGGAAATATGTTTGTTACCTTTCTGCTTCCATATCGGCGCATTTGTGCTCTCTGGGCATAATTGAAAGAACTCCATTGGGGATCGACAAAGTCTTGAAGTTCATTGTTGATGGTCTCAATGTCTAAGTCACTCACATTGTTGGCACTGCCACTTCGGAAACGCGTGTATTTGAGCGTTGATGGATTACGTAGGGCATTGAGGGGAGTATAATTTTGATTACTGACTACATGGCATCGGAATAAATCATCCAGATTTGGTGTTGAATTGCGCTGTGCCGGGGATCCACCGTAATTATTCAATTCATTCCTAATTGAAACACTTCTTTTCGGTGGCTCTGGCGGTCTCCGATACACCTTTTCCCGATCATATTTATTATTCGGT